>NC_052944.1:43449862-43788612 GCF_013358895.1 Oreochromis aureus | reverse complement strand
CAACTTTTACGTGGTCTTGGTCTTGCTGTCTCAGATCAACATAGTGGTCGGGAGATTTGGAGTCAACAGTGTCCATGACACACAACATAACGTTCGATAATGTGTCATGCGCAAAAGCATCAGCTCTAAGAGCCGTGCTTAGAGAGTGCTTTATAGTGAATCAGAAGAGTCGACTCCCATTGAGCGAGAGCCGGCTCCTCGCTTAATTTCCTTTCGCTGCTCAGCTCTCACACAGTGGCTCAGCTGTGCTCCAATCCATCTATATTGTGGCCAATCACATGCGAGGATATAGGATAATATCATTATGTGAAAAACAGAGGGTGACGGATGCGACAGTCGAGAGGAGCGTGCGTCTGTCCTCTCAGTAAGTGAGTGAGACAGTAGACAGCAGTGAGGAGGGCTGTGCGAAAGCAAAAACCCGTAAACGAAGCAGCATCTGGCTGCAGTTTAAAGACTTTTTTGTCTCAGTCTGTCTTGGTCTCGATACACTCTGGTTTTAGTCTTGATTTAGGCGATCTTGACTACAAGTCTAATATTTACATACACTAAATAATGTTGTGATTATCCATATTGTTTTAACTTTATTGTTTTAAATTTTAAATTATTATTTTTCATCTGACAGGTCCAGCTGGGCTCGTCAAGGCAAAACATAATATTTGGTCTGCAGCTGAAGGACTAAATGCTACACTTAACTGCAACTTACCTTTGTCTGGAAGCACAAAGTTCTTCTGTAAGGAAAAATGTGAGCGAGATGAAGATATCCTCATTAAAACAGATGGAAGCACAGCTCAGAGTGGGAGATACAGCATGAAGTATAAAAATGGAGCTTCAGGAAGAGGAATTGTGTTTTTGACCTTCTCACAAATGATCAAGTCTGACTCAGGAATGTACAGGTGTGCTTTGGGAAGACCTTCTGCTCCAGATTCATACTCAGACTTCGAGATGAGAGTTTCAAAGGGTGAGTTTTTACTAAAGGTCACTGAAATTGAAAATGTGGAGACCCCAAGGTCTAATTTAGTAATGTGGACAAGGGCGTAGATTTGGTTTTGGCATTGGTGGGGACGGATGATTCAACCGCCGAACCCGGTTTCTTTTTTTTTTCCCTTTTGTCTTTGCTTCTTGATAAAAGGAGAATATACTTGCCTACATATGCTATTCTACTTGCTTTTAAACCATTTAAAATTACAATTCATAGTTTTATATGCAGTGTTGGGACTAACGCGTTATTAAGTAACGCGTTACAGTAACTACATTATTATTGTGGTAACGAGCACGGTAACTAGTTATTATGCCAAAACCAGGAACGCGTTACTCGTTACTGGGATTTAGATAGGCTCGTTATTCGTTACTTTGTGTGGTGGATATCGCGGAGCTTCCACAGATTCAGTAACATTAGCAAGTGGTGGAGGCCAGCAGGTGGATGAAGGAAAAGGGAGGCAAGAGGAGAGACCTGAAGCGGCCGCCGGTCCGAGTGTCAGGTGAACTGAACTTCAGGTAAGAAGTTATGACCTGCAGTCTATCTGGGTCAGATATAAACCAAGTTTAGGTGGAGTTTATTTTCGTTATGCTGACTTTTTCGTACTGCATGCTAGCTAGCATGACGGAGTTTCTATACAGCTGGGTGGGTGCTATGTTACTGATGTTGAACTTGATTTTGTTCATGCACAGCTGCCTCTTCTTCTCTCATTCTCTCCTCTCCTGTTTCTACTTCAATCATAAAGCTGATCGGCTTTTCTCTCTTGTTTATTTATCGCCCACTTTGCGCCAGAACGAGGAAACCAGCGCTAAACAACAGCAGCACATTTAAGCTTGATCAGCTGTTGTTAGAATTAATTTAATATTAATTTCTAGTATCAGCTGACGTTTGCTGGAGCCACAGCTGTGAAAGCTGCTGCTCATGATATCGGTTTGGTTATCTGGTGAGAGGGAAACATGAAGATGAGACCAGGAGATGTCCTTACTGAATCATCAGAGCTGAACAGGTGATGGAGAAACAGGTTTACCTTTTAGGTGACATGAATGAGTTGAAGGGAAGTTATGAACTGTTTCTGAGAGACAAATAACACCAGGATCCTTTTCTAAGTAGCTGACAGCTGGTAACTGTGCAGGGGCGGGTCTAGCAAAGTTATGCCAGGGGGCCATGTAGGGCATTAACGGGGAAAGGGGGGCACAAGGAAATACTTTTCTTTCTTATTCTCATTTAAAATGTCTAGCTTTAAAAAAAATAATTATCTGAGTCTTACAACAAACAATTGATAGATTGATACATATATACCATCAGAACAGTGTACCTCAGCGCTCCCCAACCCCCGGGCCTCGGACCGGTACCGGTCCGTGAGTCGTTTGGTACCAGGCCGCGAGAGTTGAGGCTCGGGTGTGAAATGTATTGTTTTCAGGGTTTTTATCGGTTTTCAGCGTTATTTTGTTATCGTTTTTATCGTTAACTCGGTTTTCCTGGGTCTTTTCACGTGTGTTATGAATAAATCTTCTTTTTTTCGGTACCGGTACTAGTTTTATTTTGTTGTATTTATCCGCGACACCTTAAAGGCCGGTCCGTGAAAATTATTGTCGGGCATAAACCGGTCCGTGGCGCAAAAAGGTTGGGGACCGCTGGTGTACATCACTGTCACAACAGTGTTTATTTTCATTCAAAGGCTTTATGATTTTTCCTATAATGGTGGGCTGGTCTCTAGTCAAATTCCCCGGGATGATTTTTCTTGTCCCAGTCCAGCTCTGTATGCAGCTCATCTGCAGTCTGGTGTTACCTACATCTTCCTATTCAGAAGGCAGAATTTCCGAGTTCTGAGTACAATCGAAAGCACCACGACTGCAGTTTTTGTGTTGGATGTAAAAAGCAGGCTAGAATCATGGCGGCGGTCAACGACGGTCCAGGCGTGGGATTTCTCTCGTGGAAATATGCACATTATTTTTTCCTTTCTATTGGTAGGTGGCACAGTGCACTTGTGGCAAGTAAGCAAGCTAGAAGACTGGAACTCTCGCTGGGTATCCAGTTACGGAAGCAACACATTAACAAGAGAAGTTACTTTCCCTAGTAACTAGTTACTCTGAAAGTAACGAGTAACTTGAAGTAACTGAGTTACTTTTGGTGGAAGTAACTAGTAATGTAACTAAGTTACTAATATAAAGTAACTTATCCAACACTGTTTATATGTGAATTATATAATGTTAAATTAATATTAAACAAATGACTGAAGTATTTTAGACTTTAGTTTACTTCAGCCATATTCCATATAAATCAGGTATCATACAAAAAATAAAAATAGCTTCAAATACAGTCATGACAATAAAAGAATATGACTTTAAGGACTTAACAGCATTACTTCAGTTATAGTACACCAACATCTCTGATACATTAGCACTAAGGGAACACTGAATGACCTGGTGGTTTTTGTCCATAAAACTACTCATCTAAGATTACCACAAAGTAAAAGATCTCTCAGCAAAATGATGCAACATTTTAGGCACTATTGCCCCGATCAACTCAGTGACCTGGGATTTTTTATTCTAAATGTGAACTACTGTTACAGCAACACACATGGACTACTGGTGCCTCACACAACAACTCAATGTCCACTATGTGAAGGAGCCAAACACATGCCTTCTCCTCTCGTTAACTGAGATAAACTACTGGCATATTGGTTTTACATCTGTACTGTCCAGTCTGTCCTGGTGGACATGGCATACAGCAGCATTTTTTAATCTCATTTGAGTCATTGTTGACCTTAGCCATGTTTTTAGTCTTGTGAGAGCACTGAAGCTTCTTTCAGCCTCAGTACATGCGTTTTATCCTCAGATTAAAATTATTATTCTGTGCTTGATGTGCCTCACCTTTGACCCTGGCTCTTCCCCTCTGACTGCACTAGGACATATTGCTACCTAATAAAATAACACATTGATTTGTGTCATATAAAAAGTGAGACATGTCAATTCAGATTCTTTGTCAAATATACACTAATGAATCAATTTACATCAGCAGCCTAACAATTGTCATGATAATAAATACTAGTTAATCTATAGCACCAAATCATCAGTCAGACACCTGTGACCTCGCCTCTTCACCTCTGTCTGAGTTACAACATGGCAGAGCTGCCTCTGACTCTAAATAACAGCGAGACACTCCAAATACATGCAGTCACACATGTGCTTCAAATACAGTAATGAACCATCAAGTCATCATCCAATTTCACCTGTGATCTTGTGTCACCGTTACTCTCTGAGCTTTGTGTTGGTTCTTCTGTCACCTGACAAATAGGACATACATGACAATAAGAATAAAATGTGTAGCTGCTTCAGTGTTTCTGTCACTTTGTGCAGATCTTGACTCGTCAGTAATGTTTGTAGGGTGAGTGCATTTTTAAAACAATTTGTGCAAACTGCACTACAAGGTGGAATATTTGCAAAATCCTGACTACCTCATGATATTTTGTCTCAAAAACTAACCCTATGAATATGTCAGTGCCATTAGGATGAAATTATTGTGTCACCAACATTTTAACGTTAGACAAATAATTTTAACAGCCTCTGTAAACTAATATCCTGGCTTGCTCGAGGCTCAGTTTTCTCTGACAGGTTCAATCAAAATTAGAAATCCTACTCTGGGACTGAGATAACTAATAGTGCTGCCTGTCGTGCAGTTAGTTTCCAAAACACGTTATTCATGGTTACATACACTTTTAGACTGATGTGGGCCAAAGCCTAGCATAGCCTGTAACGTTATTATGACGGACACATTTTATGAGTTAATTTGGCTTTAAGTGACTTACAGGTTTCTTTGAAAAATACTTTCTTATATCCAGGTTCTTCCTTTTTGCTGCCGTCCTCCTCTCCTCCTTGCAGGTCCTCGCAGCGCAGGCTTGGTGCTGCTAAAACTAAACAGAGCTCCCTGAAAGGCACAGCCAATCACATTGGCCTATTTGTCACATGAGGTAGGACTCCAGTAGAGAACATAATTTAACTCTTTCTGCACCGCTGGGTGAATGAGACGTTGACAGATCGTTTTTTTCACTTTCTATCGGGTTTGATTTTCTTTACTAGAAGAGATCAAATTATTGGTGGGGACATGTCCCTTCTGTCCATGCCAAATCTACGCCCTTGAATGTGGACCACTTTTAGATCAACCTGTTTAATCAATACATACAAGCACATTTTACCTGTTATTCCATGTCCATATTATATGGCATGTTACAACTGTACTAAGATAACGTTTTACCATCTCAGTGTAAAGCCTACAACAATATTCAATGATTTATTAATTCATATTTAGGCTCTGCTAAAACTAATTCAGTTTTACACCACCTCCAACTATCAAAGTCTAAAGCAAAATCTTGCTTTTATTCAGATTTTCTTTTCTCTATAACTGATTTTGAGCATCAGTATCATGGTTTATATCATGATTTAAATAGATAAAATCTACTAATTTAATTCCTACGATGGAGAGTAACAGAAGAAATGTTTGACCTAAAAAGTTGATGATCTTCCAAGAGTCTCATCATGCTAAAATGAAGTTACTCACCTTTTTATATACCAGGCTCATTTCTAGCTCTGAGTTCTGAGAAATGCCTCAAAAATAAGACAAATGAAAAAAAAAAAAAAAATTTGTGCTCACACCAGTGAACTTCAAGGGTCTCTAACGCCGCCCTTCAAGTTCATAGTATGAATGTAACATTTTGCATGGCTTCATTAAATATGGTGCAACAAAAAAGTTTTGATTTTCAGAGGATCAGGTAAGAATGTGTTCTTCAGATTTTTCTGATTTATTATGAAATGATAACTGTGCTTATTTGATCCATGAAATATAATCATAATGTAACAGTGTAAAAAATGACCCGACATACTAGTATGTTTTATGCTTGTAGGGTGCTCATTGAAGTGCCACACACATGTGGCTGTACGTTTCGGCACATAGTTCACCAACATTTCAGTAAGTCATAAGCACACAAACTCTCTCTCTCAGGTCTCCGCCTTCACTATATATATATGGTTAATCCTTGTGTCAAAAATGACCCGTAGGTGAATGGCAAACAAGTATATGGGAATCCCGAGGACAACACAAGGTTAAATCACCGCCACCAGTCCCTCCCCCTTGAGCTCACTGCCCCACTCCTCCCCTGCAGCTGAGCCAGGGACCACACCTCCCCCACAAACTGGTTCAGTTCAGACTAATTACTGTTCTTCTATTTCACAGATCTAGATAAAAACGTTGGTTTTTATCGCACACAAACTGAGGGCGAAAAGATCACATTGGTATTTTCCAACAACACGTATGGACACAGGAAGTTCTTTTGTAAGAATCAGTGTAAGAATGAAGGGGAGATCCTCATTGACACAACTAATAACAAATCTGCGAGTGGCAGATACAGCATTGAATACAGACCAAGATCCATGTATGGACTGTATGCAACCATCACACAGCTGACCAAGTCAGACACAGGACGATACAGGTGTGGTTATGGAAACCCTCTGTCTCCAGATTTATACAGCAGTGTAAATGTTCTCGTCATTGATGGTAAGTATCTTTTCAGAATAGTAAAAACTTTTTTCATATTTCATGTAGCTTAAAATACTACTAATAATAGATAATCACAACTCAGAAAGTAAGGTAAACAAAATTAGAACAACAACAAATAAAAACATGAAACTTTTGGTGATTTGAGGTGAGATTGTTGTTACTGCCAGAGATCAGCTGATGTTTGAGACATCATTAAATATTTCTAACATCAAAAACAGGACAAATAATGTCCATACTTTTCTGGATGTCCGATCTCAGAGTATTAATTTCCTGTTGTGCTGATAAATTTATTCCTGTTTATTCACAAATATAAACCATATTTGTTATGATGCTTTTAAAAATATACAGATATTTAAATATAGTAAGTTTCACAGTCATAATGTGCACTGAGGATTTTTAATCAGAGCACATATTATATATGAAACATCATTTTTTATATTATTAAAAGTTTTTTAACAATTTGAAATCTAAGGTTATGTGTGTTTAAGAAGTGTGTGCTCTACTTTGAATCATTTTTTAAAGTTGTGATTGTGGAGCTAAAATTGAGGGGAAAACATCATCATCATCATCTTTCACTAAAGCTGAGTGTTTCTACTCATACAGGTGAAAACATATGTAGTGTGCAGGATATGAGATTCCCCAGTCTAATGTGTAAAAGAGTATTAGCTTATCCATCAGCTGATCTGATGAGACTGAACGTGACTTTGTGGTTTATCTGAAAAAGTAATAATGATGTAAAGAACAGGAAAGCAGGCAGCTGAGTGATTACAGATCTTCCCTATTGAACTTACACATAAGCTTCATGTTAATGCTGCATTTAGTGAATGTGAGAGTGAATGAATAATGGCATTGTAAAGCGCTTTGGGTGCCTTGAAAAGCGCTATATGAAATCCAATCCATTATTATTATATTTTTGTGTTTGTTGTTCACAGATTCAAACCCACCTGCTTCCACACCACAAACAGCAACACAGAGTGAAAGTGTCACTGCAGGAGTCTCTACACATGGTCCTGACTCCTCCTGGCTTCTGGTTGTGCGTGCGTCCTTGGATGGTGTTTTGCTGATGGCTGTTTTCCTCATGCTCTTCTACATTAGTAAGACAAGGAGGAACTTTGGACTGAACACCAGAGAAAATGACACAAACATGGAGGTGAGTTTGTGTCACTTGTTTTCTGTCTGTTGTTGCAGGTTTCAGTGAGTGTTGTTGATTCATGCTGTCAGTTTGACTTTCTCAGTGAAATGTAGTGAAAAGAGGTGATGTTACCTGTTATTAAAGTTTCCTTAATAATACCATCTTCACCAGCAGAGGGAAGTGAAGACAAAGTGAACAATATTTAGACCAGACAGAAATATTTTCTATAATTATGTAGATATAAAACCATACAACATATTTTATGGTCCTTTAAGGTTATTCCACAGCATCATAATTTCATGATGTCATATCTAAAAGTGTGAAAGCACCTTTAGTTCTGTTTCCTGACACTGCAGCACATGTAAGCTGCTCTGAAGCAAATCTGTTGAACTTCTTATGATATTTATAATGTTACATGTTTTTGTTTGTTTGTTTCTCTGGAATAAACTTTGTGCTTCTTATTGTGTGGATGCCCTAAAGGGCTTCCACACTATTGTTTTCCTGTTTCTCTTTCTTCTTTATTATTATTCCCCTAGTTGCTTCCGTACACTTTTTGGCACTTATCTACTCCCTCAGTTTTCAGCCGATTTTCTCCGTTCAAACTCTAAACTGTTCTGCTCTTTCTGCTAATGCCGGCTATGACTTTTGGTGTTTATTACTGTTATACTTTTTAAAATATTACACTTTTTTCCTTTAATTTGTCCCATTGAAATGAATGGGAAACTTCCACAATTCTGCTAAAACTTGCTTGTTTTTGAAACTTAACTACTTTGTCATACTTTCACCTAGAAACTCCATTCAAACTTTAAAATGTTCTCAGATTATTGGGCTATTCCTGTCTGATTCAGCTTTTTCAGATCTTCTACCGTTTTAATTTTATACCTCTTTAAGTTTTCAGTTGCAAAATTGTGATTTTTCAGAAAATACATGCGTTGCTATGGTTGCTATGCAATTAAGTCAGAGTGAGTGCTGGTCCGTTCTGAATTTTCTCTTCATGTCTAAACAACTTCTTGCTACTCACTCAATTTCCACTCAACCCCCACAAATTATACATCAAAACGTAGGTATTTTTGCTGGCTTTCAGACAATGTCACTATCTTTATTGTGAGATTTACCGTTTTTTCGCAATGTGCCTCGGAGTGACACAAGGTCTGACAACTCCTCATTCAAAGTCTATGGGGAGGTTTTGAAATTCAGAGCTGAAATTCTGTAACGGGAGGCATTTTAAAATCGCCATATCTCTTGAACAAAGCAAAGTTAGGACATGAGGCTTGTGCCAATATATCTTCAGACACTGCTGACACTCACAGTGGAAGCAGTTTTTACAATTATCTTACCGTTGAGCAATGAATTACGTTTGTTTGAGGGTGGAAATCTGTCCTTCTCTCAGTCTTCAAACTCTGGAAATGAAGCCGTTTCTTCTCTCGTCATATCTCCGCGGCGGAGGTAGAACGAGCTATGAAAATCGCAGTCAAAATACACCAAAGTCCGCTGATTCACCCAGTACAAGAATTATGCTGCTAGCCCTCCTAGTTTTTGAGTTACACGACGTTTTGTAACTCCAAAAAGCGGCGTTTTTCGCCTCTCACCGCGATCTATTTTCTGACTGCTCAAGTATCTGTCTTTCAGACCGCCGCCCCTTTCCAGGTGGCGCAATCAGTAATGACACGGCTCTGCAGCTCAAAGGTCGTGGGTTCAATCCCACCTTGGTCCACGTTTTTTTTTTTTTCACTACAAATTTATACACTATCACAGACCTGTAATTTACATTGCTAATTTATTACAATTCTGCAAAGTTTTATGATTTTAGCAGCTTTTCTAATATGGACCTCAGATTCTTGTTAACGCTCCATGGCAGAAACAAGTACACAGCCTGATGAAGCAGACTGAGGCAGTACCTCTGATTGGTGAATTTGAGCAGAACCAGGTTGTTCTTTCATTTCATTTTCATTTATTTCACACATGGTTCAACAGTGTTTCTTTTTCTACATACAGAACCTTCTGCCTCTTTTCAGCAGAAATTCTGCTCATTCACCTCATCTCTTGTGTTGGAGTGCCCTCTTGTGGCGCCTTTTGGGTAGTGCCTTAGTAAACGTGAACACTGCAAAGAAGTGGTATCAGACTGGTTTGTAGTGGAGGAATTTGTTGCCAGTTTCTTTCATCTTTAATCCGTATTCATGTTGTAATGTAGTAGTACCACAATATGGCAGAAACACTATGTTTTGGCACAAATACTTTGATTTGGTATGCTTTAGCTTCTTCACCCCTTTTCAGCAAAATTTTCATTTTTTTCCACCCCTTTTCAGCACAAATTCCAGCTTTTTTGGCTGTTTTCAGAAAAAAAAAAAAAACTCTTTTCAGCAGAAACTGTTGATTCATCTCTTTTCAGCGCAAGTTTTATGATTTTAGCAGCTTTTCTAATATGGACCTCAGATTCTTGTTAACGCTCCATGGCAGAAATACATACAAGAACCCACCTGATGAAGCACACAGAGGCAGTACCTCTGATTTGTGAATTTGAGCAGAAACAGGTTGTTTTGCCTCTTTTCAGCAGAAATTCTGCTGATTCACCTCTATTCAGCACAACGTTCTGCTTCTTTGCCTCTTTTCTGCAGAAATTCTGCTGATTCACCTCTTTTCTGCAAAATTTTCAATCATTTCACCTCTTATCAGCGCATTTCTCAGCAGTTTCTGCTCATTTCACCATAATTGTCAGTCTCTCCATCTCTTACCTTGTGAGAGTGAATTTGGCACAGTGAGATGAGTAGCCGCCTTGCGCCCTGGAGGTCCAGGTTCGAATCCTGCTCAGGGTGACATTTTTTTTCCACCACCATACAACTTTTTGCAACTTTTCATCTTTTTCAGCTTTTCAGCAGACAGCTTCAGCGTTAAGGCATCCACACAGCATTTTCGCAGGAAATGCAAATTTTTCTAGTTTGTTTTAAAGTTCAATTTGCATTAAACTGTGATGTTGCATGAGGCTATTGAAAATCTGTTTGCATCTAAGGTTTTAAGTGTTTGTTTGTTTTTTTCATTTTCAGTTATCTGTAACACATGAGAACTGGGATCCAACCTCCAAACACAAAGAGTCCAAAAGCAGCAGGACCAAACCCACTCTGCATTATTAAAGACCAAAATCTAACAAGTAAAAATGAATTTTGATATTTTTGGACCTATATCTGAGATTTCATGATCACCTCCATATAATTTGCTTCACTATGCTTCATTTTGTTCCTGTTATTCAAATGCATACATGTACATTGATGTACTTCATTGCAGAGGTGGGAAGTAACAAAGTACAAATACTGTACTGCACAATTTTCAGGTATCTGTACTTTATTTGTTTTTCTTTTGTACTTTTTAATTTACTCCCTACATTTTTAAACAAATATCTGTACTTTCTACTTCTTACATTTTCAAAACAGGCTTTTTACTTTTGCTTTAACACATTTCAGGAGAGTTATTATTTTGTCTCTTCAAATGCAACGTTTCTATAATCTCAACAAACATCAGCAAATACACAAACTGGTGAAGCTGCTGTGTTTCACAGGGAGAGAAAAGAAAGAGCTAACTTCACTCAGAGAAGGAAAAAGATAACAAAGAGGACAGGAGAGGATTCAAAGGGAAGGACTGCTAAGTGGAATTTGATAACCTGGAAATGTAAAGCTCATGTTTTGAAGTTACACATTGGTTGAGTACAGCTTACGTTTTGTGTGAAACTTGGTGCAAAACAAACTGAGCCAGGCTGTGTTATTTGAAGGTTGCATGTTAGTGCAGGATAAACAGGTTAGTTTGCTGTGCTGTAAATGATTAAAGTAAAGAACAGTGTGGAACTGCTGCAGTGGCTGTGGTTTCATGCTCAGAGGTTCACATCAAGTGTGGCAGTCTTAGCTGATGATGCTGAAATCCATTGACTGAATTCCACCTTCATACCATCTAGAATTTTTTTCCTGTATGTATGTATATATATCTGTATATATATATATAGATAGATAGATAGATAGATAGATAGACATACATATATATAGGAGGGTGCAGCCACCCTTCGGAGGAAGCTCATTTCTGCCGCTTGTATCCGCGATCTCGTTCTTTCGGTCACTACCCACAGCTCGTGAACGTAGGTGAGGATAAGGACGTAGGTCGACCGGCCAATCCGTTGAGAGCTCAGCTTTTATGCTCAGCTCTCTCTTCAACATGAGGGACCGGTACAGCACCAATTGCTGATCGGAGCTGGCTTGGCCCTGGCTTATCGGAGAATTAAGAAAGCGGAACCGGCTGTTCAAACCCCCCCAAGGCTGCCCGCTGGGATTGAACCGATGGGACGAGGCGCGACTTCTCAGAATGGGCTCACTGAGTGCAGCATGGTTAAGATCTTGGAGAAGTTCACAGCTGCCGTGAATACTCAGAATAAGACCTCTGAGCATACACTGGATTACATCAAGGAGAACACCTCTGAGCGAAAGTTGGATTACATCTTGGAGCAGCTCACTGCGGTCGTGAGGTCTCAGAATCGGCTCTTTGAGCACAAGAATGACAAGACCACGGAGCGCAAGTTTGATAACATCATGGAGAAACTCACAGCTCTCCAACGGGAGATTAAGAGACCAGTATCAGCGTTGGAGTGTTAGAGAACAACTTGAAACTCTCATGAGCTGTTCGCATAAAAGAAAAACCACCATCTTAACTCCGCTATCCTTTTGGCGCCAGCTGTGGGCTCAAGGCTGGAGCCGAACAAAAACTCCCGGATAACGACTGTGTTTAGACTGTTGCTTCCAGTGGCGGTCCTAGCCTGTTTGGCGCCCCGGGTGAACAGTCCTACTGCCCCCACCCCCACACACACACACATACTCTAGGGTTTATTTATGGGATTTCACACAACCCAGGATTCAAGTCATGAATACATAATGGGCTTGGATTTACATCATTATGAATGAAATGTGCTCTATTTGGAAGCAGCTGCCCCCCCTCCCCTTTCGACAGGTTGTGTGAGACTTTAAATCATCAAACTGTAAATTATAGATTTTAAATTGTTATTGACAATAAAGTTTACTTTGACTTCAGCAGCGCGCAGGCGCACCGAGGGCTCTCGCGCTCACTTTTTGTGTATAGAATTTCGAAAAAACATTGGTGCAAATTATAAGTCTGTATCATGATGTCTGGTGTTTTCGTGTTTGTTGGTTTGTTTTTATTTTGTTTTATTTTGCGAGTTGGTTATTAGATGCTGCTCCAGCCAGAACAGAGACTCCCCCGCCGCCCCGCCCTCTCCTCCCTGTGCTGCAAGCAGCAGGCGCACCTCGCAAACGGAGGGCACCCTTACTCCCAGCAAATGGGCGATAGAAAACCGATCGGTGCCTATGACATTCCCAAAATGCGCATGATGTCGGGGCAGCATGAGTACGAGCAAATTTATTTATTTATTTTTTGCCGATGCCCGTGATGCCGCTCCCCACCACGATGCCGCCCCGGGCAACCACCCGTGTCGCCCGTATCAAAAACCGCTACTGGTTGTCACCATACTAGTGATGAGCAAAACGAGACTTAGTGAAACATTTGAAGTATTTGTGCTTGTCTTGAGGATTCCAAACAATCTGAAACCATCTCCACAGTGGCACCTGCTGGACAATTTGGCTATTGTCACATCTTGATCATATTCTGTGAAATGGTGACACAGACAAGTCCTGCACAACTTCAAACAAAACCACTTATTATACCAGACCATCAATAACTGTGATCATCACATGTTTTGGAGAAATCCTCAAACAAACAAGACGCTTTCTATTGGGTAGTGAAAGTGAGTGCGAAGAGGAAAGTGCAGAAGGGAGGGGGGGAGCATGCGGCAAAGGGCAGCAAATGACTTTTCCTATTGATGTTATTTAATTATTTCCTGTTGATGGTCTTTTTATAACTAAATATGTTGTTAAAGTATTTTTTTTAGAAGTTGGGTAATTAGTGGTACGATAGAGTACTAAGGTCGCATTAATGAAAGGAAAAAAATGAGTGTCCATTTTGAGATTAAACTTGAAATAGTATTTTGAGAAAAGTTGAAATGTGGAGATTACAGTTGTTGTTTCAAGCCAGACAAATGCCACAGCAGCTACACCCTCACAAAATGCCTCAGAGAAACAAATCAATCAGCTGTCTTATCGTGTCTTGTGATACAGCATGCATCCTCTTCATTGCACAAGGGTGTAAACATCAATATCCTTGCTTCTGTCCATTGCCAGACACTTCATTTTATACAAATCCAGCCAACAAGTTTGTGTTTTTTGTTTTTTTTTTCCCTTCTGACCTGATGCAGCTGTTGTCACAGAGGGTGGACGGGGAGAAAAAGTCAGACCTGGTATTTTTGGCACTGTTTCTGGTTCTTCTGTTGAAGGTGCAGCTGCTACGATGCCGAGTAGACTGACACATTTTACTGATACTTTTTCTTGACTCTTTCTTCCCCACTTTCTTTTCAGCTTTTCAGCTCCACCTCTTTTTCGCTTTTTTCATATCTCTGTTTCATCACCACTTGTTCCTTATTAAACTCTGATGTTGCTTTAAGACATTTAAAGAAATAATGCCAAACAAAAGTGAAACTGAGTGTGAAAAAGCTTCAGTGCAGTCACTTTTGTGCTGTACATGCTGCATCCTGTAGTGCCCACATTTTTGAAAGATGTCGTTTTCAAAGTTTGCGTGATGGTGGATAAAAACAAAGCTGTAGCTGATTTAATTTTGGTGGAAATTGGGGCAAAATTGGAACAAATGTTGTCGTCAGTGCTGGAGAAGTGAAGGCACAAAAGATGTCCCAGGTATGCAGGAAAATATTAAATTCTTATTCCTGTTGTCGCCTCTTGTTTCAGCTGGTAGCTGTTTATTCTCTTCAAACATTCGCTGCATCCTTGTTGTCCATGACTCTGTCCTGCAGCTGATGGAAACACCACTCTGTGGTTTCAGGTTTAAATGTTGTGAGCGATCAGGTAGCCAGTACAACAAAGTCCAGTGTTCCCACTTTTACTTTGTTCAGATTTCCCTGCTCTGACTTGGCCTCAGGATGTCTAGGGGAAAGAATCATATTCCCAAAGGAACAGTTTCATAGGACTGAGATGATTATTTGTCTCAGTACTTTGATGCTCTGTTGGTAAGATTAATTAGCGCTAATTACATCCAGCTATATTAGGACTTAAGTTAAATGACTTGTCTATTGTTTTTACTATTAGCAAACTTTGTGATGTGATATGATGCGAATCTTTGACCGACAGTGACCCCTTGTGGACATTTTGAGATATTGCTTGTGCCAAGTAGATGATGATATTATATGAAGTATTATAGATTTGCCTGTTTCTGTTTTCAGAAGACCATACTCTTAGTCACGCGTATACTATAAAGCAATAAGTTCACTTATGGCTGCACCGAATTTAGATTAACCCCGGCAGGCACTTAAACAGTTGTTCTGTGGGACTTTATTAAAGTCAATTAAGCCAGTTCCTGGACTGCTGCCATTATTGTCATGTTTGTGTTTTCTGCACAGACAAAAAGTCAAATGTTTGTAGCCACAGCAGCAAAACTGTTTCTGACCACCTGATAAACACAAAATAGATTTCATGTTTTAATCAGATTATTTTTATTGATTACGACATGAAAATGGAAATTTGCAAAGATCTGATGACGACCTTGATGAGCTGCAGTTTCGTTTGTACCAGTGTCAGACTCTCATTCAGTTATTAAGTTTCAGAAGGTACCTTTGGATCAACTCAAACTATTAAAGGTTTTGTGGATCTAGAAGCTGAATTTGTGTTTAACTAAAGTTTGAACCTCAAATTCTCAAATTCTGAGGACATGAAGCTGTGAAGGTGAACCTTTTGATTCATTCTGACTTATTTCAACGAATCTTCATTAATCACACGCAGTGATGGACCGCTCAGTCAGCTCAGCAACATTATCTCATCATTGAACTTGTTACGGTTTGGAGGAGGACTCAAGCGCAGGACTCCGGTTCCGATGCTCACAAGAAGGGTTTATTTACAATGCACCAGGTGTATATACAAGAATGTGCGGGGGGCGGGGTGCTATATACAGCTGAGTGAGGGGAGAGGGGGTCTCCAGGGAAGTCCAGGGGAAAGCACGCGTTCTTCAGAATATCCACTCACACGATCACAGGCTCACACTCCGACACTGCCACACGGGGGGAAAATCCAGGGAGCTCTGTAGACAGGGAGACAGGGTTAAGTACGACGCACACAGGGAAACACTCTTAACTAACTTGCTGTAGCTTGGCTTCACTAACGTGTGGTAGACAACGATCCAGCGACGAACAGCAGTCACCTCCTGGCTTAAGTGCTGATCACATTAACGAGACCCAGGTGTCTCATCTCCCGAGGGCGTGGGCCGGGCGTGAACCCACAGTGAGTTCCGCCCGGCGAGAGAGAGAGAGAGAGAGAGGAGAGAGAGTGCTGATCAGCGTGCAGCTGATCCGCCTGGCCGTGACAGTACTTGATCAGAGATGTTAATACGATCAGGTGCAGCTGTCATGATATTTGGATTCTGAATCATTGTCAGTTCTTGCTCACATTTCCTCCCTTTTAAATCAGCAGTCAGTGTCTTCAGCAGTGATGGACTCATTATTATGCACACTGATGTTCACAATGAAAAAAGGAACCACCAAAACACATCATCAGGTGTTCTTGTGAATAATTAACCGTTACTATCATGGTCCTGGGTCTGTGACCCAGTGTTCTGATTTGTTTGTTCTTTATTTGCAGGGTTATTGCTGTTTGTGTTTTGGTTTTGTATTCCTAGAGCTTTGGTTTTGGTTCAATATGTTCCCTCTGTTTTCAAGTCAGTCATGTCCCTCTGTGAAGCCTGTGTCCTTGAGTCTGTGTACTTCCTGTTTTACTTTGGTACTCTTCAATCTGTGTGCATCAGGTTCTGTTTTGCTCTCCTCCGTCTCATCTTTGCAATTAGTGTCAGCTGTGTCTCCCAGGTGTTTGCTCTTTGCCCTTTTTCCCTTTTGTATTTAGACTTTTAGACTTCCTTCACCTCTCTTCACTCATATTAAGGGTGCAAATGTCTTCCCAGAAAAACCAAAAACCAAATCAAAACTAAAGAACTTAAATGTCCCACCGACTGCTTCTGGTTTTCTGTGTTTGTGCTTCTGCATTTAATGAAGCAGAAAAGTGTTTTCTTGTAGTAAACACACAGTGGATTTGTTAAATGCACCTCAACATGACTTCAGAGTGAATACTGTGAGGACTCCTGAATCTCTCAAGCAGATTTTCCTGTTAATCAAACAGGAACACTTTCAGTCTGCACTTTAATAAAGATTAATGTCTACATGGTGGTTAACTTTGCATAATGTCTGTTTTCTTGTTCTCTGGACTCGTTCTCTACAGCAGGTTTGATGTGACTCAGAGGATCAAAGAAACATAAACACTGAATCAGTTTGATCAGCAGGAGTTATGCGTTTGATCTTTTTCTGCGAGTGGAAGCTTTAAATGTTTGAAGAGGTGATGTTAGATGAAACGATTCATTCTGATAAATGGCTTGAAATGGTGCCAGATCATGACCATCTATGGACCTGGAGTTAAGTGGCACAGTGGTTCAGAGGTAAGTACTGTATCCTGGTTCTGTACTGTGTTGCGAAATCAGTTTTACCCCAGTTCTTTTATTCGTCGAGGGATCCAGAAATGGCACCGGAACTCAGTAGTTATTTTTACAAAATCTTTATTCATCTTTATTCATCTTCATTTAAGCATGCACTTCTAGAAGGGAAGACGAGGCCGGTGTCCCTCTGTAACAATCTTCACCCCTTTGTTAGTCACAGCCAGCTTTATAGGAGCGACCCCATCATAAATCCCCCATGGTGTGCTCTAAACTCTGTCTCTGTGTGTATGCACAAGCACATGAGTGCCTGTGTGTGCATACCTGGTATGTGCGTGCACGTGAGTGAGTGTGCATATAGGTGTGGGAGTATATTAGTTAAAACACTGTGGGTGTGTGTCTCTTCCTAGGGGCCATAAATACCATCTCCCCTCCAGACCACAGTTATCCAGTTACAAATCTACTTCTAAGCTCATGACACAATCAGGCCTTTATTTATATCCAGGGCAGTGTCAGTGTCTCTACCATAATTCTAGATTCTATCTTAACACATTTCTAAACTCTAAAGCAAACTAAACATTCCTACATGTCTAAACTCTAAAGCAAACTAAACATTCCTACATGTCTAAACTCTAAAATAAGCTAAACATTTCTACAAATCCCCCTTTTTATCTGCCTGTGATGGTGGAGTCGCCGGAATGGATTCGGGTCTGTCTCTGGGCAATTCACTTATAAGAAAAATCACAGTTACAATAACAACAGTTATCACACCTAACACTACCGTTTCTCTCAAATTCCCCCTCAACCAGCCTAGACAAGTTGACATGATGTAAATGTAGATGAAAGGCTTGTCTGTTTACATCTTCTCCCATGCAGAAGGCTTCTCTGCAGAGCATCAAATCATTTGTACTGTTCACAGAATCACAATTCCATCGCTGGACTTCCTCTGCGCTGTCACTTTTGGAGCTTGGCACGCTCTCTCCATCCCTCGATTCTCACGTTCCAACGCTGCTGAAGATTTTAAGGCAGAGCACGTTGTACACCTTAGTTGTCTTCCTCAACGTCAACGTCGACACTCTTTCATTTTATTTAAGATTTTGCTGTGCAGAGTCTCCTCATGACGATCTCCTGCGCGAGGTCTGCTGTGCTGAAGGTGATCTCTGATCCTCCTGAAGACTCTCTCCTGGCCTCAGCTCCCATCTTGTAGACGATCTCCTCAGTCACTCCTTCTCGTCATGGCACCTCACGACATCTACAGATTTAAAAATAACACTCCTCTCCCCACATGGCTTTCACCATGTGTCAACTTCCCAATGAGACATAAAATGTTGCACAGTCTCCCTAAAACAATCTCCAGGGTTTCCCACTTGGAGCAGCCATACTCCAGCCTATAACCCTGTGTAAAAACATCAGTCAGCAATTAAATGTTTAGCTTGTCTAACTCGCAGCTCCACCCAGAGCCTGTATCCTGGAAAACAACGTCTGTTAAATCAAACTTCACATTTACAACCAACTATAAATCATAAGAATAATAAAGTATTCAGCATAAAAGACAAGTATCATGTGCAGGTTTTCTCAAATCATTAAATCACAATTATTATCATAATTTGTCCCAAATCATGAATCATCCCAATTTATTCCACAATTTAATCAGTGACTTTCCTTAAGCAATGTCACTCCACTCATTTTATCACTATGAGCTCAGTAGTGGCCAGCTAATGAGCCCCATATTCAACTATTCCATAAACACTGCATCTCTTATTTGTTTTCTCATGTCACTTGTCTGTTTTCTGCTGAATCCTCTACATGCACTCTTAGAAAAACAAACATTAACAAAACAGATGGACAATCCTGGTGGTCAGGCGCAGGTCGACAGGTTCCAGAGGTGCTATAAAAGGTCATAAAGTTAAGCCTGCTGTAAAAGGAGTGACACTGGTTTCAACACAGGATGTGTTTCACATTACTTTCACTTCTCCCCTGTAATAGTCAACATTTTCCCAAGAACACAGTGTAATAGCATAATCAACATATAGCCTGTAAACACAGTTCCCTTCACTCATAAACCCAGTAATCCTGTAGTAGAAAGAATATTAACCATTAGTGTGTCCTGCTGTAACTCACATAATCAAACACATGATTAACTCTCTGCTGTAGAAAAGAAATGTAAATGTTAACGCTACGCACAAGCCCATGAATAACACACCCCTGATAGATTCACAAACACAGAAAGTGGCATTTAAAAGGTTAAATCGTCACGCAACCTAGGATGCTGCTGTCATCTTCCTGCTCCTGTAAAAAGAAACACACATAAATTCATCCACCCTTTTGTCCTGTCTAGGTGGAGGTTAACCTTGAGTAGTGGTCAAGTCTTGTCAGCTTTTATCAGCTTTTACCAGTCAGTCAGTTTTTCCTCTTTCACTCATGCATTCATTCTTTCTTTGCTGGTAGTGGAAACTATCGTTGCATTTAGTTTCCACTCATAGCAAAATGACGTCATTCAAAAGAAAAGAAGAATTTAAATCGGATTGCCTCGGTGAATCCTTCTTGGGCAGGGACTCTCTTTTTAATTGTCCCAGATAAGTGACTTTCTCCTGAGCCCATTTTAATTTTTGGAGAAACTCACTTGCAACGGTTTTCTCGACGTGTCGTATATAACGCTTTAATTCCGTCGTGCAGATCTGCTTAAAGAAAAGAAATTCACAAACAGAAATCAGTGCACTTGTTCAAAAACAAAAATAAAATGAAAAACAACAGATAAAACTGAAAAACAAAAGTAAAAACAAAAGTAAATAAAAATACAGAAGCCCGGTCCTAGGACTTGCCCCAGAATATTCTTTTTCTAATAGGTGAAAACACACCAAGTCTAAGAGTGGGTGCCATGATAAAACCTTCCCCATACATCAGAAACGACAAACAAAACAAAACAAAACAAAAAACAAAAATCTGCTTGTTTTATTCATTTAAACTCTGGCTGCAGGATTCTATTATCATTCAGTCATGTTCCCCAAAATAATACTAATTCAGTGGTCTATGTATCACTTCTCAACCCACTAAATAAACCAGACAGGATGATGGTAACAGTATTACCTACTTAAAATTGTGTTTGATCCTAATGAGCTTCATTGCGTGTGTGTGTGTGTTAGTAGGGTTAAGACATTTTCTATTTCTGTGTGTTCTTTTATGTACCTTCCCCCTTTTTTCTGAAACAAAACTCCGTTCACTCCAAGTTTTGTTTCAGAAACATCTAAATGAAAATCTCTGTCATAGTCAGGCACAGCTAAACCCCAAGTGCTTGCAGGTTACCCTCGGCAACCACGCTGTGTGTTATTAACCCCTTCTACCAATACCCTCTGTTGATGTGTAACACTTTATGTATGATTTTGTATTCTCTGTAGTGCGTATCATGTACATGTGTGGTGTTGTCTTTCCATTTTCTCTAACAGTACTCTCGCATACCTCAGTGCTTGTCTTCCTCCCCCTTTTGTGGTGGTCTGGACACTTTGTCAATCCTCCACTTCCAGGCAGTCGTTTGTCTCCCCAGATTCCTTAACCCAATTTGAATCCCCACACTAAAACAGCATTCATCTGTCCTCACCTGCTCCTTTCTCTCCATTCTCCTCTCCCACTTTGCCGTCCAATCGCAGTCAGTTCTCTTCAGCTTTGTCCCGTGTTTGCTCCCACTGTCTCTTTCATTGCCATCTTGCTCCAAACATGGCAAGTGTCAAACTCCAACAATCTTCTCAAAAGTCCTTCACACACAGTGAAGTTGCAGCTTGCTGGAAACGCATCTCCATTCATCCAATCAAGATGATGGATCTTCTCTTTCTGATGCCGTTTGCCCATAGTGCTGCTGGACCTCTCTGCTCAGGTCTCTGGTATTGTCTCTTGGACTGCTGTCCACTGTTGATGTTCATGCTTGTGCTTCTGGAACTGCACTCTGTGTCTTCAGGGAGAGATTAGCTTCCTTGGAGCTTGCTTTTTCAGGATGAGGACGGGAAGCTGCAAAACAATTCAGCCAAAAATTCTGGCTGGGTGTTCCTATTTTTGTTTTTAATTTCTAATGATCTTAACCTATAATTTTCTTCCGACTGCTGCCCGTGGAGAATTGATCCAGGTCCGTTCCCCACCTGTTCCCCACAGACTGAGAGACTTTCATTATTCACTGTGACTGCATATGTTTTCATCACTCCTAAAGCAGCACTTCTCCGCTTATTTTGTTTTGAACTCTACTAACTTTAAACCCCGAAAATGAAATTTTATTTGTTCTTAACCGCAAACACAAAAAACTTCTTGATGTTGTTGTTAATTATTTTCACCCACAATACTCCAAATTATGTTTTCTTTTGTGTCCAGCAGGGGAAGAAGATGACCTGTAGTGTCACTGCTTTCCCCAGTTGGAGACAACATTTTTCACATTTATTTTGTCCAACAACTGTGATTTTACGTAACTGTATACCAAAGTGCGTAAACTTTTAAAAAACTAGAAATGTCAAACTACAGCAAAATTCCTTAGATATTTGGAACTGTAGCAACATGGGGAAAAAGTCAGATGGAAAACTCAAAAGTTTATCTTGAATCAGCAGGGTTTCGTTTTTTGTTTTTTTTACAGAGCCGTAAGTCTATTTTGTACCCTTGCAGCCCTCAGTCCTCCTCTGTCTTTAGCTCCAGTGAACCACTTGGACAGAGCCTTCTCTGCTTCTTGCAAGTTGACTTTTGATGTTAAATAATTCTTCTTCAGTGTCTCTGCAAATGAAGAAGAAAAATGGGCAAGCCAAAGTAAAGTTAATCTTAGCTTACTTCATTTGGTGATGATTTACAAAGAACAATGTTTATTTCACTTTATTGCCTCAAAAAATGTATACAAATTGCATGATAACCAATCTCAGTTACACTTTCAAACACTTTATTAAAAAAGTTTAGTTTTCTAAAGTTCAAATGTCTCAAGTGAAACTAACTTACCATACACAACATTAAAAAGACGCAAATCTCTGAACTTTTTTTCCCATGTCGGCCAAGCATGTTGTACTCCACAGCCAGCTCAGGTGATATGAGGAATTTCATCATCCTTCATGTGGCATCGTCTACACTTGTTCTCCCTGTATCTGCTACCATAGCAACCTGAGGGGAACATACAAAAAGGACAGATTAGATCCTGGCCTCTGGTTAGGATGCCTCCCTGGTGAGGTGTTTTGGGCATGTCCCACCAGGAAGAGACCCAGAACACCCAGGACATGCTGGAGGGACTATGTTTTCAGCTGGCCTGGGAATGCCTTGGGATTCCCCCCGGAGGATGGACCAAGTGCCTGGAGAGAGCGAACTCTGGGCCTCTCTACTTAGTACCGGATTGGGTTGCGGGGGGCAGCAGCCTAAGCTTAAGATAATGGACCAGGCATGGAGGATAAATGGACACTTTACATATTACTTAATGTTTACTGTGTGGTGATAAAAAAAAAAATGGTAGTAAACACAAGCTAAACTAAAAAATTAATTATGTTCCCTTAACCCTTTATCCCCAATAATGTTATGCAGGATAACCGAATTATATATTGTTTTAGCTGTAAAAGTGTCATAAAATCAGCTGTGAGTGTGTGTGCTTTTGTCCCTTTTTCAGTATTACTACTACTTTACACATCTGGTAGGTTTTTTCCTCTACTGTATACTATATGAGTGTAATCAAGGATTAATGACAGAAAAAAAAAGAAATTGAAATTTTGCTGTTTTTACTGAAAAAGGCAATCAAAATGTACATGAATAAAATATTTAAATTAGTCAATTCGAAAACACTGAACAAAATCAAGTATTTGACCCTGTGGTTTATTTTCGGACATCTCTTTTCTCCTAAAAGTCCAGGCGTGTTGGGCCCCTGGTAGAGCTCAGGTTTGACAAGACAGGTCTGGAAAAACCTGTCGCTGGCGACTTTTTGTGGGCTAAAGCCTATTAAAATAAATAGGAATTGGCCAAAATTTGTATAAACTATCATAGCAGAACAAAAGTAAAAAAAAATCTTTATCTGTTATCAGAATCAAATATTTGATTAGAATAAAACATTTTACTTTCAGGAAGATTTCTCGTTACATCTGTCATAAAAGTAACAACATCTCAGAAAAGAAACATGATAGTAACAGAAAAATATGATAGCAGTGTGATGTGATGGTCCCTGGCCAGATTTTTACACATATTATAAGCCCTGTGACACAAAAACCACTGAACTCGGACACACACAGACTGTTTTCCTTCATGGTAATGAAGAAAAATGCTGGCCTGGTATGTAAAAGGGAATTTATTCTTCCAGGACCTGAAGCTCCGTGAAGCAGCCCTCCAACAGCCAAACCTATCTGTTCTCTGATTGTCTTGATGCATGCTCAATCATCCAGGTAAGTAAATCTGCAAAAGTTGATTCTGTTCATCTGGACGTAGCGTTTTCAGCATTTTCTCCCACTGAAAACGCGTCCAGATGAACAGAATCAACTTTGGAGATGTTCTCTGATTGGATTGTTTAATTGGTGATTGACATGAAATTGACCAATCAGCTGAAAGGAAGAAAAATAGGGTCAAAATTTGTAAGTATAAATCCACACACAGCCAGGAAAGCCGAGCGCAGAGTTGTTTGTAGCACCAATTCAGCAAGAGTGGAGCCAGATGGATTTTCCATCCATCCACACTGTAAAGTCTATAGACCAGCAAGCGATAAATTAACAGTGTTGTTGGTATTTTCTAAAACAGTTGTATGCAATAGGAATTGCTGTTTATAGTCCTCCTGTATATCTGCATGTTGCCCCCCAATTAAAACCTGTGATAATGGAGATTCAAATTCATGTCATACCTATACCAACAGTTATCAAGTATCCGGATCGACCTTTACTGATGTGCTTAAAGAAAAATTGTTATTTCCATGTATTTTCCTGTTCTGCCTTCAATTTTGAGGAGTTCCCCCCACATTTCTAGTTGTGACAGTGCACCTACAACAACAAAAATTTGCTGTTATTTACATTTGTTGAATGAGCAATTTTGTGAAATAGTCTATTTTTGTATTCACAGTTTACAAATCTGTCCTGGACGGCATGGACTGATTGCATGCTAAAAAGTTGCTGCTTAAAAATAAAACAATACATTTTTAATTAGTTCATCAGTTCATTTTTGATCATATCAATACCAGCATATTACACGACTAGTGATGGGACTTCCGGCTCTTTTTAGAGAACTGGCTCTTTCGGCTCGGCTCACTAACAAGAGCCGGCTCTTTTGTCTCCGAAAAGGCTTCTCAGGCTGTTTTGTTGTTTTAATTAATTTATTATCAACAATAATATAAAATTATGCACAAAAGGAATTACTAATGTAAAAAAAAAAAAAGAAGCGTGGTTTTATTTATATATGTTTATATATAAATATATGCGGCAGCCCCTAGAGACAAAGCACGTGCAAACTCCAAAACCCATTTCTAGCGTTAACTGAACTTCCAAAACAGAGCTACCTAGATCACTTAAATTACACAACTGAAAGCATATGTGTATTGTTTGTGTATTTATACACAAGCACTCATATATATTCAAATAACTTAAAAAAATGTTCATTTACCTGCTACTGCCACACACCAAATCCGGTCGTTGGTACTTGCTGGCTGTGTAGGCTCTAGGTAACAAAAGTTCAACACTGCGCCGAGCATCCTGGAGCACTTCTGTTGTGTTTTGTACGTGTTTTGGAGTTTTTACGTGTTTTGGAGTTTGTACGTGCTTTGTCTCTAGGAGCCACCGTAAATATACCTTTATTTATTCACTCCATATAAAATGTAATAAATAAATCATATAATACAAAAACCAACTAGTCACAGTTCAACTTTTAACTATTTATAATTTCAGCTTTTTTCCTTTTAAACAAATTTAAAGTGAAACAACACAAAACACTGCAAACCACAACACAATTAAATATAAATTAAAATATGAAAACAAAAAGAAGATGCATATTCTCTGTCATATGGGCCTGCATGAATAAACTTTCTGAATCCTTTATCATCTGCAACTGAAAATAGTTGTGGATGATTACTATACCTTTCTATTGTGACGTTGTTATCCCTGGCTCTCTTTCTCTCTCTCTCTCCCTCCTGCTCTGTTCCTGTGCTGCTGAGTGTAACTACCACCCCTCCCCCCTCTGCCCAGCGCAAAGCACAAGGCTCAAGTGCGGAGTGAAGCGGGAAAAAAGTGAGAGAGAGAGGGTGAGAGAAAGAAAAAATAAAAAACACGGCTCCCGTCGTTCACGTCAAAGATTCGGCTCTAAGAGCCATTTCGTTCGCGACCGACACATCACTATTCTGAAGCAGTGTGTTGATCTTTTTGGCACACGCACCGGAGCCTCAGCTTCAAGCGGACCATCACTACCTCTCACGTCTAAAGGTAAGTGCCAAGGTAACTTTGAACTGAGTTCAGTCAATCTTGAGTTTTTCGAAGTTTTCTGAGTGAGGTTTTCTGTTGCTCTCTGTGAGAGAAGACCGTTAAAGGCGAGGCTCTCCAGAGTGTAGCAAAACAGGAAACCACAGCCGAGTGTGTGTAAGTGTGCAAACGAATAGATTAGAAGTGCAAGTGAGCCACGCAGTAGCGGTTTTAGATACGGGCGACACGGGCGGTTGTCCGGGGCGGCATCGTGGTGGGGGGCGGCATCACGGGCATCGGCAAAAAAAAAAAAAGATTGCTCGTACTCATGCTGCCCCGACATCATGCCAGCGCATATTGGGAATGTCATAGGCACCGATCGGTTTTCTATCGCCCATTTGCTGGGAGTAAGGGCGCCCTCCGTTTGCGAGGTGCGCCTGCTGCTTGCGGCACAGGGAGGAGAGGGCGGGGCGGCGGGGGATTCTCTGTGTGGCTGGAGCAGCATCTAATAACCAACTCGCAAAATAAAACAAAATAAAAACAAACCAACTAACACGAAAACACCAGACATTATGACAGAGACTTATAATTTGCACCGATGTTTTTTCAAAATTTTCTATACGCGAAAAGTGAGCACGAGAGCCCTCGGTGCGCCTGCTTGCTGCTGAAGTCAAAGTAAACTTCTCCGCTACATACAGTCCAGTATATAGAGAGACGAGACGACGAGGCTCCAGTTACAGCAGTGCAAGTAAACGAACAATAAATATAAGAAGAGTGAGAAAATAAATATTCATTTTAGGACCAGGGGTAAAGGGATCAATTTACAACTTGTAATTTACAGTTTGATGATTTAAAGTCTCACACACAACCCCTGGAAAGGAGAGGGGGACATGCTGCTTCCAAATAGAGCACATTTCATTCATAATGTTGTAAATCCAAGCCCATTATGTATTCATGATCTGAATACTGGGTTGTGTGAAATCCCAGAAATAAACCTTAGACAAAGTGAATCTGTGAACCAAGGTGTAGGTCTGTTAGGTTAATTGTGGTAATCCTTTGAGTAGAGTCTGAGTGGCTGCTGTCATGTAATTAATATCCTTAGTATCCTTATTTTCTTATTATATTGTTTTATGAACTTTAATAATGAAGGTTTGTAAAGCAAGGCCACTTTTGACTCACAAACTAAGTGCTCACCCAGACTGAAAACAGGAAGTGTAGAGCTGTACAGCATATTAATAGATACAGGAAGCCAGACAGAAAAGAGGAACTTTGCCATATAAGCAATGTTTGTGTCAAAACTGTGACGTGTAAAGTACCAAAATAATAATTATATGAGACACAGTTTATGATTCTAATGTTAGAGATCCTGCAACCGGCGTTTGGGCTGTGCAGGGGTCTCTCTCTTCCGGAAGATGATTGAATAAAAAGAAATATAAATGTTTTAACACACTATGAGTCGGTTTTCTCTGTTCTATCATGGGGACAAAAGAATCGGGGTTAATACTGCACTTACACTGGTGCATTCAAATCCACCCACAAACACATTGAAAGATGCAATGCCAGCAATGTGGATGGTCAAGACTCAAACCAATCATTAAGCAAAGACAGCAGGGTTTTAGTCTTGACCATCCACATTGCTGCCATTGCATCTTTCAATGCCAGCAATGCCAGGTATCAGTGCTCAAACCTTTTGTGTTTGTTTCCAATAAGTTGCCCACCTCGGGAAACAAAATGCGTTCCTTGTCTTGTCAGGTGAACATATGAGACACTTTGACTCTTCAGTGCAGTGTGGAGCCTAACAAAGATCTGTTTTGTGTCCCAGCTGATCAGCAGGAGGAGAAGAGTCTGACGGAGCAGCAGAGGAACATTTTCAGCTACTTGGACTCAGCTCAGCCACTACAGAGAAAACAATGAGCTCAACACAGAAGGTGACAGAGCAGGGCGATATAAATATTTATCACGATATACATTTGAAATTTGTGTTAACGATGTAGCTGACGATATAATTGACACTAGACAAAATACTTTACAACTCCACAAAAAACACAGTAATAACGACGGCCTGCTAGCATGCTCTACCACAAATAGTGCTTTGTTGTATATCTGACGGACGAACGCTAAACCAGTTCCACACCAGTGAAGTTGCTGCATTTTTACAAACCAATTCTGGTTCATCTGTTTCATTCAACGATCCGCTTTCACCCTTCTCATTCTCCGTCCCCGCCATGTTTTTTCCTCCATGTGATTGTATTTGACAGAAGACGAGCAACATCTGTTGTGGAAGCTAATGGGGTTCCTTATGAATAAACAAATACACAAACATAGGATTTATTATCACTGAATAGTTATGTATAAATCTATACAAATTATAGAAATATGTAATAGGAAACAACAATATAATATAAATTATAAAATAATATAAAAGTGTGTGTGTGTGTGTGTACATCAGTGTTGGGACTAACGCGTTATTAAGTAACGCGTTACAGTAACGCGTTACACGTTATTATTGTGGTAACGAGCACGGTAACTAGGTATTATGCCAAAACCAGGAATGTGTTACTCGTTACTGGGATTTAGATAGGCTCGTTATGCGTTACTTCGTGTGGTGGCATCGCGGAGCATTAGCAAGTGGTGCAGGCCAGCAGGTGGATGAGGGAAAGGGGAGGCAAGAGGAGAGACCCGAAGTGGCCCCCGGTCCGAGTGTCAGGTGAACTGAACTTCAGGTAAGAAGTTATGACCTGCAGTCTATCTGGGTCAGATATAAACCAAGTTTAGGTGGAGTTTATTTTCGTTATGCTGACTTTTTCGTACTGCGTGCTAGCTAGCATGACGGGGTTTCTATACAGCTGGGTGGGTGCTATGTTACTGATGTTGAACTTTATTTTGTTCATAAGGTTAATTATTAGAGTTGCCAACCGGCCCCTAAAAAACGGAATCGTCTCATATTCAGAGGAAATATTACGCGTTTCGTATTGAGGTGAAAAGGAACAGTTTGTCTCGGACTTCAGCTACAATGAAAAAGACACAAAGCTAAAGTTATTCTGTGTCTTTGCTGCACAGCTGCCTCTTCTTCTCTCATTCTCTCCCCCTCCCTCTCCCATTTCTACTTCAATCATGAAACTGATCAATGATCAGCTGATCGGCTATTCTCTCTTTGTTTATCGCCCACTTTGCGCCAGAAAGAAGAAACCAGTGGATGTTGCGTTAAACAACAGCACCGCGTTTGATCAGCTGTTGTTAGAATTTATTTAATATTAATTTCTAGTATCAGCTGATGTTTGCTGGAGCCACAGCTGTAAAGCTGCTGGTCATGATATCGGTTTGGTTATCTGGTGAGAGGGAAACATGAAGATGAAACCAGGAGATGTCCTTACTGTATCATCAGAGCTGAACAGGTGATGGGGAAACAGGTTTACCTTTTAGGTGACATGAATGAGTTGAAGGGAATTTATGAACTGTTTCTGAGAGACAAATAACACCAGGATCCTTTTTTTTTTAGAAACATTAACATAGGACATAGACTGTGAAAGTAAAACAGGAAACACACAGACTGACTCAAGACATGTAAACTTAACAGACTGGGGAGACAGAACATAGGGACCTGAAACATGGGACAGAAAGTCACAGTAGACACAACATGAACATAACAACGTCACAGGGAAGAGTAAAACAAAATGCAGGAACACAGGACCTCTTTCAAAATAAAATGGGAAGTATAATGAAACGCAAAACATGACAACATAAGAAACACAGACATGAAACACATGAAGGACAAGGGAGACTTAACAGGGGTTGGATACACAAGGGGAATCTAATAAACAAATGAACTTAGATAACCTAATGAACAAAATAAACTCAGACTTACAACACTGGGTCAAAAGACCCAGGATCATGACAGCCGGTCTCTAGTCAAAATGCCGGGCCGATTTTTGTCCCAGTCCAGCTCTGTATGCAGCTCATCTGCAGTCTGGTGTTACCTACATCTTCCTATTCAGAAGGCAGAATTTCCGAGTTCTGAGTACAATCAAAAGCACCACGACTGCAGTTTTTGTGTTGGATGTAAAAAGCGCACATGACGCTGTGACGTAGGCTAGAATCATGGCCGCGATCAACGATGGTCCAGGCGTGGGATTTCTCTCGTGGAAATATGCACATTATCTTTTCCTTTCTATTGGTAGGTGGCACAGTGCACTTGTGGCAAGTAAGCAAGCTAGAAGACTGGAACTCTCGCTGGGTATCCAGTTACGGAATCAACACATTAACAAGAGAAGTCTGAGTAAAACCAAAGTTACTTTCCTTAGTAACTAGTTACTTTGAAAGTAACGAGTAACTTGAACTGAGTTACTTTTGATAGAAGTAACTAGTAATGTAACTAAGTTATTAATTTATTGTAACTTACCCAACACTGGTGTACATACAATCAGGAGGGATGGGCATGATTTTAGTGTTTGAACAGTCATGAATTATTTTTAGCACCAGGTTGGATGTAATGTGTTACTATTACCAGCAGGTGGGGATAAGAGACCTTTAAGGTGTTTGGTGCCACCCTCCACCTTCAGGTTTAAAACTAGTGTTAATGGAGGGAGTTTGAAGGTTGAGGTTGTTCCACGACTGCATTTCACTCACTGCCTCTGTTTGTATCTCTGTCACTGCAGGACCAACATGGACCAAGAAGTCAGCGCTCTCAGGAGGCCGACAAACCTCACAGAAGAAAGAGAGAGAAAACATACAGCTGTGACGAGTGTGGGAAGGATTTTGCTGTGAAGGCTAAACTAAAACAACACGAACTCATCCACAGTGGAGTTAAAGCGTACAGCTGTGATCAGTGTGGCAGAGCTTTTACTCACAGTAGCAGCTTACAGAGGCATCTAGTTACCCACTCTGGAATTAAGGCATACAGCTGTGATCAGTGTGGAAAGTCTTTTTCCAGGAAGGGTCACCTAAAACTACACCAGCTCATCCACAGTGGAGTTAAAGCATACAGCTGTGACGAGTGTGGCAGAGCTTTTACTCGCAGTAGCAGCTTACAGAGTCATCTAGTTACCCACTCTGGAATTAAGGCATACAGCTGTGACGAGTGTGGGAAGTCTTTTTCCAGGAAGTCTCACCTAAAACTACACCAACTCATCCACAGTGGAGTTAAAGCGCACAGCTGTGATCAGTGTGGCAGAGCTTTTACTCACAGTGGCAGCTTACAGAGGCATCTAGTTACCCACTCTGGAATTAAGGCATACAGCTGTGACGAGTGTGGGAAGGAGTTTACTGAGAAGGCTAACCTAAAACTTCATCAGGTCATCCACACTGGAGAGAGACCGTTCAGCTGTGACTTGTGTGGAAAGTCTTTTTCCAGGAAGAGTTCCCTAAAAAAACACCAACTCATCCACAGTGGAGTTAAAGCGTACAGCTGTGGTCAGTGTGGCAGAGCTTTTACTCGCAGTAGCAGCTTAAAGAATCATTTACTTACCCACTCTGGAATTAAGGCATACAGCTGTGACGAGTGTGGGAAGGAGTTTGCTGTAAAGGCTAAACTAAAACTTCATCAGGTCATCCACACTGGAGAGAGACCGTTCAGCTGTGACTTGTGTGGAAAGTCTTTTTCCTTGAAGAGTTCCCTAAAAAAACACCAACTCATCCACAGTGGAGTTAAAGCGTACAGCTGTGATCAGTGTGGCAAAGCTTTTACTCACAGTAGCAGCTTAAAGATTCATTTACTTACCCACTCTGGAATTAAGGCATACAGCTGTGACGAGTGTGGGAAGGAGTTTACTGAGAAGGCTAAACTAAAACTTCATCAGGTCATCCACACTGGAGAGAGACCGTTCAGCTGTGACTTGTGTGGAAAGTCTTTTTCCAGGAAGGATTCCCTAAAACAACACCAACTCATCCACAGTGGAGTTAAAGCGTACAGCTGTGATCAGTGTGGCAAAGCTTTTACTCACAGTGGCAGCTTACAGAGTCATCTAGTTACCCACTCTGGAATTAAGGCATACAGCTGTGACGAGTGTGGGAAGGATTTTGCTATGAAGGCTAAACTAAAACTTCATCAGGTCATCCACACTGGAGAGAGACCGTTCAGCTGTGACTTGTGTGGAAAGTCTTTTTCCAGGAAGTCTCACCTAAAACAACACCAACTCATCCACAGTGGAGTTAAAGCGTACAGCTGTGATCAGTGTGGCAAAGCTTTTACTCACAGTAGCAGCTTAAAGATTCATTTACTTACCCACTCTGGAATTAAGGCATACAGCTGTGACGAGTGTGGGAAGGAGTTTACTGAGAAGGCTAAACTAAAACAGCATCAGGTCATCCACACTGGAGAGAGACCGTTCAGCTGTGACTTGTGTGGAAAGTCTTTTTCCTTGAAGATTTCCCTAAAACAACACCAACTCATCCACAGTGGAGTTAAAGCGTACAGCTGTGATCAGTGTGGCAGAGCTTTTACTCAAAGGGGTCACTTACAGAGGCATCTAGTTACCCACTCTGGAATTAAGGCATACAGCTGTGACATCTGTGGAAAAACTTTCACCCAGAGAGGGCACCAAAATACACACCTACGCATTCACACCAGACATGATGTGCACTGCTGTGAACAATGTAGCAAAGAGTTTACAACAGACGGAAAGTTACAACGACACATGTTTACCCACACTGAGGGACGACCTTATAAATGTGACCTGTGTGAGAAGACTTTTAAATCTCCACATTACCTGAGACGACACCAACAGATCCACACCAGAAAGAGACTCTACAAGTGCAGTTACTGTGAGGTATGTATTTATATTGTTATCATTTTAGCCTGACTGTGTGGAACAACTCTGCTCATTAAACTGTGTTAGCATGTTAGCAATTCTACTGCATGGAAAAGCAGCTCTGAGTGATAATTCAGATTTTCATTTCAGTTATAATTTTATTATTACTGTAGTGTTATGGTGGTAGTATTGTAGTTATTGCAGCCCAGTAAACTGAGTGTGTTAACTGAAACAGTCAAATGTAATTGGACGTCTGCAGAGATGCTCTTTATTTCAGGCGACGTTCAGGATAAAAGTGTTGAAGGACTGACTTACACTGTCTTTGTGTCTTTGTTTAGAAGCAGAGCGACACAGAAGGATCCAGTTCTCAACCCTGTCATCACTGTGGTGGTGGGAAAGACTTTCGTTGTGACCTCTGTGGAAAAACTTTCAGTTGCCAAGCTGACCTAAAAACACATCAACACAGACACACTGGAGACAAACTGAAATACTGCAAAGAATGTGGGAGAAGCTTCACCACATCACGTGACTTAAAACGACATGAACTGATTCACAGTGGGGTTAAAAAGCACCTCTGTGATCAGTGTGGGTCATCCTTCACCACTGCAGGTGACCTTAAAACACACAAACGAGTCCACACAGGAGAGAAACCACACAAGCACACACAACCACACAAACATCAGCGTGATCACTCAGGGCTGAAATCACTCCCATCACTGGATCACAGTGAATCTGAAGAGACAGAAAGATCCTCTGGTTTCAGAGTCAGACTCAAAAAGCTTGAGATCAGGCTCCACAGAGTTCAGATAGAATCATTTAAACTTGTGTTGAACTGAACTGGTTGCTGGGCTGAACTTCTACATAATACAGATGCACATGGGATCTTATTTTCTGTCGTTTTACTGAGTCAGTTTTGTCCTTTTTTCTCTCTCCTGGTTTTGCTCGTCTGTAAATAATTGAAACTCAGTCAAATAGTTCATTGTTCTCCAGCAAAACGTTTTGGAAACTCATGTTTAACCTTTAAAACTCTGACATGTTTTAGCACACAAGGCTTCATCGGGGAGTTCACTCATGATTGGACCATGAGAATAAAGGTTTTTAGTTCTTTCAAAGAGAGTCTTGGAGCTGTTTGATGTTTTTGTTTTTCTGAAACCACCTGAAAGAAAAACTATTTTTCTTGCTTTATGTAGTGTAGAAGTTGTTAATGTTTCTTTCATCTGTGATGTTCTTGAATGTGTTCACATGAAGCTGGAACAAATAAACTGTCCTTTTAGCTTTAGCTCCTAATTTATTCATTATTTATGGATGTAGCACAGCAGCAGTTTCTTGATTAACACATGGAGGGCTCGGGATCTGATGGTAAATAATGTTTTGTGTCCTTGTACACATCATACAGCTCAGCTGTTCCACAGATGTCAGGTTTACACAGTGGGATGGTTTGTAAGAACGCAGCTCTCCTGTGGATAAATCCTTACTCTTAGCCTCAGGACCTCACACAGTCCCAGCAGGTTCGGTCAGAAGATTTATCCCTTATACCAAAACGTCACAGAGTCTCCTTTGCTGTGCTGTTTTCACAAAGAAACGTAAACTGAAGACCTGCACTTACAATGTTTTAATTAGTTTAGCAGATTCAGTGTCTCCATGATCGAATCTGCTGTTTTTGTCCTGCTGTTGGTAGAAAGCTGGTTAATGCTGAAATGAACTGGCTGCATGCATCTCTGAATGTAAATGGGTGCACTACAGACTTGGATGCAAAAAAATATCTGATTGGCTGTTTTGGTCTCCAATCAGCTCAAAATGACGAAATGCAATATCCCAGAATCCATTTCGTCCAAAACTCAAACGAGGCAGTGGCGGAGGAACACAGAGTGGTGGAGTTTGAAATATTACTCTTTCTGGGTCACAAAGTAAACTTTTAAGATATTTTGTATGAATGTAGCTGTGTAAACTTCAAATATCTGCTCGATTTATCAAGACATCACATATTTCCATAAGTGCTCTAACGTTTTCGGAGAGGCTTGTTACCCACCAGCTGACCGGGTGGGAACTCGGGTTAAACATAATATATCAGGCTGAACTGACAAAAAATCACTGACTACACCACCAGGTATTATAGGAAAAACCATAAAGCCTTTGAACTAAAACAAACGCTGTTGTGACAGTGATGTACACTGTCATAATAACCCCAGCTTTGTGTCTTTTTTTCATTCTAGCTGAAGTTCGGGACGAATCACGTTCCTTTTCCCCTCAATACAGATGTATTGTAATTGGTCCAGCCCAGAGTTGATCATGACCAATTGGCTAATCCACCACCTTTCATTGTTTATACCGTTACAAAAACAAACAAACATAAAAATGAAAAATCATCATCGGACCGGGCAAATGCCCGGTATGCCCAATGGCCAGTCCAGCTATGCGGTGGGTAACAGGCATGTTTATTTAAATACTGTCTTGAAAAAGCGAGCAAATGTAGGTCAGCTGCTCTTTGTAACTTCCAGATAACCTGTTAATGTCAGCTACTACTGCAGTCATCCTGTTGCTTCTACTCAGACTGTGTTATCTTGTAATATTGTATATACGTCAAAGGTTAAACTGGCTTTAGGGACTGACTTGTTTTTAGAACCGGCCTTAAGTGGCCTTTAGAGGCATCACAGTTTTTTTGACACTTGGTTGTTGGCTTAATTTTTTCCAATTCTTAATTTTCAATCAAATTTGACCCTCGGAAACTAATTTCAGATTAAAAAGAACAAAACAAAACACAATACTGTTTAGTTGTGGTGAACAGTAACCACTTACCTCAACTTTGATGTTTTTTTTTCTCAGCTATTTATTCTTAAAAGAAATAATAATTTTACAAGGACAGATGTGGACAGTTTCAACACGATGCACAATGCAGAGTACATGAATGAGAAGTAGGAATTTCTCCTCTCTATACTTATACTCAATGAGCTCATCACAAACGAATGTCAAGTTATCATCTCCATACTGTTTGTATGTGTGTGTGTGTGGATTTATCCAACTTTCCAAGTTTGTAATTTCATTCGCTAAAGTACTCAGGTGTACAAGATGGAAAACAAATTTATTCTGACAAAATCCAGACCAAGAGTTGACCAACTTCGGAATCAGATCCAGGATCACAAAAAAACAGTAACACTTGGCTCCAAGCAGACACTGTCAGCAGAGAAGAAAACTGTTCACAGCCTTTAAAACAAACAGTACTAGAATCCACCTGCTGGAGGCGCTGTGAGCTCACTGGACCAAATCAAACTGAACGCACAGATTAAAATACTCCTTTACTTACCATGTACTTTCCTCTTTCTTCAATCCTCGGCATATCAGATTATTATTTTCATCCTATTCTCATTTTCAAACATGCATTTTTCATTTATTTACTGATTTTTAATTATTTAGGTTAAATGAATCCAAACAGTCACTTTTAAATATTCGTCACCACTTTCAGTGCAGTGTGCTGGTTCAGTCAGTATCTCTGCACTTTCAGTGATTAATAACATTTTCACTTCAAAGCTGTGTTTTAAATAAATTGGTTTGTATCGTCCAGTTAATCATTTCACTGTTTTTGAACATGTCTGATCATTTGCTCGAGTCTGTTGAACAGGTGCTTTTGCAAAGCAGCTTTTTCAGTGGATGAAGACAGTGTGTTCATGTTTAGCCTCCATCACCAGCTTACTCCAACGAGCTCTGGCAAATGCAGCAGCTGCAAAGTAACCACACATGGGCCTATAGTAGCTGTTAATCCATTTCTCCCTCGTCCATCAGCAGCAGCTGCCACAGCCACGTGCCTTTAAACATACTTTTTAACTCTAGTAAATGTCTACAGGACGCCATTATTAACTTTAACCTTCTTCTGACAGTGGAAGCTTCCAGTGTGGCCTTAAATCTACATCATCAAAGTACACAGCAAACATGGCTGAAATATTCTCTGGAATGCTGTAAGTCAGGACTTCTGTCCTCAGGTGTGTGAGGAGTTATCTCAGATCAAGGAGTGCCCTGATGTCACTAACCTGAGGAAATCCCCGGGTATTCCCCAGGGAACCTCTGTCAGGTATGCAGAGTATCTGCCAGCAGCAGTCAGGGCTTGTTTGCAAACTGAGTCTATTTGAGTTTTGTGGAGGTGGAAAGATTTACTTGTTCAGCTCTTCGCTGAACAATGAAAGCAGTCAAACAAGTAAAGACACAGTATGAGTTTACATATTCAAAATCATTCTTTCTTGGGTTTAAATCTTTATAATCATTCAAAAGTCAGCCTCCCATTATTAATATTTATACTAAAAATATATCCTGCATCATAGTACATGTTCAGGTACAAGGAGAGTGGCAGAAATGACGGTTTGCTAAAAGTGTTCACATCAAGTTAATGTCCTCAAATGTGTCTCTAACAGTGATGGGAATAACGGTGTTACAAGTAATCGTTACTAACGCCCCTTGAAAAAGGGACAAAAGGTAAATGGCTGCAAATAACTGTGTGGTTTGCAAACTTGTGCATATGATTTTAAAATTGACAATTTATATTTGGATTTAAAGTTATGAAATATGATTCATTAAACATGTTTGTGGTTGTTACAGTAAAAATATAACTTTTTCTACTCTGATTTTATCATTTTTGTCTGATTTTAGATCAATACAGTTTGTCAAAATGAAAACATAACTGTACATAACATAACTGGACCCCAGAGGGTTAAACATTTTTTAGTATCGCAATAGTTACTTTATAAGTAATTAATTACTTTTAGAATCTTGTAACTCAGTAACATTTTTGACAAAGTAACTAGTAACTATAATTAATTTCTTTTTCAAAGTAACTTGCCCGACACTGGTCTGCAGTGTTGGTCAAGTTACTTGAAAAAAGTAATCAGTTACTAATTACTGATTACTTCCCCCAAAAAGTAATCCCGTTACTTTACTGATTACTTATTTTCAAAAGTAATTAGTTACTTAGTTACTTAGTTACTTAGTTACTTTTTAAAAACACGATTTACAACCTGAATAGGTGATAAAGCGATAGATCTTTCAGCCCAATTCTACTTTTTCTGCATAATTCATCATACAAAATGTAATCAAATGGAAAAGTCTCTTTTTAAAACTTGTTTTATTAGTTTTAATCTTTTAACTTTATGCATCAAGCAAAAATTAAATTATATGCAACATTCTCTGACTGGAAGAAATTTGTTTAACATTTAAACCTATTTTCTGCACATTCCAGCACATAAAATAAAATATTTTTTTGTTTTTACACTCACTCTTTCAAATAGATGAAAGTAAAACACAGCAGAAAATAAATAAAATCAAAGACTAGCGGTCCTGTTGCTCTATTTTCACCTGTAAAGCAGGACTGGGGTAGGCGGAGGTTTACCCTGGTGCAGGTGTGCTGCAGCGGTCAGTGGAAGAATCCGCGAGTTTCTCTGTGAATTTCACATTACGTCGTAGTACACTCGGTGCTTGCTTGGAAGTTTAGGGGTTTTTTCGCTGTAAAAAGAAGTTTTCTTCCCACGCATAACGGACACTAATGTTTTTGTCACTTTTTATGGAATCAAACTCAAAATAAGGTCAGTACTTCCACGCTTTAAACGCTGCATGCTACACTCTGTCCCGCACTCCATATATTATGATCTGCAGACAGCTGTTGTCACGAACGTCGCGCACTCGCTTACGTCACTGTCATGAGACGTTCTCAAAAAAAAATCACGGTTTTAGTAACGCAGTAACGCAGCGTTCCTACGTGAAAAGTAACGGTAATCTAATTACCGTTTTTGCAATAGTAATCCCTTACATTACTCGTTACTTGAAAAAAGTAATCAGATTACAGTAACGCGTTACAAGTAACGCGTTACTGCCCATCTCTGCTGGTCTGTAACCTGTGGACACACTATGTCACACAAACATATCACAGAGCTGAAGAAGGACACTACAAACACCGGATATGAAAGGTTTCCTTGCAGACATGAGACAAGATAAAAGAGGAGAGGCCAGGGGCAGGCAGCGCTGCTACTCCTCTTTGCTGCTCCTCTTCCTCTCTTGTTATATAAGGTGCATTCAGTCATGCTAGAAAAGCTGGTGTGTTGGAGCAAACAATGATGGATCCACTGTTTGGACAACATGAGCAACGAGCAGCTGAAAGCAGAGATACCTGGAGTAAGTATTTTATTTTCTACTATCTTGGTTTTTTTCCTGGTTATCAGTTTAAAGGATTATTTAAGTGCAGTTCATTAAAACAGTCCTGTGATTATCATCACATATACTGATAGGCGGATGCAGATAAAGTAAGAGTTTTCTAATTGTGTAAGCTGCTGTAAACAAACATCTGTTTGCAGCTTCAGGTTGTTTCTGTCTTTAAGCAGCGCTGAACTCAGAGCACCTTTATGAGGCTTCAAGTTCAGAGAAATTCATTTTGTTGCTCAGCACAGAAACACAGGTGTCGTTTCTGACCTGTGATTGGATGAACAGTCTTCAGCTCACATCTGAAGTCTTGCGCTGTCCGCCCTCATAATGACATCACCGAGTAACTTAGAAGCAGAGTGTGTTTTGGAGCTGCAGGTACATTTCTGTTTGCTTCCACTTTAACTAATTTCACACATTGAATGTGATGATGAATCATAACTGATGTGTTTTGGTCAATAAAATTTTTCACACCCATCTGAGTTTTTCCTCGAGATCAGACGCTCCCACTGTGAGCGAGAATGAACTTTTTAATCAGCTGGATTTCACTTTGGCCTTAAAGGCGCATTCTGGTATTTAACTGTTTATAAACTCCTCTTTCATGGAAGGAACAAATTCGGTGAGCAACCCAGTGAGCAACTACTTTTTCCTCTGAAGAAATGAAGACATCTTCTTTTTATGCAACTGGAAGCATTCACTATAACAGTAATGAGCAGTGCTGGGAAACTTTTCTCTCTGTTCGTTGGCTTCTCTCCTGTTTATGGAGAGACTAGAAACCAGAAACCTGCCTGTTATAGCTCACTGCTCTAACCTCTAAGCTTTGTCCCACCCTGGTTTTCCAGTATTTGTTTTTCTTCCTGCACAAACAGCATCATGGTTTGAGATTTACTGCCAGATAAGAGCAGATCTTTCTGGTCTGTCTGTGCGACGTGTCGAGGCAAAGTTTACAGCTGCAGTTCACCTGAGTTATGTGTTATGTGAGTCCACATACTAACCATCAAACTGAAACCATCAAACCAACCATCAAACTGAAAGGAGAAACAAACAAACAAAAACAAATGTACATTTTATTTTAATTTTAAATACAAAACAGAGCCTCTGATCTTTTTTGATCATGTTTTAATGCTGAGGATTAAGATGGATAAAAAAATAGATTTTAAGAGTTGGTTTGTTTTTATGCATGTTGGAATGAAACACATCATAGAAAACAAGCTATAGAAACAAAAAAATTGTACAAATAAAAGTAAAAATATTTTAAAATGTTTTCTTACTGCCCAATGCTATTCAAAACAACTTGTGACAGAAAATAAAATCTGCAGCTTTTAAGACTATAAAAATATTTTCAGAGTAAATGAAAGTGCAGGTTTTTCTTCTGGTTTTACTTCATGTAGTTTTGGTCAGTCAGTGTAATAATCAGGATCACGAACAGGATTACATCCGTCAGACTGTAGATTTTCCTTCTTCTAGCTGTACTGACTGACCTTTGACCTTATGTGTTGATGACTCTTCACCTCTGTCTCCTCTCACAGGGAGAAGATGATCTGCAGGATCCTGCTGCTCATCATCCTCACCTCATGTGTCTCTGGTTAGTTTACAGCTTCACTTTATGAACTCCAAATAAAGCTCAACAACAGATTTGTTCCAGTTCTCAGTGTGTCTGCTCCTCTCTTTCCCTCTCTGTCTCCTCAACAGCATCATTTGTAGTCAATGTGACACAGACCTGCTATCAGGCAGAGGAGAACCACAACATCACACTGGAGTGGACGTTCACCACCAAACCTGACAGATCCACCAAAACTCTTTTTATCTGCTGTTTCCTGATAGCTGATCAACTCTCAGACCTGTATCAGGTTCATGAAGGTGTTGAGGTGTCAGAGTCTCAGCATGAAAAGTTTTCAGGACGAGTCCAGAGTGACAAAGACGCCCTCAGAGAAGGACGAATCAGACTTCAACTGTCCAGACTCAGGAGTAATGACTCGGGTCTGTACAGATGTGAAGTGCAGACAAATCATGGCAGCAGCTTTCAAGATTGTAAACTCAGCATCACTGGTAAGTTGATGTCATAAAATTTTAAAACTGAGTGTCATATTTTAGTTAAACTTTAGGATAATAAACTTTGCTGAATAGATTTTATGAACATTTGGGATAAAAGAATATTTTCTGTCCTTTCCAGCAGCTGCTGATGAGCCCAAACATCAAACTCCAACAGTGAACCCACAGACAGAGAGTCGAGGAAGGATCGGCCTCTATGCTGCACTCACACTGACAGCAGCTGCTGCAGCTCTGCTCATCACACTGAGTTTAAAAATCAAAGTCCTGAGACTTTAACTCTGGATGCTCATAGTTACAATGTGCAGTTTTCTACTTTTCCTAATGTTACTGTTTATAAAGTGAACATATTGTAAATAAATCTTTATTTATATGATAGAAGTTTTGACTCTTCTGTGTGTGTATCTGTCATGTTTTAACCTGTTTGTCTTAATGTATAGCACTTTGGTGTACCTTTGGTTTTAAATGTGCTATATAAATAAAGCTGTATTGTATTGTATGAGTGTTTTTATCACAGAGCCAGAAAATCTATGAGAGTAACACAAAGTATAATCTAATAAATAATATTGATACTATGACTCCACAAGGCTCATCAAAGGCAGCACGAGAGTTTAACCATCATTTAAAATGAATCAAACACTTCAATCTAAAAACTCAGAACAAACTGAAGTGAAGATTAAAATGATCTTATGTTCCTCAAAACCAAATGAAGAATTTTTCTGATAAAACATTCAAAGCTGTAACATAACATTAAAACATTTCCAGCTGGTTTTTATGTTATGTGGTGGATTTTTGTGTGACATGTATACCTATGTAACTATATACACTATATATCTATCTGCACTGAACATATATATTTTAACTTTCACGTGGTATATTAAGGTGAGGTGTTAAGGTATTAAGATTTAATAATTAGGATTAATGTGTGACGTTTGACCGTGTCATGACCTTTTGTAAAAAGCCAAAGCCAAAGGGTAGCCAGAGTCCTGACTGGCCTTTGGCCAAGACCTTGGCCGCTACATGACCCCTGCAGCTGTGTTTGGCCGGAGGATGGGTGGGAAAGTTACCCAGCAGCAGAGGGCAGGGATACTGGTCCCTATATATTAGGGAACCAGAGGACACCCCAGCACTTTTTCCCCTCTGCTGTTTCTCTCTGTCCGTCTCTGTGTTGCTCTGCTGTCTGTGCTTTAGGCTGTATATGGAAAAGTAACTATTGCGTTACTTTAAAAAATGTTTAAATGTGTAAAACAACTTGGATCCAGTCTTAATCAAAGTTACTAAAATAATAAAAAATAAATGACTAAACATACTTGAACATACTAAAATATATATGCAACTCTCTGTTATAAAACTAAATATATAATTGAAGTAAATATGCACTTAACAGAAGGAACTAACAGTAAACATTAATATATATGTATACAAACTATTTAAACATTACTGTGATAATATGACAAAACACCAATCAAGTAATATTTTATATTTGTAGAGAGAATTTTTTTTTTTAATTTGTAATAAATAATACAATATAACACAACAGATGTGTCAGAACCTTTGATATTTATTGCACATAAACAGGCTTTAACTGGCTAACAAATAAGTATTAAATTAAATTACGTTTTTTAAACAATGTAGTGCAAATTAAATGAGCCAAACTGTAACAGCTTTAGAGAACTCTGGCTAAACAAGTATTTTCCTCCATGCAAAAGTAAATAGTTGAGGTGATTTCAATTTAATACTGAAAAAGTACACTGTATAATAAAACTAAAACATTTTTATAAGGTATAGAACTGTAAACAGGTAATACAAAGTGTCAACTCCATGGCCATTTACAATCTATTTGAAGTCAAACGTGCTCTTCTTGCAGTAGAGGTATATTAGAGCTTCCTGTTTTAATGTCCTCTGCTTTTTTAAAACAAGAATAATTCTTATTTGCCACATCCACAAACCCCTTACATTCATTCTTCCTAGCCATTAAACCAGTGGTTGTATCTCAAAACAAGGAGCTTCTCAAATTTCTCATCAGAGAGTCTGTTACTCTTTGGAGAAGACGAGCTTTCCCAGGCTAAACAGTCTTTCTACTGGGGCACTGGATGGCGTGGCTGCATTGTATCTGAGTGAAATATTCTTTATCAGCGCATATCTGTTCAGAGAGTCCATTCCACGTGATCCTGATTTGAAATAATCTATGACTTGACTTTGTGAAGTAGCAGAGGTGTCGTCCTCATCTTCAAAGGAAAAAAAGCCATCCTCTGTGGCTGAGTCTGTGCTAAGTTGGCATGTTGGTGTGCTGTACCTGCTCGTTGGTCTTCGTCAAGGACAATTTTCCGTTACTCCAATTACTCTGCCAGCAGACTTGCCTTGGCCTTGTCCTTCCTTTCCTGTGTCCACAGCCAACGTAGTTTGAACTTGGGCAGAGTCACAGCAGCCAAGAGAGCATCTTCACTTTTTTTTAAACATCAATGTCTCCAGTGCGGGCAGGAGTATCCCATATAAAGTGTGGTCCTCTCCCTGAACAATGTCCAGGGCCACTGTAAGTGGCCTCATGACAGTGCAGTACTCCCTGATGAACCGATGTTCCCGCTCGGTCATGGCTGTCAACCCAAACTTGGAGAAGATGGCGTTCAGCTCAAGCAGAGAAATCTCACAGATTCGAGCCAAGGAATCATAAAACGAATTCCATCTTGTAGTGCAAGGAACCAGCAGTTTCTTTCCAATAATGCCATCCACTGTCTCTGCAGCCACTGTTGAACGACTGGCCTTGTTCCATAACCCTGTGCACTTTGTGGCAGCGCTTCTATATACTGCCTTTGTTTCTGTTTGTGAAAGTAGCCACTTGTCAACATCATTACAAGAAACGAGACTTAATGTGTGTGATGCACATCTGTGGTGTGGTGGCAGAGTGATCATCACACCTACATCATCATCGTTGTCATTATCATCACCAACACTGTTTTTTAAGGCATCGTTCATATTTGTAAAAGTTACCTCGTCCTCATCATCCTCAGAGTCATCCTCAGAGTCATCCTCCTCAACTGGCTGGTACTTTTTGAAGGCCTTGACAAAATTAGAGCCATTGTCCGTCACAGTTGATGCTATTTTGTGGGATATGCCATAGTGTGAGTGAATGTTGTCCAACTCAACAGCAATATTATCATGCGTATGGTGACCCTTAAATCTTCTACATGCCAGTGCTGCTTTCTCTCTCTGCATGCTGTGTGGATTTATCCAATGTACTGTTACACCAAGATAGCTTTTATTATATGCAGTCCAGATGTCTGCTGTAGTAGAGACATATTCTAACTCATTAAATGTCTTTTTGAGCTCGACATTCATTTTAGCATACTCGGTGTCAATGTATTTGGAAGAAGTCTTTCTGCATGGCGGGCCGACCCCTCCTCTTGCTGGTATCTTGGCAATAAGAGACTTGAAGGAATCCGACTCGACTGTTGATAAAGGCAGCATGTTCTCAACGACATACCTGGCTATCAATTTGTTTAATTCAGTCTGTGTCACAGTCACAGATGTTTGTGGAGAAGAGAAATCAAGCTTAGACTGCTTGGATTGCATCGCTCCATCTCCATCGCTCGCTGAGCTCATGTGAGCCTCACCTGGGTTTGAGCTGCTCCTGCTACACGTCAATGTTGGCGACCAGTTTTGTTGAAGCATGTGATGTTGAGAGGTGCTTCGTAAGATTTGAATTGCTTGTAACTGATGTGGAAAGGCACTTTGTTCAAGAGCATAGGTTACATTTTACATACAGATTCTTGCCTTTTATCTCTTTGAGTGGAAAATAACGTCTGTACCTCCACTTAAAAAATGCTACTACCTTCAAATTATCCGGGCTCTCCATGACTTCTGTTACTGTGCTATCTGTTTGTATGTGAACATCTGCCCAAGTCTACCTCTGATTGGTTTACTACCTTATTCTTACTCAGCCAATCAGCAGCACTTGTGTGATTGTTTTGCCCTCCTACCTCCCAGTAAGCAGAAGACTGCTTCAACCGTGTGTGTGTTGAAAAAATAGTAACACAGCCGCACCGCATTTTCTTGTTAGTAATGCTAATGGTGTTGTAACGATGAAAATAGTAATTCATTAGATTACTCGCTACTCAAAAAAGTAGCAGCATTAGTAGCGCCGTTATTCCCATCACTGTTCCTCAGCAACAGCAAAACAAAATAAATGGCACAGTCTATGTGGCTCCTGATGCACCCACAACTTCTTTCTTCCTCCAGAGTTGTTTAAAGCAAGCAGAGCCCCTTCTCATAATTCAGATCAAGACAAATTACTGCATCTACATGGCAGAAAGTCACCAATAACTCTTAAAATAATTTATCCCTTGTGCTCTTACTGAGCCAGTGTTGGAGGATCTGATGGACACACTGCATAACTGGTTTATTAAATGAGTATAGTCATAACAGTTTATGTAAAAATACTTGCACATTTCAAAATAAAAGTGAAACTTTTTTCCTGGGAGAAAACAACATAATTTCAAATATTTATTTCAATGATTTTTGTGAATTATTCATTTTAATTAGATATAATTATAAAATTCCTTATTGACAGTGAAATTTAACACAATCAACAAATAAATCTGTTTAGATGATGAGTCAGAGAGTGTGATCCAGGTTAATGATATAATTAGGAACGGGCTTACTGGTTTGCTGGCAGTTGCCATGAGCAGTTACTGATGTTTCAGTGTAGGAAAGCCTGAATTTAAATAACCGATTTTCAACAAGTAGTGACTGAGTTAAATGAAGCAATCAAAACAAGCCAGGAAGCACCTGATATAGTTTCAGTTTTCTCTCCGTTGTTTATTTGGGGCGATTGTGGCTGAAGAGTTGGCAGTTTGTCTTATAATCGGAAGGTTGCCTGTTCAAGCACCGGCTTGGACAGTCTCGGTTGTTGTGTCCTTGGGCAAGACACTTCACCCGTTACCTACTGGTGGTGGTCAGAGGGCCTGGTGGCGCCAGTCTCCGGCAGCCTCGCCTCTGTCAGTGCGCCCCATGGCAGCTGTGGCTACAATGTAGTTTGCCATTCTCACACACCAGTGTGTGAATGGGTGGATGACTGAATGTAGTGTAAAGCACTTTGGGGCCCTTAGGGACTAAATAAAGCGCTATAAAAATACAGGCCATTTACTATTACCATTTATTCACTGAGCAGCTTTCAGATGTGGTGGAATAGAGACTCCCATCATGGATGTGCACCTGACAAATATGCAGAAATGTGTGACACTGTCATGTCAATATGGATCAAAATCTTTGAGGAATGTTAATACAGAAACTAGGAACTCTGAGTTATAATAAAATGGCCAGTGAATGTGAAATGTAAAAACATTTCAAAAAGATAAAATAAATGGAGGCGACTGCACTCACCTCCATTTTGCATGGGGTTAATTTGCATAGCACAGCTCTCCAAACTCTTGAATATTCATCACAGGTGTAGATGCAGGAAATAATGACGCAAACAAAACCAATTGGCTGCACAGCATGGGGCTGGAGGAGACGCACCAGTTACATCAGGAAGGAGGTGAAAAAGCATGTGAAGTGGTTGAGACTCCTGCAGGAAACAAGAGACTACTCCCACCAAACATATTTGAGTTGTCCTGCGGGAAGGACCCGACTCACTGGTTCAAAAGACACCGAGGTGATAATGGTAATAATAACAAGTTCAAATGGATAACGCTCTTTAGTTGTTCTTGTATAATTTGGAGCTCTGAGCTGTTTATTATATAGACTGATGGCAAAGTCTGCATAAAAACAGAATAAGAAAATTAATTTAATTTAAGCAACTACTGAATGATGGCTGTGAACTTGAAGTGAACTCATTTATAATATTGCTTTTTGTATATTATAATAACCTGCTTACTTATGATGTTTAAAACTTACACTGTGATATACACAACATGTTTATAGTATTAACATTGTCAGCTCTCACTCCAAGATGCTTTTTTTGTATTTACTGACTGACAGTCAGCAGAAGAGTCTGAGAGTTAACAGACTTTAGTGTTTCCCGTTTTATTTGATAAAATAGCGCCACCTTGTGACTTTATACTACAGCAAATACTACTCTGGATTCAGTGGACTGGATAGGTTCAATGTTCTCATTTAAACTTTGAACATACAAGTGTCTGTGTTTTGATTTCTTTTTTCTTTGCACTAATTGCACATCTACTCCAAACTGAGACAACAACTTTTGAGTTCAGATGGCTGGTGTGGGATTGTTGGTGTGGGATGCTTTATAGGAAACAAACTCCAAATAAACTTGGGGAGAACAGTCCCATAAATTTATTTTTTAAGATGTGACTTAAACAAAGTGACTGAATTTATGCAGGTTAGTTCAGACCCTCAAACTCATGACCTGAACCCTTGAGTTAGGGTGCTAAAGTAGGAGACCGTGTGAGGCTTCAAATCTAATCAATAAAAGTTTTAAACTGATTGCATATCTAACAGAGGGCTAGTGTTGTGTAATGAAGATGGAGTAATGTGGTTTTGTTAAAAAGTGGGGAAGCTGAGTTTAAAAATTCAGGGATTAATTTCTTCATACAAGCTGCTTCCTGCATTGTTTAGGAATTTTTAGACTCACAGCAAGTTTAAAAAAATAGTATTGTAAGTTCTTATAGATCAAATAAGACATTCAGATTTCTGTGTTTGTGTTGGTGCTGAAACTGGTTCCATTTTAATAAGTCACAGGACACATTAAGTCATCTCCAAGAAGACAGTCTACAGGAAATATTCCCCATAGACTCCAGACCACAAAAACTAAGTAGTTTCCTTCCAAGACATCAATGTCACAACAGCTACACAAACCTCAGTCAATACAAACAACACAAACTGACTGAATTTCGTTGGTCCTCACTAGTTGGTTTAAATAAACTCAGTAAAAACTAAGTAATGGCAGCTTTTTGTATTCTCCTAAAATCTCTTCATTGTGTGCAGAATATTGTAACACCCTGCGTATATCAGCAAATACCAGCAAACTTTCATTCTAGAAACAGGAACACAAAAACCAAAAGGTACAAACACATCACCTTCTTCCATATAATCACCGCGATGTTCTTAGTGGTTCGTTAGTTGAATTTGAAGTTGTTTCTGATTACAAAGCTCTTGGTACTGTGTGGGACTTCCTCTGAGATGAACACAGGAAGTGTTTAAACCTACTTTCACCTCACAATTTCATTTTGAATGAGACAACGTCACAACCCAACAGACGATCTCACTTTAAAGTGGTGTGACTGACTTGGCTGATTAGTGAACAGTGAAAACTTCTAATCAATTCACAAAAGGCCGAGTCAAAGGAGTTTCTAAGTCTCTTCTCTGCTCTCATAAGCATTTTACCAACAGTGCAAATACCTATGAAACACTTTGCTTTCACTTTAATTACAAATTAAATAGTTTATTTAATTCTTCAATTCACCAAAAATGAATCAGCCATTAATTTCACCTGACCCTGAACTTTTGCACGTGGAAAAAAACATTTTTTTATGTTTTCCTGTAGATCATGGCTTCCTCTTGGACCCTTTCAGGTGGAACTCTTTCTATCCAAGTGACTTTTCTCAGACTTCCAGAAAGTAGTCACAGAGCGTCCTCATGCAATCAAAACAACCCTATAGTTCACAAAATAGGTCCTTTTGAACACCCGTTCAGTTCAGCTTCTCCCAAATCAAACCTGAGTCATCAGTCTAACTCAAACTGTGTGTGACAAGTGCTTGATCACATGTGTAATTATTATCAGGTGTAATTTTGGTAAGTAATGCAAGTTAGAGTACTACAGTCATACTAACCTGACATGAGTCAGCACTTAAACTGCGTATGTTGATACATACTCTATATTACCAAAAGTATTTGCTCAACTGTCTTCACACACATATAAAACTGAGGGACATCCCATTCTTAATCCTCAAGGTTTAATATGATGTCAGTCCACCTTTGTAGCTAACTCTTGTGGGACGGCTTTCCACAAGGTTTAGGAGTGTTTATGGGACTTTTTGAACATTCTTCCAGACACATATATGTGAGGTCAGACACTAATGTTGGGCGAGAAGGCCTGATTTGACTGGCTGAGTTCCTGTCTTTCCCAATTACTTCAGGTTTGTTATAATACCACAAGCAGTTGAGGGTTGAATTTTTAGTAGCAAATCACTGAGATCCTGAGAACAGCACACCTGATTTGAATTTGATTTGCAATGTTGAGTAAATGCCTTTGGTAATATAGTGTATATGTGAGAGTATGTTACTTTGTCTGAAACAGCTTATCCCTTATTATGTTTTACAAACAGTAGGCATAGAAGTCTGTCAAACCAAGTCACTCAATCTGCTGTGTAACCTACGGTTAATGTGGGATCTGAAAGATTGGACAATCTGAGTTTGGTTTTAGTGGTCTAGCATGGCACATTTAGAGAACACATTTAAAACAAGACAACAAAATTGTTTTTCATGTTATTAAGATTAAGAACTATATTTTATGTATGAGAGAAGAAGAAATACTTCGGGTAAAGCAGTTTGGATAAAACATGTCTGAACGGGGGGCAAACAAACAAACCAAAAAAAAAACAGTTTTTCCTCTTTGAAGCCAAGCTCCAAAGAAGCTTTGGAGGAACGATTTCATCCAGTTTTGTCCATTATTAAAAAAGACATTTATTTGCCAATCATTCAACATCACCACTTGTGTATAACTCTGCTGATTTTATTCCCTTTGTGTCCAGATTCCAGGTGTCTCCCTCAGATCATTTTCTCTAAATCAGAAGCATCAGATTTGTGGAGACGCTCTGTCTGCCAGACACAGCTCAGGGCAAAAAACCACAATATACAGGTCTGTATCATTTAATGTCTGTGTTTAAATGTATAAATGATCAAGTGTGATCAAACTTTTCATATGAAAAATAATATTAAATGTCAAACATTAAGTATTTAATTTTTGTTACATTTTAAAAGTTCAAACCTCAAAGACATTAAGTTTACGGTCATATATGATCAAGAAAATCAACAATCTTCACATTTCAGAAACTGGAACCAGCTTTAAATGTGACTAAAATAACGATAAAATAATCAATTCTCTAATCATTGACTAACTGATGAATCACTGCAGCTCCAATACATTGTTGCATTTGACAACCCACTACAGCAACTACAGAATAAAACCACTAACCAGACTGATGAAAGATTTCAAACATGCTGAATATGAAGAGTAGTATCATTTAAACTCACATGATTATCAGCCATAAGAACAAATTCAGATTTATATTGATGTAAGGTATATAAATGTAAGTACAGTTTGAATCAGTGCAATATTATTTTCACACATCAATGGACCACTGAACTTCTCAGCTTCTAAAATGTAAAGCCTCATTTAGAAACTACACAAGTACATATAATGGTCAGGGATCAACATGAACCTGTCTTCTCTATTTGACTTTAATCAACTCTGCAGTGGCTCCATCTCCATAAATATAAAGTCCAGCATAGAGCGGCTGAGTGAATGTGGTCTGGACTCTGTGGAGGAGAGTCATGGTTTCAGAGACGCTGTAGAAAGACAGAATACCTGCTCTGTGATCCAGGTACACTCCTACTCTGGAGGACAGAGGACCTGAGAGGACAGTTTGGACATTGTTGTGTTGAAATATATAACTGTTTGTGTCACAATATAATGCCCAAGATTTGTCATTGTTTCCAAATAAACATTCATTTACATTCCCTGCTCTCCTGATATTCTTGTATGCGACTGCTACACCAACTCCTCTCCCTCTCCACTTCGCCTCCCAGTAACAACGTCCAGTCAGACTCTCTCTACTCAGGACCTGAAACAATCCAGTGAATCTGTCTGGATGATCAGAATAAGACTGTTGTTGTTTCATAAATATTGCTTTTCTGTTCCCCTCAGATAATAACAGATGTGTGTGTGCTGTGTTTGGATCCAGTGTGATTTCATGTGAACATTTTAAGAATCCAGCTCTGGTCTTTGGCTCTGCTGGTGACAGTAAAACATCCACTTCAGTGACTGTCAGTGAGATGTTTGTCCATTCCTCTCTCAGAATGTCCTGTAGTTTATCTCTGGTCTCTGACACAGCTGCTGTCACATCCTCAAAGTAGCTCAGAGGACGAATATTGATGCTGGATGAGTGTGTAGACTCACTGAGTGCTGACAGTGAGGGGTAGTTGTGTAGAAACTGGTTGTGATCCTCTGTGTGTGAGAGCTGCTCCAGCTCGCCGTCTTTCCTCTTCAGCTCAGCGATCTCCTGCTCCAGCTTCTCCTGAAGCTCTTTGACTCGACTCACTTCAGTTTCCTGCTGGGATCTGACCTGCTGCTTCACATCAGAGCTTCTTTTCTGGATGAGACGGATCAGCTCAGTGAACATCTTCTCACTGTCCTCCACTGCTTTATCAGCAGAGCCATTGATGGCCTCCACCTCCTGTTGAAGCAGCTTCACATCTTTCTCTCGCTCCTGGATTCTCTGCTGGATGTTTAGTCGTCTCACCTCGAGCTCCTTCTGCTTCTCAGTCCTTTCTGCTGCAGCTGGGACTGTTTCATGGTCTTTATGTTCATCCACTGTGCAGAGATAACAGATACTCTGCTGATCAGTACGACAGAAAATCTTCATCACCTCATCATGACGAGAGCAGATGTTCTCCTGGAGCTTCTTGGAGGGGGCCACCAGCTTGTGTTTCTTTAATGGAGCTGCATCATAGTGAGGTTGGAGGTGTTTCCTACAGTAAGAGGCTGGACAAGATAAACAGGACTTGATGGCTTTCAGCTTCCTCCCAGTGCAGACATCACAGGCCACATCTTCAGGTCCAGCATAGCAGTGATCAGCTGGAGCAGCTTGGAGTCCAGTCTTCTTCAGCTGCTCCACTAAAGCTGCTAACATGACGTTTTTCTCCAGGACAGGCCTCGGTGTGAAAGTCTTCCTGCACTGAGGGCAGCTGTGGATTCCCTTCCTGTCCTCTTCATCCCAGAAACTTTTAATACAGTTCCTGCAGTAGCTGTGTCCACAGGTTGTAGCCACCGGATCCTTCAGTAGATCCAAACAGATGGAACAAGAGAAGGTTTCTCGGTCCAGCTGAACTCCTTTCTGTGCCATTTCTCCTCTCAGTGTCAGTGACTGTGTGAGTTCCTCTTCCTTATAACGGAAACTAGTCTGAGCTCTGATCTCAACAACATGTGTTTCTGCAATAAATGGAGCCTGTCAGCTCTTACACGTCACCACATGTTGGTTACACCCATCTTCAAAGTGCAGATCTGAAGGGGAGGGAACGAGGAAACACGTGGACAGAGAGGAGGTGCTGTGTTTAAGAGCAGGAAGAAGAGGGAGGGTTATCAGGCTGTGCTTCACTCCAGGAAGAGGAGCAGTTTGAGAGTGATACTGTGTGTTTAACCCTTTTTTATTTACTGCTCACATCAACTTTTCAGCTTGTTAACACTTTCTTCTATATAAATAAACTTTAGAAATGTCAGAGTTCTCACTGAAGTGAACAAACAGTCCTTCAGTTTTCGTCAATGCAGGAGGATAATGATCCTAAACATACAGATAAGGCAGCCACTGACATGATGCTTATGTTGCATTTAAGTTTATGTTCATTTCAATTGTTTCTGTCCCTCAAACACCATCAAAGGTGAGAGGGTGCAGCAGGTGTAGTAGTTGGTATATGAGGCAGTAAACAAATTAAAAGGTTTTCAAACACATTCAGCTCCACAAAAATGTGATAAATCTTTGACAAGAATAATAAAAAGAAACTCTGATCCTTCTTTAAAAGTATTTTTCTGTTATTATGGTCGAGTTGATCAGAACAATAATCTTGAGCAGGGATGTTGCTAAAGACAGGCATGTATTAATATTAACCCTTTATTGAAGAATCAAATGTATACTTTATGTATAATACTTTATTTATAAATTTTATACAGGCCGCCCAGACTTATTTGGTCATTTTGGCTGTAAAAGGGCCAGATCATACTATAAGTGAATGCTTTTGACCCTTTTTTCAGAATAACCTCAGCTTTCAATATCTGGCAGTCATTTTACATTATTGTATTGTTATTACAATGGAACAACAGTTTAAAGTGGAAAAAAATGGACTCTGTATTTTCAGATTTTTAGTTAAGTAGAAACTGATTTTCAACAGGAACAAAATGTAACACGACATCAACGTTAAATATGAATTATAATAAATATGTATAAGAAAGTTTGAGCCGAGGCCACTCAGGTTTTTAAATCTCCAGGCCTTTTTGGGAGACATTGGCACTTCTCCACACCTGCGTCTCTGTTCCGTGCGTCATCAATTGTTACTTGTGATTGGACCATCGTTACTCGTGCTTTCTAATGATGCACGGTAAAGTTTCGTAAAGCACATCTTCTCATCTTTCAGTAACCGTCTGAAATGTCTCTCTTGCCCAACTGGTCGAGGTGCTACGGTAGTGCAAATCACCCATGGTATTATCTAAGCAGAATTGACTTTTCTTTTTTCAGACAGCAGTAGCTTGTGAACAGTTTGTGTTACCATAATACACCAAATATCTCCGTAAAGTGCAGCTTTTCTTCTTTTCAAAACCGTTCATATTATATCTCTAACATACACAATGACGGAGTTACAGTCATTTAAAGAGCTCATATAAAATGGGCTTGCCAGTGGACATTGTAAACAAAGCGCACTGATATGAATGGCAGCATTTTACAGGATTCACTATAAAGATGGCTGAAGAGGATGGTGACACTACATTGATGTGACTGACTGCAAATCTCTTCTCAACTCATGACTCTGTGCTCAGTCTGCATATTAAAGGAGGGTTTGTATGAATTAGAAACTTTAATATAAAACTACTCTGTTACCAGTTGCTTCATGTACAGGTTGATGGAGTGGAGGGTGATTTTCCAGCATCTGTGCTGAATAAAATCCTTTGGAGGATTTGATGGACTGCCTCTGTGTGATTAACAGAGTGAAATAATGTTTCTCATCTTATCTGCTTTGTCACAAATAGTTCTTTAACATCTTTAATGACTGAGCCTCAGGTTTGATAACTGAAGGCTCCAATATTCTTAGACACTACAATAGGTCAACTGACTATTTAAGTTGCTTTGGAAGGTAACATTGTCTGTTTATCCAGTTGAAATGACGTTTGCAAATGTGAAAAGGGTAGTTTACATTTACATATTGCATTGATGTTAATTATAAGGCACTGCATGTATGACTGGCAGCTGACTGGCAATCACCCCTGCTGTCCATTATTAAAGCTGCCATTAATTTAACAATTATTCAACTTCTCTACTTGACTGATTCCATAAATGTCCACATCGAGGCGATAAAGTCAAACACAATAAATAAACTGCACAGCGGTCCACTGATATTTGACGTCCTGGCAGCTCATGAACCGATTGTCTCATTACCACCTTGAATCCATCTCAGCTGGAAAGAAAGAACAAAGAGGCTGAAGGTGGAAAGACAAATGAAAAAACTAAAATGTTTATTTAAAAAAATGCAGAGCAAACAGGAAACATTTGAATTTATTCATAGTTGCACATTATTAAAAACATGAGTGAATGTTGGAGTTTAGTTTGGACTCAATCAGAAACACAAAAGTAGAAATAAACATAAACCAAAAACAAACAGATCCAAATCTATCAGGTTACTGGAACCAGTCAGAGGTCTTTGGGTCATTTTAAAGAGCCTGATGGTGCAGAAACACACACAGCTGTAAACCTGCAGCCAGGTGAAGATTTCAATATAGAAAAAAGTGCAATAAAACAACACCAGTGTTAACAACTCACTGATTTCATGTCAGGCTGATTCACATTTACAGGATAACAATCACCATCAGACGCTGCTGCATTTACTGATTTTAATCCTGTGTTATTCAACACAGGATTAAAATCAGTAAATGCAGCAGAGTTTCAGATTAACAATAACAAGACTAATCCATAGTGTGTAAAAATTAAAGCTGTAAATGAATCCTGAATGTCTGAACTCACAGCTGCAGTCTGACTGTTTTTATGAGATCAGACAATAAAGAAGCAGATCACTGTGGATCAAAGCAGAACAAACACTGCAGCTTCATCAGAGGAGTCAAAAACTGGCAGACAGAAATTTTGCTGCAATATAAGTAATAATAAACCAATAGCTTTATGAATGGAAATACAGCAACAGAAACAAATCAGAATGGAAACTTCTACCACAACTTCACTTAGTTTCAAGGTGCATGGAGAAGACCCTCTACTCTTTCTCTAATTACTGTTAATTTTTTCTGCACATCCACACAACTGAGTGGATTTGGGTTGGCTATATTTCATTTGGTATTGTGATTGTGTTTTTTATCGCTCTACTCAAACACGTGTTCTATTTAAAGTGATATCGACCATCTGCAGCAGAGCTGCTGTCAGTCCACAGTAGAGGCCAATCCTTCCTCCACTCTCTGTGTTTGATGTCTCAAGTTTTCTCTCAGATTCAGGAAAATCCCTCCCTGCTGCAGAGACACAAACACATCTTAAACAAGTAATTAAAATCACTAATAACCACTAAAATTAATTTCACACACATTTTCCAAGCAGATTATTATTCATCTGAAAAGAAAGTCATGTAGAACTGAAGGAGTTTAAAATTTTACTTAATTACCTGATCCAGTTACCAATGTCACTGAGATAAATCTGCCAACGCCACATTGGCTGTGTCCCAATTCAGGGTCTGCACGCTTGAAGTACGCATTTTAGGTGCGATTATGTCACCGCCACGCGACGACGGCTGTCCCAATTCAAAGTGTACTTCAAATGCATACTCCAAATGCGCCGTCGATTTCCCCAAATATCAAGCGTGGTCCGGTGCACGCTTTGTGGTCCCATATATCCCACAATTCATAGCGCAGCAGTGGGTGTGGATAATTTTGCCGCAAAATACAGCAGACGGGAGCGGCCGAAGAGTGAACTGGCAAAAGTAAGTACCGAATATCATGTCACGTTTTTATATGCGAATGTTTAATAATGAAGAACATTAAAACATGACTGTTGGCCACATGTCGGCAAAGTTATGTGACATTAGTGATGTTTGTACTTTCAGCGTTTACTTTATTTTGAAGCCTCTACTTCTAAATATATATATATATATATATATATATAACAAAAAAAAAAAAAACACCATACCCAGCACGCCCCTGCGGGCGGTCTATCCTTCAAGCTCGGGTCCTCTACCAGAGGCCTGGGAGCTTGAGGGTCCTCTTGCAGTATCTTAGCTGTTCCCAGGACTGCGCTCTTCTGGACAGAGATCTCCGATGTTGTTCCCGGGATCTGCTGGAGCCACTCGCCTAGCTTGGGAGTCACCACACCTAGTGCTCCGATTACCACGGGGACCACCGTTACCTTCACCCTCCACATCCTCTCGAGCTCTTCTCTGAGCCCTTGGTATTTCTCCAGCTTCTCGTGTTCCTTCTTCCTGATATTGCTGTCATTCGAACCGCTACATCGATCACTACGGCCGTCTTCTTCTGTTTGTCTACCACCACTATGTCCGGTTGGTTAACCACCACCATTTTGTCCGTCTGCATCTGGAAGTCCCACAGGATCTTAGCTCGGTCATTCTCCACCACCCTTGGGGGCATCTCCCATTTTGACCTCGGGACTTCCAGGTTATACTCGGCACAGATGTTTCTGTACACTATGCCGGCCACTTGGTTATGGCGTTCCATGTATGCCTTGCCTGCTAGCATCTTGCACCCTGCTGTTATGTGCTGGATTGTCTCTGGGGCATCTTTACACAGTCTGCACCTGGGGTCTTGCCTGGTGTGATAGACCCCAGCCTCTATGGATCTTGTACTCAGAGCTTGTTCTTGTGCTGCCATGATTAGTGCCTCTGTGCTGTCTTTCAGTCCAGCTTTGTCCAGCCACTGGTAGGATTTCTGGATATCAGCCACCTCCTCTATCTGCCGGTGGTACATACCGTGCAGGGGTCTGTCCTTCCATGATGATTCCTCGCCTTCCTCCTCTTTCTTGGGTTTCTGCTGCCTGAGGTATTCACTGAGCACGCTGTCAGTTGGGGCCATCTTCGTGATGTATTCGTGGATGTTTCTTGTCTCATCCTGGACTGTGGTGCTGACACTCACCAGTCCCCGGCCCCCTTCCTTCCGCTTAGCGTACAGCCTCGGGGTGAAACCCTCCATGCATGGTCAGGAGCTTTCTTGTCTTGATGTCAGTGGCTTCTATCTCCTCCTTTGGCCAGCCTATTACCCCAGCAGGGTACCTGATCACGGGCAGGGCGTAGGTGTTGATGGCCCAGATCTTGTTCTTACCGTTCAGCTGACTCCTCAGGACTTGCCTGACCCTCTGCAGGTACTTGGTGGTTGCAGCTTTCCTAGCAGCCTCTTCATGGTTCCCATTCGCTTGCGGGATCCCCAGGTACTTGTAACTGTCCTCTATGTCTGCAGTGTTGCCTTCTGGTAGTTCAATCCCCTCAGTTCTGACTACCTTCCCTCTCTTTGTTACCATCCGACTACACTTCTCCAGTCTGAATGACATTCCAATGTCATTGCTGTATATCCTGGTAGTGTGTATCAGTGAATCGATGTCTCGTTCACTCTTGGCATACAGCTTGATGTCATCCATGTACAGGAGGTAGCTGACAACCGCTCCGTTCCGTAGTCGGTATCCGTAGCCAGTCTTGTTAATGATCTCACTGAGGGGGTTCAGGCCTATGCAGAACAGCAGTGGGGACAGAGCATCTCCTTGGTAGATCCCGCACTTGATGGTGACTTGTGCTATGGGCTTGGAGTTGGCCTCTAGTGTTGTGCGCCACATCCCCATTGAGTTCCTGATGAAGGCTCTTAGGGTCCTGTTGATCTTGTACAATTCTAGGCATTCCAGTATCCAGCTGTGGGGCATTGAGTCATAGGCCTTCTTGTAATCAATCCAGGCTGTGCACAGGTTGGTCAGTCTGGTCTTGCAGTCTCGGCTGACTGTTCTGTCTACCAGCTGGTTCATTTGTGCTGCCAGACACTCGTGGAGTGCAGTCAGCTTCTTCAGCCAGTAGGCGTGAACCATGTCGGGCCCTGGTGCTGTCCAACTCTTCATACTGGAGACCCTTTCTTGGATATCTGCCACTGTGATGGTTACTGGACCCTGTTCAGGGAGGTCGCTATGGTCTGCCCTCAGATCCACTAGCCACTGAGCATTGCCGTTATGGGTTGCGTCCTTCTCCCATATGCTCTTCCAGTATTGCTCCGTCTCCAGCCTTGGTGGTGCTGTTCTCTTATTGTTCCCTTGCCACTGAGAGTACACCTTTGCTGGTTCTGTGGAGAACAGCTGGCTTATTCTCCTGCCTTCTATCTCTCTGGTGTACCTCCTCAAGCGGCTGGCCAAGGCTGTGAGTCTTTGCTTGGCAGTTTCAAGGCCTCAGGTATGGACAGCTTGCTGTATTTCTTATGCACCTTGTTTGTCGCGCTTTCTGCAACTCCGTTAGTTGGCTAACCTCCCTCCGTGCTACTTTGATCTTGCCCTCTAGCCTCCTCCTCCATGGAGGGTACTGCCCCTTGTGGCTGTTCAACTTGTAGCCAAGCATCTCACTGATCACTGCTGCCGTAGTGTAGATCAGCTTGTCGGTAATCGTGGTTGTAGGTATCGTCCGTAGTGCTGCATTAACATCATCTAGCAGACCTTCTGAGGGTACTTCACGTAATCTTGGTAACCGCCACGGGGATCCAGGTTTCAAGCTTGGCCATGATCCTATCTTTCAGGTCAGTTCCTCTCGCACTCAACGATCCTTCTCCTATCGCACTTGGGGCTATGTACCCAATCTCGGTGGGGGGTGATGATATCTCCCCCTGACCTGGCGTCCTGACTCCTCCTTGCCGTAGCATTTATGTTGTACCTCGTCAATCTCTAGTTGTGAGAGCAGTCCCTTCTTTCGAATGTTGGAACACTGAGCTACTAGTTGTTTCGCCGTCATTGTGGATGTGGGGTATCGAAGAATCCATAGGTCCCTCATCCTATTCATGTAACCCCTTCCGCCAGGGTTACTTGCGTAGTAGCATTCCAACAACGCCTGTTTTCATCTCTTGCCCACCGATGCCTTCTTGTTCCAGTAGCCCACTTGTCGTCAGGGTGCCCTGGTTCCTCAACACCTGACGCGACCTTGTTGATCCGGGCGACGTCCGAGCCGGCATGCCTTCATATTTATCTGTCTCGCTCATGTCTGCGGTAGGCTCACTTAGCATAGGGGTCTAGCCTTAGGACCCTTACTGGATACAGATGCCCCAGGCAGGAATCAAACTTGCGATCTTCTGCTCCAAAGGCGTGTGGTTTAACCACTACGCTATCCAGCTGCTCATATATATATATATATATATATATATATATATATATATATATATATATATATATATATATATATATATATATATATATATATATATACACATATATATATACACACACACACACACACACATATACATACACACACACACACACACACACATATATGTATATATGTGTGTGTGTTATTATATTTACATTACCACAGTGAGATGATTTTAGTCTGATGAACAACATTAGCTAATTATTATTTACTAACTAATCTTAAATGACTGTTCAGTACAGAAATGAAGCCCAACTATCATGTTTTACAGTCCCGTGGTCTCAGCCTCAGATACTCAACTAATCAAAGTGATGTCATGACAAAAATGAATGACCAACAAAATATTTTTTCTCCTTCATTTCTGTCAAACCCTGCTGTATGTAACGTTTCTCGCGGTTAGCATCATGGTTGCTAGGCAACCTGAGCAGCACGACGAAGGCTAGACCGTCCCATTTCACAAGCCTCTCACTTCCGCACTTCTCGCACTTATAGTATGCACCGTACGTAGTACGCGTAGTGTGCGTACTTCAAGCGTGCATACCCTGAATTGGGACACAGCCCTTGATTCACCTCACACAGGTACAGACAAGAGTCATCATTCCTAATTCTGGACAGACTCTGATGCCTCAGTCCCTTCATGAACATGACACAGGACTGGGAGTTCAAGTATTACATGAGCTCCTTCTATTGCAGTGTCAGGTTGTGGTTCTCTTGATAGTTTCAAAATTCTTCACGCTACTTCCTGAAAAGGGGCGTGTCTTCCTGTGTTTGTCAGGGCAGCCCGGTAACGTTTCTGCTCAGCTGGACCGTTACATCCTGCACCGTTAACTGGAGGTAAAGTTGTACACCGTAAACCTTCATGCTAATCGCCTGCACTCATATCGTTTTACTGTTTCTTAGCTTTTTCTCTATTTTTCTTTTCTCTCTTGCTGTGATTTTGTTTATAGTTACAGTGACATGTGACGTAAAATATTCTAAAACATGAGTTTGTTTCCCTTTTTGCCATAAAATTAGCATTCTCTGGGTTTGTTAAAAACTACCCTTTCAGCTTGTTCGTGGCCAAAGGTGTCCAACAGATTGGGTCTGTAATTTGTTATTATTTTTTTAGTATTTTTTTGCCATTTTTTCTGCATGAAGCTTTTAACTAACTTCAGTTCTTTTCATAAATATAAAAGAGTTATTACTTTTTACATTTTTAACCCTTTAAACACCAGTTTGTTTGTCCACTGCACCAGTTAGAAGACAAAACTCAAATCACACCATTTTATATATCTGCAGTGCTACTGGAGTATCTTGTATCAATAATAGTAGAGTCTGGGACATGTAATTGATTCAAATCAACATTGATTATAAAGCATTGTAATTTTTTCGCAGGGAGAACAAAAACAGAAAAACTCCCTCTCGGCTTGTTCGTGGCCAAAAATGGCCACCCCTTCTGTCATGGTCCTGGGTCATTGACCCAGCGTTTTGTGTTTGGTGTTTATTCTGATTTTCTATTAGTTCTTTGGGTTTGGTTGTCATGTTTATCATCCCTACCCGTATCTTCCCTCTGTGCTCTCTTCGTGTGCCCGAGTTTTGTGTTGTAAAACAGTTGATCTTCTTCTTCTTCTTCAGTCAAGTTTAACGGCAGCTTGCATCCAAAACTGTTGCATTACTGCCATCTCCTGGCTGTTAATCGTCCGTCACTCCGGAATCCTTAAATCCTCTTGATGAGACCAGCATTTCTCAAAAAACGAAAAACCACCACTTTCCCTTTACCATGACTTAACTTATTAACCACTTGTTCAAACGTAAGTTCCCTTCCACCACTTATTTCACCCCACATCACCCTCCTGTGACTTGCATACTTCCTACAACTAAGGAGTCAAAGCAGTTGATGTGTTTCCTGTTTTACTTTGTAGGTCTGCTTCTCGTTATGCCCATTAGTTTCAGCTGTGTCCACCCCTGCATGTCATCTCCTCATTACCTGGTGTGTATTTATAGTGTGTGTTTGCCTCTGCTCGTCGTCAGATCATCTGCATTTCTCTGTGTAACTCTGCGTACTTCAGTGTGTTCTATGTCCCTCTGCATCCTCTGGTCTCTGTCCCATGTTCAGGTCTGTTCTTTAGTTTCTTCCAGTTTAGGTCTCGGTTATCTCCCCACCCTTCTTTGCCTGTTTTTGTCACTGCCACGTCTGTAAATAAACATCACTCTCATGAGCAGTCAACGGCCTGCATTTTGGGTCCTCATAAATGGAAAAAAATCATAAAACCCCAATTTTTTTCCAAATAAAAAATGCTATCTGATTTATTTCCTAACCATGATGACCATGATCTAGAATCAGTGCTGTTTGTCAAGACCAAAATTTCATTCAAATTCAGAATTTTAACCCTTTAAACCAGTTAAATAAAATAATTTTAACGATTTACATAGGGATAAAAGCATGAAATCCCTATTTTCTTCTAAATAATACATACAAACTGATTTATTTTCTAACCATGATGGAGGCTAGATGCATAGCAATAATTAACAGCATCAATGAGTTTTGTGCATTATGGTTTTTTTTGTGCAGTGACAGAAAAACAAAAAACATCCTCCCTCTCAGCTTGTGGCCAAAAATGGCCACCCCCTGTTTACGTTCACAAAATGCTATAAAATTCATATATATTAAAACATTTTTCTACTTTCTTTGACTTATTTTTTTTTTAACCTAGCACCGGTCCTGAAAAACAAAATATAATTCAAAATTCAGAAATTATACGCTTTGAATGCCAGTCAGATTACGTATATACTACATTTTTTGGGGGGAATAGCAAAAAAAAAATCAGCATATGTATGACGAAACCTAATATATTTTTAATTGTCATTGTAGGTTAGTATCATTTTTTTGGGGGGGGGAATGAATGGCCAAAAGGAAAATCACACATGGTGTTTTAGTGGCCAGAAAGGCAATTTAATGACCAAATAACCACTGAAATGATCAAAATGTGTATTTCAGTGTGTGTGCTTCTGTGTGCATCCTCATTAGCAGCAAGATGTGCTCACCAAAGTAGAGTTGTTTTTGTAGGCACACTTTCTACACCTGGTGCAAGGGGTTGCTGTTCCAATCCTGGAGTTGCGCCTTTTGGACCTTCTTCTCATTTTGTTGGTGGGGTGTGGGTCACACTCTGGTTCAGACTACTGTATCTTGAGATCAATGGCAGAAGTGCCTGAGAATCAGGGACAAGGGTGTCTTGCAGTTGTTGAAGTCACCAGCATGTGCCCCAGCTCTCCCAGGATCACTCTTCATTTGTAGGTTGTAGAGGACTCCCCCACTTCAGTGAAGTTGTTTCAGACGGGACAAAGACATCGTATCCCAAGACATCCAGGAAATTGGAGAAAAGAGTCAGCAGCCATCAGTTAGTTTCCCTTCAACAGCTCGAGGTGCCAAAATCCTCTCTAAGTCATCCAAGCTGTATTTGTGCCTATTGTAGTCCAAGATTGCTTCTTGCTTCGTCGTCCTCTATTCCCCATCACTGACTGCTGGTTCCCTGTGTGTTGCTGTCAAAAGAAGCACATTCCTCCGTTGCTTTGGCATGTGGGATATCGCCGTGGTAGTTTTGGTGAAGCCAAAGACAGACAACAAAGTCTTTCTCTGTTGCAACTGGAGGAGCTGAGGAGGAAGCTCTGGGTTGTTTCCCCTGTGCCAGTTTTCATCTGAGGAGTTCCTCTGCCAATGTGGCCAAAGTAAAGACGTTGTCCTCGGAGCTCCTCCGTCAGTTGGAGTCTGAATCCTTTGCGCTTTTTGACTTACTGAGAACCTCCTTATCTGTAATCCTCCAATCCTCACACCTTTACCTCCTGTGCAGGTCTATAAGCGTGCACAGCAGCTAAAAGATCTCCTTTGTTTTAAAAAAGTCAAAAGTAGATCTCAGACTGCTAATGCAGGAAACTGCATACAGGGTGAGCCCTGGTTTGATACCAGTGGGTACTGAATTGTAGAGCAGTCTCTCTTCAGTAGTGGGACCCACATGGTTTTCCTTTCATCAGGGATCAACTCAGTCGCCGGGTCCTCGGTCTCAGAAAATGCTCCTATGTTCTTTTCCATCAGCTGCTCGGCCTCCACCTCCATGCCCCCTAACCCCAATCCTCCCCGAAAGAAGAGGATTCAGGCACTGGCTAGTACTCTTCATCAGTGGTGATGCAGTCAGCCTCTTTGGAGATTGTCCCCTCATCTTCTGGAGAGGAAGTTTCTTCATCTTGGGCAGATGTCTTTTCTTCAAGGGCAGAGGACTGCTGCTGTCCTTGCTCTCTGACCAGATCATACCGACAGTGCTTGAAACAGTGATGACCTTCTTGCCATATTGCCTCATGTTACGGGTCCGAAATTGAGGACGAGAGTAAAACAATGATGGTCCAGAAGAGGTCGGTCAAACAATTGATTTTAATGAATACACGCAGCGTGGGGAGGGTTAAACTGCAAAACATCAGTTGTAAATCTCCAACCAAAAATACACTTCAGATTGTATTTATATTGTCAGGGTATTATAACGCCCCCTCTTGCGTTTACAAGCACATAATTTGCATCTTAAGAACATTATTTGCCTCTTCTACAGACAATGATCATTTTGAAGAGATAAATGCAGAGACAGGAGTTCCCCTTTCTGGCATCCTTTTCCAAATATGGTGATGAGGTCCCCATGGACTTGTCCTCCTTCTGTCACCTGTTACTAGGCAAACTCAAACGCAAAAAGAAGCTGAATACGTTCAGGCCTTTGCTCAGCTACTATTTTTCTGTAACAATATACTCAGCATATAAGCTTTTAAGATTACAGATTTAACTCAATGATTAAAGTGGTTATAACTGCACCTGTAATAAACATGTTAATATGTGATTATGATAACCCCTGTAATACAAATTATAACATAATGCCAACAACTTCAATAAATACTTGGATAAAATGATAATTAATGCAATGATAAAGATGATGGTTATGTAAAATAATCCCTGTAATTCTACAATTCCCTCTCTTGACGTCTCTTTCAGAGACGTCACCACACCGTTTTCTTGTGTCACTCTTCGACCCACTCTGTCACCTCTAGATCCATTAATGGCATCCTGGGCCCCGAAACCACCATTCCCAGGTCCACTGCCTTCGCTCTGACCCTCTCTAGCCGTCCTCGGACTCAGCAAATCAGACAATAACCTCATGTCATCTAGGTGGTCCAATAATAAAACGCCAGCTCCCACTTGAAAACATTTCATGCTTAAGTGGTCTCTGCTCCTTTTCTGGGTCCCTCTCTAGTGGAAATCTTCTCCTGTAAAGGATAGAAAACAAACAGCCTCTCTCTGCTACACCTCACTAATCTACTGTGTTCATCTAATGTTCCTTTAATTATTCAAAGTTGGTTGACAATATCATGTTCTGGGCTTTATCCTTTATATTAACTTTACTTAATCTCAATACTCTTTATGTGTGTGAGCAACTCTTTTAGTTCTATTAAACACACCCCGGGTAAAATATACACCATCCCCATGTCAGCCTAAATCTCCGCTAGAAAGCACACTTCAAAATTTCTATCAGGATTTACGCCTCTTTTTGCTTCAAGCATATACATAACATGCAAAAGTTACTGTTAATGCCAGTTAGACAAGTTTCCATTATCTACAACATTTTGTTTCACCCGTCTCAGTAGTTGCTAAGCAGAAACAAAGCAACATGTGTTCCACCTTTGCCCTATAAAATAAATCTATGTCATGTTTGTGTCTGTAAGCATGTTATGCATTCATTCATTACACTCCACACCATCCCTGCAAGTTAGGAGCTGTACAGTTAAAAGCTACATCAAGTCCAGGCCTTTGGCCTCGCCTATGCTTAAATCATGTGTGTTTGTAAGCGTGAATGCTGTTTATCCTTCTGTTGCTCCAAGTCCCCCGCAATATATCGACTGAGACATCGCGCTCGTCGAAGCTTATGACCTTAAATGGACCGAACATCAACTCTGTTAATGAGCACGATCGCAATGTGTAAGAAAAAATCATTTCTACATATATAATCTCCAATATTATTCATTTGGTCAGCGACACTTTTAGCATTCTCATAACAAGCTGTCCTTTACCCCAGAAATAAATCTATGTAATATCTGTATGTGTAAGCCTGCATTATAACCACTTATTCTAGACATCAAAAACAAATAAAAACTTTTCTACTCCTAAAATCTTCGCTAATTTCCCCAAACCATATCTTTTATTCAAAAATGTCCCACAATTTCCCTTTAAATTTGGTGTACAACTTCTCATGAACACCGGCATTTTATCTTCTAAACAGGATTCAGTTCATTTTACTTTAAAAAATAACTTTATTTAAAAATAACAATTTCTGCCCCAGTTTTACCATATCTAAATTATCAAAAAACCCAAAAGTCATAAAATGATCCTAGAACCCATTTCAAATTACCCCTTAAATTCCCCTTTTATATTTGGACACATCAGGTGTGTCCAAATAAATAAAACTCAAAAACTCAAAATGCATCACCCGGGCTTAGTAAATTAAAGGAAAAAAGGTTAGTCATATCATCTCTCCAAACACCTCAGCAATCCTCCTCTCCGGTAGATCTGCTCCAGCCCTGTAAACCTGTGTTTAAGGAATAAAATCAATTTAATCATTATGTCAAATCTTCTCAAACTCCTTGCTCCATGCAAAAGTCTGGATCCTTGGAACTTCCTGGAAACAAAAACCTGTACTTTACGTTTCATGCTCAACTCTCCCCCTTTATGATCCAATTTGTGTCATAACAAAAAACTTAAAACAGAACAGTTATCAATCATGTGTTTCTTCAGTTAATGGTAACATGAGTTATATCAAAAATGTTTCCCTTTTAACATTTAGCATTTTATAATATAATAACATAATCCAACCCCAGTAAATAAAACAAAAATTCCCTCCAAGCAAACATCAGCATCCCAGAATTAAATCTTCCACTCCTCCTGTTTGTCAACATTTTATTCATCCCCACCTTGGTCCAGTCACGCACATTCACTCACATGCATTCACACATGATATTTTGCTGATAGTGGAGCTGTGCAAAATCAGATGCTCCACAATAGCAAATTGAGCTCATTCATTTGTTTTTGTTTTTTCCTTCTAAGAAAATAGTTCTTTATGCTTTTGACTGGATTGACTCGCTGCAATCCTTTTAGACAGAGACTCACAATCTGATCAGGTCCCCACAGGTAGACTCCCTCAGCCAATTATAATCTGGAAAGCCCACCTTATGATTGTTCCCGGAAATTTTGTCAGCGCCGTTAGTTCACTCTCTTCCAGGCCTGCTTCAGAACAAAAATGAGAAAAAGAAAACTGATTATTAGCTCATCAAGACACAAAACAAAATCACCCAACAGGTTTTCTCTAAGTGCACTGTTACCAAACTAATGGGCCCCCTTACACATCTCCATGTTTATTAAAACTCCCTCTATTAAAAATAAAACACAACAACCTCAAAATCTTACACAATCTTAAATGTCACCCGTTCAATACACCGAAAACCTCGTCAAAAGCTGCACCGTTTTACACACAACCATGTCCCCTTAGACACTTCACCATACTTAGATTCAGCCTAAAATATAAACACGTTACAACAATGTGTCAACACTAAATTATAAATTTCTTGTCCAAATCTGCACCTCTGAACAGTCTACTTTGCTTCCTTTCCTTAAGGCCTCAATCCCACACACAGGACGCTCCTCTATCACCGCTCACTCCAGCTAATTTGCATACTGAGTCACATCTCAACAACTTAACCTGACAAGAGAAATACATGTTTAAACCTTATCACATTATTTAATTATTTTCATTTTCTTCCTATACTAATCACTTACTTTTATCAATCAGTGCAAGAGCACTCCTAAGTCACCCTTTTAAAACTACTTTAATCATTTCTCTTTTGTTTTTTTCCATAACTCACTCCCTTGCCATACAGCTTCTTTTGAGTTATTCCACAACTCTATTTTATCCAAGTGTGTTTTAAGTGTATTTTCTTCAACATTCACACCATTTTAACACTCATGAAATTAGCAAGCTGATTTAATTACATATGTTTGTGTTCTTAGCCAGGTTTTAATCACTATCTATGCATTAATCTTCATGAGCTTATCTCTGTAAGGTTAGTGCATTTTCTGTTTGTATGTGTGATTTTTATAAATGTTTCTTTGTGATCTTTGTGATCTTGTAAATGTTTCTTTTGCAGTGTTTCAGACTCCTTTTGACAGGGTGTGTTTTCTCTCTTTGGCTCATCACTGGTCATTGTTAATGACATTTCCCCCCCGCCTGTGCCCAGCGGCTTTACCCTTGAAGTCCCGTCTCCTCCAGTGACTCCAGGCTCACTTAGGGACGTAGGGAGCAGTCGTGACTGTGCCTGCCTTAGGTTGTCCCAGGGTTTCGAGGTGGGATCTTACCCGTCATGGGCTATCCAGCCTTCCATGCTCGCCTGATACGGGGGCCAACTGGGCAAGGGTGTTATCAGGTCTAGGGGACACACTGGTTCTGGAAATTAAAGGAGTGTAAACTGCTTTCTTTATTTCATGTGTGTATTAAACTTTCCAACAATAATTTCACATGTAACAGTTTGTGTACGTGCGTTTTCAATTCATTAATGTAATTGTTAGTTCATGTATTTATTTCTCTCGGTCTGTCTCTTTTCTAAAACCTGTAATTAATATAATTTTATTACTTTTTCTTAAAACATGCATTCGCTTCATCTTCTTAGAATTTAACTCGTCTGTCTATTTCTCTGGGAGCTCCCCTGACACAGTCAATCACACACACCTTCCTGTCACACACACAGCAGCACAGTATCTTCTGTTTCTCTTTCCTGTTTCTACAAATTAATCAAACACTTGTTTTTTCATATTTACAGTCTACAAACCCTCTTTAGTTTTATTAGGTCTTGGTCTAAAAACAATACACCCTCTTTTCACACACACACTTTTAAATATACTAAGTTTTTGCATTTGTCAGTTTTTGTGACATCATTCACACAATACTTTCATAATTGTCTCACACACACTGCCTTTTCTCTCAAACTTCCACTTTTTCACTCATTCTACTATAAACCTCCCTAGTGTTATTATTACTTATTTACTATTTGGTACAAATCACACAGAGTCACTCAAATCAAATACTGACAGCATTCACACAGTTAAAATCACTCAAAATACGCTTTCCTAAGAGTATTTTACAGGCATGCTTTTCAAACTCAGAAGGAGCAAATGAAATAAGAACAATTGAAACCTCTAATCATTCTCACAGCACACGCATAACTGGAAAAATAAAACACCACAGCCTTTATTTCTGAAAACAAGTTGCTATTGAAAGTAATATTTTAGTCTTCGGTATATACAGTGCACTCAATATATATATATATATATATCAAAACTCAGTCAATTACTATACATCCACTACAGCAACTCAGAACTTTATTTATTTATTTATGTCCTCTAATAAACACAAATGGCGTCTTAAACCCACGCATTCAACTTTCTATGCAGCATTATTTGTGAAACCAACCGTGGTTTAACCAGTTCACAGCTTGCTAATTTGCATTTTATTGCTTTCTAGGACATTCTAGTCTCTAATTCCTCTGTTTTCATGTTACAACGTCTGTCACCAGCTCACTACCTGTATTCAGACCTCCCGTTTGACACACACAAACACACACTCCCCCTAAAAACCCACGAAAAACTATCCCTAAAAACACACACAAAAACCCTTAAGAAACTTCATTCATTTAACTTCATTCATTTATTTATTATTATTTTAAACCCTTAAGATGTTGTGCTGTGTTTCCTCTGTGCCCGCTGCAACCTATATTAACATAAAGCCAAAATGTAAACAAGTCTGTCAAATCTTACTACTTATATATTATCGGACTAAAAGAAAAACCACTTACAATCTTCTAAAGTCCTCATTAGCCCAACAAACATCAAACGACTTACACCTATATGTATCACTCAAAATCAACCACAATACCTGAGAAACACCAAATGTAACTGTAGATATTATCTCAAACTGAAACAAAACCCATCTAAAAATCCTAAAACATCTTACTTGAACACACCAAAAGAGACATCACTTACAGACATATTTATTAATGAAATTATTTCAAAATCAATTTCAATTTTCAGACCCCAAATAACGGTCCTAAGTATCAACAGTTTATAAAAACTTTACTTGCAGTATTGTAATAAACAAAACCATCGTCTTAAATACAGGCATTCAGCAATGTGTAACAGTCTCTATAAACTTCCTAAAACTCTAGGGACCTCGCAGCTGCCTCATTTGCATTTTCACACACACAGTCTCACAGTCTAAAAATAGGTCCAGCACTGCCTCAGACTCCTTTCACACAGAGATCTCTTATTTTACACAGACGTCTTATAATTACAACTGCAGAGATTATCAGGCCTGACATTTCAAAACCTACACAATTTCGACAATTTTAAATTAACGGTCCAACCGATAAACTCCCTGAGTTTTTTGTCATCAATTAACCAGTCTCGGCCCCGGACCGTGGTCACATATCTAATGCCCTAACACAATTTAAAAGCGTCCTACGCCCAAGTTCCGAACTTTGCTGACCAAAAAAGTGCAAACCACCGCCCCGGACGGTAAACTGACCTAGTCAGTAGCTATTTTGGGCCGTCCCCAGTTGCCCACGATTGCCAATCGGACTATCCCTTCCCAAGGAAAATCCTGAGCGTCCCCAGGAAATTTGGAGCGTCACCTCCGAACGATGCACTTCTTAGCAGTCCAACTGCCGTTCTAGAATAATTTATAATACTTTGAAGACACCCCATAAAACTACACAACACAAGCAATCTTATTGATGTCCAAGCCCGGCTTTATATTCAATTGAGACTTTACTGTCACAAACACTTCACCAATTACCTATCACACTAAATTCACTTAGCAGTCCAACTGCTTTTATTTACTTAGCAGTCCAACTGCTTTTTCTTTAATCACTACTGTCACTTAACGTTTCATTATCATTACTTCAATTTCAATTCTCATGAGATTTTCACCAAAATCAAAACAGACATTTACCAGTAATTTCAGTGAGTAGACTTTAATTTTCAATGTCCAATTTGGCACAATTTGGAAAATTCAACAGGTATGTGCCTTACCTTTGAATAAGCCGGCTTATGTCCACTCACTTCGACCACTGACTCGTGTCTGCCCGTTCGAGCGCCTCAGACCCTCTCGGTCTCAATCTCCAACTCTCTCCCCCCTCAACCACCGGCGAATGCACCAAATGTTACGGGTCCGAAATTGAGGACGAGAGTAAAACAATGATGGTCCAGAAGAGGTCGGTCAAACAATTGATTTTAATGAATACACGCAGCGTGGGGAGGGTTAAACTGCAAAACATCAGTTGTAAATCTCCAACCAAAAATACACTTCAGATTGTTTTTATATTGTCAGGGTATTATAACGCCCCCTCTTGCGTTTACAAGCACATAATTTGCATCTTAAGAACATTATTTGCCTCTTCTACAGACAATGATCATTTTGAAGAGATAAATGCAGAGACAGGAGTTCCCCTTTCTGGCATCCTTTTCCAAATATGGTGATGAGGTCCCCATGGATTTGTCCTCCTTCTGTCACCTGTTACTAGGCAAACTCAAACGCAAAAAGAAGCTGAATACGTTCAGGCCTTTGCTCAGCTACTATTTTTCTGTAACAATATACTCAGCATATAAGCTTTTAAGATTACAGATTTAACTCAATGATTAAAGTGGTTATAACTGCACCTGTAATAAACATGTTAATATGTGATTATGATAACCCCTGTAATACAAATTATAACATAATGCCAACAACTTCAATAAATACTTGGATAAAATGATAATTAATGCAATGATAAAGATGATGGTTATGTAAAATAATCCCTGTAATTCTACACTCAATAAATGATCTGGAAACTGTTAGGCTTACTTACAGCAGTAGCTCTGTCTGCACCTGCATAAACTCCAGGACATGTTTAGTGTTTGTTGTTGTTTGTTTGTTTCTTTGAATTCTGCAAAATGTCCTGTGATTGTTTTTTTTTTTTGTTTTTTTTTCTAGAGTTGATATTTTGGGTATGGTATCTTTATATGAAAAATACAAGAGTAAAAGTGCTTTTAACATGTGCTTCAAAGCTAAGTTTGACTGGGAACCTCAAAGCTCAATAGCCTGGATCCACAGAAATTCACTGCAGTCTATGTAATGTTTGATGTGTCATTATTTATTCCAGTTTGTCTTGCAAATACATGTTTGTGCTGCAGTGTCATGCACAAACACAAACTATTAGATCCTTAAGATCAAATCTATGTCAAAATTGTTTCATTATTTTGGTCCACTGGACTGTGGTAAGCCATCAAAGGCCGCTATTAGAAACTCAGAATATTACATGAAATTGCTTGTTTGGCCAAAAATGGGTAAATGATGTAATTTTGTAAAAAAATATTAAAAACTACAATTTTCATGTGTTGAAAGCATTTTTACCTAAATTGCATGATATATTACTGTCAATAACAAGGAATCAGAAAAGGTGGTTATAATGGGTTTCAATTGGCCAAAAATGGCCATGATAGAGCCAAGAGGACCAATTTGGTGTATAGTGTATATTATCGATATTATTAAGGAGCTGATGTTGAAAATTAAAAAATCTGAAAAAAATATAAACTTTTGGGAAATTTAATTCAATTTGCATTAACAGAACGAAAATGGTTGAAAAAAGAAAAGTCCCAGGATAGAGCCCAGAGGGTTAATGCGTCAGCATACCAAGACAAACCAAGACAATTTCATGCTCCCAACTTTGTGGGAACAGTTTTCGGATGGACCCTTCCTCTTCCAACATGACTGCGCACCAGTGCACAAAGCAAGCTCCATAAAGATGTGGATGAGGGAGTTTGGTGAGGAAGAACTTGACTGACCAGCAGAGTCTGCCTTTGAGATGAATTAGAGTGGAGACTGCAAGCCAGGCCTTTTTACCCAATATCAGAATGGTCAAAAATCCCATAAACACACAACTGAACCTTGTCGAAAGCCTTCCCAGAATAGTTGGCTGCTGTAGCTGCAAAGGATGGGCTCAAGTTCATATATGTGTGAAGGCAGACGAGAGAATACTTTTGGCAATAAAATGTAGCGTAATGACACGTGTGCAGTGAAACACAGAGCCTCTGTGTTGTCGTCCAACATCCAGCTTCTCTGTGTGAGTGTGCTACATGCAGAGCATGCTCACAAGAGCTGGAAGAGTACATAGGCTATTTACAACACAGTGAGGCATGCTTTTCACGTACTCCAAACTGCATGAGGATCTTCCAGAATATCTACTAAGACTCATTCAATCTCAGCCATACAAGACACTTAGAGAATTGCATTCTCTGCTGTTTTGTTGTGCATAAAAAACACATAGTAATGCCATACCATCTGTGCATTTTAACGTATGTTTAGAAACGCTTGTTTAGTGTCACGGCTGGGGCAGCAGTCGTGTGGTGTAGTGAGAAAAGGATCCAAAATGCAGGTACTGGCTGGGGGGCGAGTGAGTGTTTATTTGTAATGAAAGTAAAGTACAAAACAGGAAATAAGGAACAGGGAGCAACTAAAGCCTAAACTGTGAAAACTAATAAACAAACCTGAAAACATGAGGACATGCAGGGAAAGGAGCACAGAGAGCTGAAAGGAATACCAAAATGCACAGACGGAGCGGGAACGAACAGAGGCAAACACACACTGTAAATACAAACCAGGTAATGAGGAAGTGACATGCAGGGGTGGACATAACGAGACACAGACCTACAAAGTAAAACAGGAACCTCACAGACTGTTTTACAACACAAAACTCGGGGACACAAACAGAGCACAGAGACACAGGTGGGGATAATAAGACATGAGAACTAAACCCAAAGAATTAATACAAAATCAGAATAAACTAGAAAATAATAACAATAAACTCAAAACGCTGGGCCACCGACGCAGGACCATGACATTCAGGGCATCAGCTTAGAAACCATCTAAATAATGTGAATGAATTAATGGTTAAACTCTATTATTAATTGAATCCATAGCTGTAATCTGTGCCTGAAGGGAGATGTTATTTCTTACTGATGGTTCATAGTATATGTGAGTATATATGATTACACAAAATGGATGATTTATCTATGATTACATGTCTAGTGTATACAGGTACATATGTCATAATAAAATCCACAACAAGTTAGTGATCATAAAATTACTGATTTTGTGATTCAAATGTCTGATTTTAGTGAACACACTGGACTTGATCTCCCAAACAGAACAAGCGACATGTTTCTCATTAAAGTTAGAAGAAGGAAAATCTACAATCTGACTTCAGTCACTCATCACGACATCTGATCCTGTTCATGATCCTGATTATTACATTTTTTTTTGTTTAAATTGGTAAATACACTGTAGTCAGCAGGATTACTAAAGGGGTTATACACAAAATAAAGAAATTACCTGATTTGCAAGTATCTTTATGACTCTGCGTTATTCTACATGCATAATATCAAATCTGGACATAAATGTCTGAACCAGACCCAACATGAAAATATGGGAGCTTATGATGTTGGCATGTTAGCAACTGGGAACTACTTTAACACAATGCCCAATGTTTCTTTTTTTTCTTATTTCAGAAATCACTTCCAACATAATAATTTATTTCTTGTGCAGTTGTACTACCCAGCACAGCTGCATTCCTCTCTAATGGCCGCGTTTCCTCTTATGCATCTGAATAGATCTGTGTGCTTTAGTCCTGCAGGATCTCTTTACTCAGTTGCTCCTGGATTACTGTGTGGCTCTGATTAGGAACGTGTCCATGGAGCTGTACATGACATGAACTGTTCTCACCTCAGAGTTGAGTTCTGTGGTGATGGTGAGCTCCAAAACTGTCCAAAGACGACATAAGATAAGCCAGAGCAGTGTCATGGCAGCTCAAGTAACAACTATTAATCTAGTTATTTGTGTTTCAACATAAATTCAATACTATTCCTGAGTCGCTGAGCACAATTCTTCATCTGCTTTCTCTCATGTGCACTGACTGATGCACATGTGTGCAGTATTAACTTTTAAAAGATGAAGGTGGAAACATTTAGGGGCAGGAGGGTTTGATGCTGGAAGGTTTGAAGACCTTTTCAGTCAGGTGAACTTTATTTCTGATAATAATTCTCAGCTTGCAGCAGCATCAGCACTAGGTAGACTCTCCATGAAAGTTTACAACACACTTGTCTGAACTCACAGTCAGAGGGGGGCGGATGCTGTCACTTCATCACAGAGTGAACCAGTGTTTGCTGTTAGACACCAGGCTGGTGCTACAGACATCAAATTAAAATGTGTTCCTTACAAATTTATGAGTGTCAGTAAAAAGAAAACAAACCAAAAAATGCGAACAAACTGCTTTTGTTGTGAGTTTCATGTTCTGCTATCACACTGGGCTGAGTAACCATTGATATTTTGAGCTGCGTTGACCTTGTGCTTCACCTGATTTGTGGTGATGGGGTGGGAGGACTGTACACCAAGGATGACCGCACCCTGAAGATTACCTTGAATAATGGAGATGTAGTTTATAATACTAAAAGAAGATACTGTGTATAAAGAACAGAAACCCTTTATTCTCAAACACGTCAGTTTCACAGCTGAGTCCTCAAAAATTTCTGATTCCAAAGATCAGAAAAAGCAAACTATAAATCACAGCAGTTATTTTAGACGGTCTGGACACAAATGAGTGTAAAAGCGGGAACCCTGACCCTTAATGGACGTGACCTCTTGTGTATGAGTGCATTTTCTAAAATCAGTGATGGTGTCTGTTTAATTGAAGACAGGACTCATCACAGCATCTAACAGCATCATCAAGGACTGGGCTGCTCTCATCATCCTGGAGCTGACTAACAATAACAGAGTCATCAGCGAACTTTACAGCACTCCTGTTTTAAAACCTGCTGTCATACATATTTGTGTGTCATCACTGAAATAAAACTGAAGGAAAAATATTAAAGTTTATCACAAACAGCAGCTGGAAATTGTTGGGAATAAGTAATTTGCAGTGCCTCAATAATGCTATGCTTTTTTATTAATAAGTGTTAAAAGTTATATAGTGTAGCATTAAGTGGATACAGCCCTGAAAAATAAAGGCATGAGACCATGTGTCCTTGGGGAGTAGAAAGCTGCAGTCTCTCGCTCGCGCTTGCCTGGGAAAATGTAGATAAGAGGGGACCATCTCTAGTGGAAAGTTACTGAGACACTGTTGTTTAGACTAGAATGAGAGAGCTTCTGTAATAAAACTGTTAGGGGCACACCACCATTTTGAGATCCGCAGCAGCGAGTCATGCAGGACGCATCTCCCTTCTAGAAGTAATAAAGTGTTAAATGGTCAACTGAGCAGTGTTTTGTCTTCCATCGTTTGCCTCTGAGAAATCAAAAGAACTCAGTGAAGTGTTCATATTTACAAAATCTACAACTTAACATCACAAAGACAAAGGAACTGATCATGGACTTTAGGAAGCATGCTCCTCCGCCTACCCCGTCACCATCAGAGGGGCTGACATGGAGACCTGGACTGTAAACTGGACTGGACCAAGAACACCAATGCTGTCTTTAAAAAAGGGCAGAGTCGGCTTTTCCTACTGAGGCGGCTCAGGTCCTTCAATGTTTGTAGGAAAATGCTGACCATGTTCTATGATGCTGTGGTGGAGAGCGTTGTGTTCTTTGCAGCTGTGTGCTCGGGCAGTAGGGTGAAGACAGCCGATGCCAACAGGCTGAACAAACTGATTAACAAGGCTGGGTCTGTCCTGGGTGTCAGATTGGAGAACCTGGAGGGGGTGTTTTAGAGGAGGATGCTAAAAAAGCTTCTTTGTGTAGTTATATTGCTACTTGTTAGAGTTATTTGATATTATATTTTGCACTTCCTACTGTATATTACTGTATGCTAGTATTCTATTTTACGTATTGTATATCTTATTCCTCTGTTTTTCTGGCTGCATTCAGCATGTGTATGACAAAAGAATTTCCCTCGGGATAAATAAAGTTCTTATCTCATCTTAAATGTTTTAATGTAATGTTACAGCTTTGAATGCTGATCAGAGAAAACAGTTTCTTCTGAGTTTATATATTGAAGTGTTTGATTCATTTGAAATGATGATTATACTCTCGTCCTCCCTTTGATGCACCCTGTGGAGTCACAGTATCAATACTGTTTATTAGATTATACTTGGTGTTGCTCTCATAGATCCTCTGACTCTCTGATTAACACACACACACACACACACACACACACAAAAAAAAGTCAAGATAGAAGTCAAAACTTCTATCATATAAATAAAGATTTAATTGCTGTTTTATTGATGTTTATTTCTGGGCTCTGACTACCTGCAATATATACTTGAACTGCAGAATCATATTGAACCTGACTCATTCTCACAGTCAAAAATACCTCTCTCAGTCACCTCACGCTGCAGAGGAGCAGTGTGTTGTGTTGTGTTGTGAATGAAGTGTGCAGAGGAATCCAGCATTATAATAATCTTGTGATAGGAACTAGTTCTGATGGAGTAAATCCAACGTTTCCTGCAGTGATTTGAAGTTCTTTACTTTCTTTTTTCTTTTTTTTTCTAAAAGCACGTTTTCTTAAGTACGACTGTTGATGTGATTTGGCGCTATATAAATAAAATTGAATTGAAAACAGAACCAAACCCAGTAGTGAAACAGTCTGTCCTCAGTGCAGGTTTGCATTCAAAAAAATGCCTCAGCTTGGATGGGCGGATGCGGTTCCTCTTAGTATCTGCTTCTTTAAACTGCAGCCAGATGCTGCTTTGTTTACAGGTGTTAGTCATATTTAAGTGTTTTTGTGATGCACTCGCACTTTCCTGCTCACCGCTGTCTCACTCACTAAGGAGTAGTGATGTGCAGTGATCCTGAAATGTCGATAAATCCAATACCACCATTTCATGTTGCTCAATTCCTATATGAAGTTTTTAAATCAGATATTGGGTCTGTACATGTGACATCATGTTTTTTCATATTCTGAAACGTGCTGCTAAACAAACTGATGAAGACTAACTGGTTTATTTAAAGGCTGCAGGTTAGTGCAGGATAAACAGTTTAGTTTGATGCACTGTGGTGGATTTAAAGTACAGAACAGTGTGTGACTGGTGACAGTGGCTGTGGTTTCATGCTCAGAGTTTGGTTACATCAAGTGTAGCAGAGATGAATTTGCAGTTAAGCTCATGACGCTTAGATTCACTGAATTCCACCTTCATAGCAGCTGAATAGTGTCTAATCTAAAAACAGCATAAACACTGTCAGTGTAGAGAATGGAAATCAGCCTGTTCAACTCATGATAACATCTGCAGACATCTGGTTGAATTCACTTGTGTAAATCCACAAAGAGCAGCAGGTCAGCTGATCACAGCCTGCACAGTCAGAAAATCTACTGAAGCTCTCAATAGAAATTTTTGAGTTGTGATCTTTTCCAGGCACTGAGCCATTACAACTGATTTTAGGGTTCCTCCACCTGCTGAATCCACTTTAACCCCTGACTCCTCATTTTCCTGTTTAGGGACAAAGTCGCCCTCTACAATGTAGGCAACAGAAAATAGAGCCATGTTTTTATTTTCCTTCTTTTTCTCTGCTCATGAGGCAGAGCTCAGCTACTTTTTACTGTCTTACTCTGAGTACATTTCAGAGCCTCTACTTTTTCACTGTTACTTAAGTAAAGACATTGAATCAGTACTTTAACTTCTACTGGAGCATTTTTAACACAGGTTTCTGTACTTCTACTTAAGTACAACATGTGTACTTTTGCCACCTCTGCGTATCAGCCACATTAAAGTCTCCCTCTTCTGTGGTGCCGCCTTTACAATGTGTTACAGTCTTCTTTATCATGATCTTGTTTCACCTCTGAGGGGAAATTTTGATGCTGGTCCTCTTTGTCTGTTCACTGCCTGCTGGAAACTTACCTGCTTGCTGCAGCTGCTCTTCCTCTCAGCTTCCCAGAGTAAGTCTGAAAACTCACCCGCCTGCCCTTCTGTCTGCACCTCTGCTCTGAAAAAGGAAAGGAAAGGTTAGACATGTTTTTCTTCTCCTCACAGCGCTTGGCCTTGACAGCACAAGGTCCTGGACCACGTTTATATGTCTTCATAAGTTAACAGATGTAAAGTATTTTCACATACGGCCCTTAAAGCTTCTGTTAAAATGCTCCACAATCCTTGGTTTAATCTGACTTTATGCAGAGAAATGTGTGATGTTAAATCAAACCATCAGCTGATGGAAATGTTTATTATTAAACTCCTCGCCTTCATCTGTTGGAAGTTTAACAGGTACACGTCCCTCACTCATCCTCAAAAGCAGATGCAACAGATCCTCCTGCCTTGGTTTGAAGACACCTGCATGCATACTTAGAAAATCCATCTGTACATGTCAGTAAGTATCTCACAACTTATCATTATCTGCACAATATTCACCCATATCAGCCAAATCAGCCTCAATCTCTATTTCTGGGAAAACGTCTTCTTGCTGGTTTATGAAGTGTGTAAGTATCCTCCCTCTTTAAACAATGACAACATCACACCTGCTTATTCCCCTGCAGCATTGAGAGGGTTATTCACACTGCCCAAACCCAGCGAGTGAGCAGGGTAATGATATAATTTATGTCATGTGTTTTCCACGATCATTATGAGACACAAGTGGTCAGACTGTGAGTGTTAACACATCTTATTTCATCCCCATCACACAAAAACACTCAGCAGTGCACACCTGGGGCCCGTTCTTCGTACCTCGCTAAGTAAGTTAGCCGGATCTGATTGTTGACGATTTCGCGTGATCTTGGATCGTTCGGTTCTCCGAAGCTCATCTGGGACTTGCTGTCATAGCAACAGATCCGTAAGCGTAAACCTGCTCGGGAGCAGGTTTACTTTATGTAAACAGGATTAGATCGCGGCCACTGAGGTATGTCCGCTGCAGTTATATGAAAGCAAGAGCGATATTTCTCCACTGTTTTACCATAAATAAATATTATCAATGTAACTAAAGATAATGCAGCATTTGATTCTTTTATTGATTTCATACAGATACATACAGGTCATTTCCGAAAAAAAGCGAAATGTACTATTAATCATTCTATTACATGTATTTGATTATTTCAGATGTAATTCATATTTTAGAGTAGTAATAGTAAATTACTTCGTGTAATCAAGATGAGGGACCACGGCTATAAAAGCGAAGGTGGATTTGGGAAGTCTGTCGCAGCCATGTCCTGTCCGTTTGTACGCGAGCAACCCATTGCGGAAGGTGCAAGATTGATAAGGAGAGTTTTCAGAATTCAGCGGGATATATATATATATATATATATATATATATATATATATATATCAACTTACTGTGCATGCTTCAGTCACCCCTTGCATGGGAACAGGTAGAAGTGATAGAGTGTTATGTAAAACTACACACAAAAAACCCACAATGTCAATAAATGTCACAGTACAATAAGCATTTTAATTAAGGCAACAACCAAATATTTTACATTGTACAAATAGAATTATGAGCTCATTTACCAGTTATGAAGGTGCTGCTACTGCACCCGGCTGCTGGTCTAAGGAAGAGCTGCCCCAGGGATGCCCTCAACAATGGGTCTGGTGGCATTCAACCCTAGGGCCAGCTCCTCTGCCGGGGTGTGACGAGGGGGTGCAGGACCACCACCTGTCTTTATTTGCTCTGCCCTTTTTGTTTTATTTTGCTCTGCCCCTCTGCCCTTTTTGTTTATAACAGCAACCAATTGGTTGCTGTTATAAACAAACAAACAGATTATTTCAGGGTCTCTTTTCAAGAGACTTGATAAATATTACCATTCTGTAGAACATTCTTATATTTCACTTTTACTTGTTCCCATGTTCTAGTGGGTCCTGTTGTGGCTCTAATGTGAAAGAGGATATAATGTAATATAATATAATATGATATAATGTAATATAATATGATATAATGTAATATAATATAATAAATTACTTACGAGTTTAATTTGTCAGCAACTTTCTGCCAGCCCTCTCTCCTTGCTTTTGCAGCCTTTGCAGTGTTCCCTTGCGTTTTAATTAAACTCTGAAACTCCTGAAATCCCTCAATAAAGAGTTCTTGCTCTGCTGCCGTAAAATACTGAGCGCGCTCCTTCGACATCTTCGCCGACCAATCACAGGGTTGCCGATCAATGTTTCTACTATCGATGCGTAGCCCCTTTTCAGCCACCCAGTGATCTCACATTACTTCATCCAGCTATACTAATCGTCAACAACAGGTGTGTTCGGAGAACCGGATTAGCGAGTTCAAAGTTAGCGCGATGATTTGATCTTGGATGTGTTATTTGATCTTGGATGTAGTAAGCGAGGTACGAAGAACGGACCCCGTTCTTCGTACCTCGCTAAGTAAGTTAGCTGGATTTGATTGTTGACGATTTCGCGTGATCTTGGATCGTTCGGTTCTCCGAAGCTCATCCGGGACTTGCTGTCATAGCAACAGATCCGTAAGCGTAAACCTGCTTGGGAGCAGGCTTACTTTATGTAAACAGGATTAGATCGCGGCCACTCAGGTATGTCCGCTTCATTTATACGAAAGCAACAGCGATATTTCTCCACTGTTTTTCCATAAATAAATATTATCAATGTAACTAAAGATAATGCAGCATTTGATTCTTTTATTGAATTTCATACAGATACATACAGGTCATTTCCGAAAAAAAGGGAAACTATTAATCATTCTATGTCATGTAGTAGATTATGTCAGATGTAATTCATATTTTAGAGTAGTAATAAAAATTACTTCGTGTAATCAAGATGAGAGACCACGGCTATAAAAGCGAAGGTGGATTTGGGAAGTCTGTCGCAGCCATGTCCTGTCCGTTTGTACGCGAGCAACCCATTGCGGAAGGTGCAAGATTGATAAGGAGAGTTTACAGAATTCAGCGGATATTGCGGGATAGACAGGATCCTTTAGCTCAGCGCGACAGTGTGCTCATAGAGAGATATCGATTCTCCTGTGAGGGTATTATTTTCTTTCTGTCTTTCCTTCTCTCTCTCTCTCTCTATAGATATATAGATATTTCCCAACTTACTGTGCATGCTTCAGTCACCCCTTGCATGGGAACAGGTAAAAGTGATGGAGTGTTATGTCAAACTACACACAAAAAAACCCACAATGTCAATAAATGTCACAGTACAAAAAGGGGTATGACGAGGGGGTGCAGGACCACCACCTGTCTTTATTTGCTCTGCCCTTTTCTTGGTTGCTGTTATAAACAAACAAACAGATTATTTCAGGGTCTCTTTTCAAGAGACTAAAAGCAATATAAGTGATAAATATTACCATTCTGTAGAATACTCTTATATTTCACTTTTACTTGTTCCCATGTCCTAGTGGGTCCTGTTGTGGCTCTAATGTGAAAGAGGATATAATGTAATATAATATAATAAATTACTTACGAGTTTAATTTGTCAGCAACTTCCTGCCAGCCCTCTCTCCTTGCTTTTGCAGCCTTTGCAGTGTTCCCCTGCGTTTTAATTAAACTCTGAAACTCCTGAAATCCCTCAATCAAGAGTTCTTGGTCTGCTGCCGAAAAATACTGAGCGCGCTCCTTCGACATCTTCGCCGACCAATCACAGGGTTGCCGATCAATGTTTCTACTATCGATGCATAGCCCCTTTTAAGCCACCCAGTGATCTCAGATTACTTCATCCAGTTATACTAATCGTCAACAACAGGTGTGTTCGGAGAACCGGATTAGCGAGCTCAAAGTTGGCGCGCTGATTTGATCTTGGATGTAGTAAGTGAGGTACAAAGAACGGACCCCTGTTTTATGCTTCCCACATCAACAGTTTCTCCTCTTGTGCAACAGACTTGCTGTGATCCAGGGAATTGTGCACCACATCATCAGTTGCGTTACGCAGAACAAAGTGCACTTTATTCAGCTTGAGGCTGGAAGCTGATGAAGAGCATTCACTAATGTGTTGTTAATTCAAACTGGAAATGTGAGGCTGGAAACCTGTTTCAGAAATCCTCTGGATCGTACCATGAATCTGTTTAAAATAGGGAAGGTGTGTTTAGATGATGCTTGCTGGTTGTAACAACCAGTATCCCCTGACACCACACCCTGAACCCACTGCTCCACTGCAGCCGAGCACAAACCACACTGACCACACACTGCTGCTAAGAATCAACATGAACACGACAGAATTAACCAGCATTGTTAAAAGAACAATTATCGAGGACACACATTTGCTGGCTGTCTTAACTTGTTATCAGCTCCCAACACACATTATCAGCACATTTCCACACATGAGCGTTGTGAACACTGAGTGTTTTATGTCACAAAACACAAATAAGCTAATTTTTCACAGTTTCAACGATTCACTGGATAAATTTACATCTGAGATAAAAACTAGTGAAAAACTGCACATCCATGTTGTTTTCTGGAACACAGGTTCAGAGTGACTTCCCAACAACCTGCAGACAACATTGTGCTTTTGTTTCTGTGTCAGATACAAAAAGCTGAACCTTATACACACCTGATTAATGTTTATGGGACTTTTCTTGCTGGTAATGATGCTGTGGTTTGTCGTTTTGTTAACAACATACACCCTGTTTCTGTCTGTCATCACTATAGCTGTATGTGTACAATGTGGATGTTGATGTTATGTAACAACGAGGCGTGTGTCGACAAATCCAGGAAGTCTTTGATGAAGCTCATATTCAGGCTCACTTCTTTAAGGGACGGTGATGTCACCGATGACATCTGAAGTCTCGCTGGTTCAGAAAGTGTTTCGAGTGTTGGTGCGAGTTACGAACAGTTTCAGCTGTGACACAGAGGAGCTTGTTTCCATGGAGCCTGCTAAAAGCAGAAGGGTTTCCTCTTGTGTGGCAACACTTTGAGCTGATCTTTCTCAGTAAAATGTTACACATAATGTTCATGTCAATAATGAAATGTGTTACTGCTAAAATACTCACAAGCTGTTGTTTTTTTGAATTCCAAGGTGAAGTGTTTGTTTTGTACCAAGCAACTGGGGTGGTACTACAACAACAACAACAACAACAACAACAACAACAACAACACCTGGGGCCTGTTCTTCGTACCTCGCTTACTACATCCAAGATCAAATGACACATCCAAGATCAAATCATCGCGCTAACTTTGAGCTCGCTAATCCGGTTCTCCGAACACACCTGTTGTTGACGATTAGTATAGCTGGATGAAGTAATCTGAGATCACTGGGTGGCTTAAAAGGCTACGATCGATAGTAGAAACATTGATCGGCAACCCTGTGATTGGTCGGCGAAGATGTCAAGGAGTGCGCACAGTATTTCACGGCAGCAGAGCAAGAACTCTTGATTGAGGGATATCAGGAGTTTCAGAGTTTAATTAAAACGCAGGGGAACACTGCAAAGGCTGCAAAAGCAAGGAGAGAGGGCTGGCAGAAAGTTGCTGACAAATTAAACTCGTAAGTGATCCATGATATTACATTATATCATGTGATATTATTTTATTCCACATTATATTATATTACATCATATCCTCTTTCACATTAGAGCCACAACAGGACCCACTAGAACATGGGAAAAAGTAAAGTGAAATATAAAAATATTCCACAGAATGGTAATATTTATCACTTATATTGCTTTTAGTCTATGACAAGAGACCCTGGAATAATCTGTTTGTTTGTTTATAACAGCAACCAAGAAAAGGGCAGAGCAAATAAAGACAGGTGGTGGTCCTGCACCCCTCGTCACACCCCTTTTTGTACTGTGACATTTATTGACATTGTGGGTTTTTTGTGTGTAGTTTGACATAACACTCCATCACTTTTACCTGTTCCCATGCAAGGGGTGACTGAAGCATGCACAGTAAGTCGGGAGTAAGTATATACAGTACAGTAAGTATATATATATATATATATATATATATATATATATATATATATATATAGAGAGAGAGAGAGAGAGAGAGAGAGAGAGAGAGAGAGAGAGAAAGTAAATAATACCCTCACGGGAGAATCGATATCTCTCTATGAGCACACCGTCGCGCCCGAGCTAAAGGATCCCGCCTATCCCGCAATATACGCTAAATTCTGTAAACTCTCCTTATCAATCTTGCACCTTCCTTGCTCGCGTACAAACGGACAGGACATGGCTGCGACAGACTTCCCAAATCCACCTTCGCTTTTATAGCCGTGGTCTGTCATCTTGATTGCACGTAGTAATTTACTATTACTACTCTAAAATATGAATTACATCTGACATGATCTACTACATGTAATAGAATGGTTAATAGTACATTTCCTTTTTTTCGGAAATGACCTGTATGTATCTGTATGAAATCAATAAAAGAATCAAATACATTATCTTTAGTTACATTGCTAATATTTATTTATGGTAAAACAGTGGCGAAATATCGCTCTTGCTTTCATATAACTGCAGCGGACATACCTGAGAGGCCGCGATCTAATCCTGTTTACATAAAGTAAACCTGCTCCCGAGCAGGTTTACGCTACGGATCTGTTGCTATGACAGCAAGTCCCAGATGAGCTTCGAGAACCGAACGATCCAAGATCACGCGAAATCGTCAACATTCAAATCCGGCTAACTTACTTAGCGAGGTACGAAGAACGGGCCCCTGATCTATGGGTATCATCTAGGCAGAGGTGCATAGATCCAAACCTTTACAGGCCTGCTGTGGGATACTCTCCTCAGTACCATGTGAAAGGGTTTTCCAAAGTCGGGGAGATTATTACCAAAAAGAGAAACAAGCTCATTCCAAGCACAATGGGAGAAAAACAGAATTAATTTCTTAATAAAAATGAATAATGTCACCATCACCTCAGTATTCAGGAGCACACTCTCTGTCCCATCATTTGAAAACACTGCAACAGTTTTAACATCAACATCTCACGTCCTGTTGGATTTATCTAAACAAACTGTAATCAGACTGATGAGTTTGTTAATAATTGGGCACTGTTCACAGTGTTGTTAGTTTTGGTCTAAAATATTCTGACTTGAGCTGTTTGCACGGTAGAATTTATTGGCATGTTGCACCTGTTGCTGCTGGTGCTTTGACATTTCAGCAGTCATATCAGTGTAACATACATTGTGTTAATTCAGCATGAGTTCAGAAATACATGAAAACAGCTTAAAACAAAAATGCTGGCGTCCAGGAAAGCAGTCCAAAGAAATCAAAGGTCCAGCAGCAGGAGCCCAAAACTCAAACTGAGGAGCTGGGTCAACCATGAGTCCAGTTTAGGGGGCCCACCCTCAGGCCATAGTTTCCACGTGAAGAGTGGCATCTGAAACTGAGCAGATCCAGACGCCGGAGGCGTGGAAGACGGCGGCGACTGAGCAAACGAGGGCCTGGGCGACAATTCTCGGGCACCAGGCGTACTGGTGGAGACTTGGTGGGTGCAGAACCAGATAATGGTGTGGTAAACACAGCCGACGAGACTGGACCAGATGGCAACGTGGCAGCCGCAGGCAATGGAGCAGATGGTGGAGCAGGTGGCGGATGAACAGGCTCACCAGAGCCGCCAGCGGAGACGAGGAGGTGCCGGAGCAGTTCTCCTGAAGCCCCAGCGGAGTCGAATGCAGAGCCAGCAGGCGCAGAAAAGTCCGGCTGAGGCAAAGCTAACAGTAGCTGCACAGGGCACGTACAGTGCTAACAGTCTATCTGAGCTTTGTCAGAAAGATGCAGTCCTCAGCTGACTGAATAAGCTCACCAGAGCTTTCAGCAGAGGATGGCAGCAAGTGAACAGGGCTGGGCTAGAGAGGGACCTGGAAACAGAGCTAAAGCCTGAACAAGTAATAGAGCTAGAAACTGACCTAGAAACTGAACTAGAGACTGAACTGGTGATAAAACAGGAAACTGAGCTGATAAATGAGCTAATGGCTGAAACAAAAGTTGTGGTGGTGGTTGTGCTGGTGGCTGTGATGGTAGTTGAACTTGCGACTAATCAGGTCACTGACTCTTAGCTGCACTCCTCTGTGGAACAGGGATGGGTACTGGGCCTGGCCAAACACCAGCCATCCCCACCCGAGGAACAGATACGGGCGCAGGGACGAGCTGGGTTCTGCCTGTCTTTACCCTGGGAGGCCGTGTAGGCGCAGGAGCTAGCTGGACCTCTGCTGCTCCCACCCAGGGAACTGAAACGGGTGCAGGAGTCGGCAGGGTCACTGTTGCCTTCACCCGGAGAACCGGAACAGGCATTGGCAATAACTGGGTGTCCGCCATCCTCACCCAAGGAGCAGGTACGGGTGCAGAGATGAATACAGCCTCAGTTAGCCTGGCAACTGAAGCAGGGACTCAGCCACCCCCACTCGAGGAACCGGTAAGGGTGCAAGGGGAAGCTGGGCCCGAGCTGCCCTGGGAACAGGAACTGGAAGTGGAGAGCAGAGCTCAGGAGCAGTAATAGTCACTGGGCAAACTAGGTTAATGGTGCCAAACATAGTTTCAACTTGACACCGAGGTGTCACTCTGAATAATGTCTTTAGAGTTCAAACACACAGTAGCGGAGTTATCTGATTTAGGCGATACAGAGTCCACCGAAGACGAAACAGTGTTACTGTTGATCTATTTTTACTTATTTATTTATTTATTTGATGGATCCGCCTTCCCCTTGTGTTGACCATTCTCACCTGCTGGTAAGCCTCAGTCCTGAACTCCTCTTCCCTGTATGGTTGAATGTGAAGTTGCTTTCCCTGTCTGGATAATAAATCTTGGAAGCACATCTCCTGCCTCGTTTTAGTGTAAAGAACCTGTGCGCCTTACTGTGTTAAACATATAAATATGCATTAAAGCCACTAAAGTGTCTTATAATCCCTGTTAACACATGCCTGCTGACACATGATACACAGTAATATGTGTTTGAACACAACCTGAAACCTGTTAATGTTCTGATTTAACAGCAGATTTCTCCACATGCAGGACAGAGAAATTCCTGCATCTGTCACACAAAAAGTGGAAAATATATTTGTTTGACATTTTAATCATAATAACAAAGAAATAAACAGTTGGTAGATCCACTTTTTACAATGAATCATTCATCAGTAAAAATACCAATACAACAAATTCAACATTCATATAAAAAAATCCAACCCTGCAGGGATCAAACATCTGATCAAACACCAGGGTTGGACACAGACTTTCTAATCTGACATCACAAAGTTATTCTGAAGCTGTAAATGTAATTAAAAACTCCCCAAAACTACTATGAGAAAACCCTTAAAAGGTTCAGCGATAGAAGAAAAATCCTTTACGTATGAAATCAGAGGTTCCTGATAAATAGACTAATAAACAGAGAATAGCTGAACAGTTTATGTGACAGACGTAAAATTGCATAAATGCTCCATGATTTTCATTTCTATCCATCATCTTGAACACTGGCTATAAATGTGTTCACTTCATTATTGTGTGATTTGGTTTCTTCACGTGTCTCCTTCAATGCAAATAAAGGGCTGTTAGAGTGTGTGCTGTGTGTTTTTCTGAAGCATGACAATCCTTTCCAACAAGTATTTCCAGCTGTTTGTCTCCACTCTGCACTTTAGTCTTTCTTCCTGTCATGTCTGTGTTTGTCCACCAGGTGTCTCCCTCAGCTCATTTTCTCCAAATCAGAAGCATCAGATTTGTGGAGATGCTCTGCCTGCCCGACACAGCTCAGGGCAAAGAAACATATTTATCCTCCACAATATACAGGCCTGTATCATTTATTGTCTATATATACACACACACACACACATGTATAAATGATAGAGTGTGATCAAACATTTCATATGAAAAATTACATTAAATGTCAAACATTAAGTATTTAATTTTGTTACATTCTAAAGGTTCAAACCTCAAAGACATTAAGTTTACGATCATATATGATCAAGAAAATCAACAATCTTCACATTTCAAACTGGAACCAGCTTTAAATATAAATAGATATAGATATATCTATACACATATGTATTATATATAAAATTTAAATAAGTACAGTTTGAATCAGTGCAATATTATTTTCACACATCAATGGACCACTGAACTTCTCAGCTTCTAAAATGTAAAGCCTCATTTAGAAACTACACAAGTACATATAATGGTCAGGGATCAACATGAACCTGTCTTCTCTATTTGAATTTAATCAACTCTGCAGTGTCTCCATTATACAACCCAAGCCAAAGTCCAGCATAGAGCGGCTGAGTGAATGTGGTCTGGACTCTGTGGAGGAGAGTCATGGTTTCAGAGACGCTGTAGAAAGACAGAATACCTGCTCTGTGATCCAGGTACACTCCTACTCTGGAGGACCGAGGACCTGAGAGGTCAATGTGGACATTGTTGTGCCAAAATTTATAACTGTTTATGTCACAATATAATGCCCAAGATTTGTTATTGTTTCCAAATCCACATTCATTGATACTCCCTGCTCTGCTGATATTCTTGTATGCGACTGCTACACGAACTGCTCCAGCTCTCCACTCCACCTCCCAGTAACAACGTCCAGCCAGACTCTCTCTACTCAGGACCTGAAGCCGTCCAGTGAATCTGTCTGGATGATCAGAATAAGACTGTTGTTGTTTTATTAATGATACTTTTCTGTTCCCCTCAGATAATAACAGATGTCTGTGTGCTGTGTTTGGATCCAGTGTGATTTCATGTGAATATTTTAAGAATCCAGCTCTGGTCTTTGGCTCTGGTGGTGACAGTAAAACATCCACTTCAGTGACTGTCAGTGAGATGTTTGTCCATTCCTCTCTCAGAATGTCCTGTAGTTTATCTCTGGTCTCTGACACAGCTGCTGTCACATCCTCAAAGTAGCTCAGAGGACGAATATTGATGCTGGATGAGTGTGTAGACTCACTGAGTGCTGACAGTGAGGGGTAGTTGTGTAGAAACTGGTTGTGATCCTCTGTGTGTGAGAGCTGCTCCAGCTCGCCGTCTTTCCTCTTCAGCTCAGCGATCTCCTGCTCCAGCTTCTCCTGAAGCTCTTTGACTCGACTCACTTCAGTTTCCTGCTGGGATCTGACCTGCTGCTTCACATCAGAGCTTCTTTTCTGGATGAGACGGATCAGCTCAGTGAACATCTTCTCACTGTCCTCCACTGCTTTATCAGCAGAGCCATTGATGGCCTCCACCTCCTGTTGAAGCAGCTTCACATCTTTCTCTCGCTCCTGGATTCTCTGCTGGATGTTTAGTCGTCTCACCTCGAGCTCCTTCTGCTTCTCAGTCCTTTCTGCTGCAGCTGGGACTGTTTCATGGCCTTTATGTTCATCCATCGTGCAGAGATAACAGATACTCTGCTGATCAGTACGACAGAAAATCTTCATCACCTCATCATGACGAGAGCAGATGTTCTCCTGGAGCTTCTTGGAGGGGGCCACCAGCTTGTGTTTCTTTAATGGAGCTGCATCATAGTGAGGTTGGAGGTGTTTCTCACAGTAAGAGGCTGGACAAGATAAACAGGACTTGATGGCTTTCCGCTTCCTCCCAGTGCAGACATCACAGGCCAAATCTTCAGGTTTAGCATAGCAGTGATCAGCTGGAGCAGCTTGGAGTCCAGTCTTCTTCAGCTGCTCCACTAAAGCTGCTAACATGATGTTTTTCTCCAGGACAGGCCTCGGTGTGAAAGTCTTCCTGCACTGAGGGCAGCTGTGGATTCCCTTCCTGTCCTCTTCATCCCAGAAACATTTAATACAGTTCATGCAGTAGCTGTGTCCACAGGCTGTAGTCACCGGATCCTTCAGTAGATCCAAACAGATGGAACAAGAGAAGGTTTCTCGGTCCAGCTGAACTCCTTTCTGTGCCATTTCTCCTCTCAGTGTCAGTGACTGTGTGAGTTTCTCTTCCTTATAACGGAAACTAGTCTGAACTCTGATCTCAACAACATGTGTTTCTGCAATAAATGGAGCCTGTCAGCTCTTATATGTCACCACATGTTAGTTACACCCAGGTTCAAAGTGCAGATCTGAAGGGGAGGGAACGAGGAAACAGGTGGACAGAGAGGAGGTGCTGTGTTTAAGAGCAGGAAGAAGAGGGAGGGTTATCAGGCTGTGCTTCACTCCAGGAAGAGGAGCAGGCAAGATCTGAAAACTGCTGTTCACAAACGCTGTCCATCTAATCTGACTGAGCTGGAGCTGTTTTGCAAAGAAGAATGGGCAAGGATTTCAGTCTCTAGATGTGCAAAGCTGGTAGAGACATACCCTAAAAGACTGGCAGCTGTAATTGCAGCAAAAGGTGGTTCTACAAAGTATTGACTCAGGGGCTGAATAATTACGCACACCCACTTTTCAGTTATTTATTTGTAAAAATGTTTGGAATCATGTATGATTTTCGTTCCACTTCTCACGTGTACACCACTTTGTATTGGTCTTTCACGTGGAATTCCAATAAAATTGATTCATGTTTGTGGCTGTAATGTGACAAAATGTGGAAAAGTTCAAGGGGGCCGAATACTTTTGCAAGCCACTGTATGTACAAAAGACAAGATTATAAACTCTTAACAATCAAAGATATGTTTGTGAATAAAAAAAGTTTTACTTGTGCTTTCTTTTATGACTGGTCTGAGTTTCAGCTTCGGACTGAAGGTCAGACGTATCACAGTGTTCACTTAGTCCTATGTGTGAAGGGACAGTTACTGTGTGTGTATATGTAAGCATTTAAACACTGAATATACTAAAATTAACAGTATTTTGTCTAAGGCTGCCATTGTAGGAATTCATGGCACCGAGACAAAAACGTGGCGCACAGTGTGACGTCAAAATTGGCGCAGACCTTTGACGCTGCGTTTTCTCCGTTTTTCTCGTCGAATTGAAGCGGGTGCTCTCCAATCATTAAAAGTATCAAAGTCCTTGAACACATTTATACAGTTACCATTACGGTTATCATATATCACAGATTTAGAATTTTTTGTAGTACAAAGCAACTACAGAGCGAAAGTCTGGTTCAAGCGCCGAGGCAACGGCAAGAACAAAGGAAACCTCGAAGCGTTAAAGCTAGCTTTGTAAGGGAATATAACGAAGAAATTATGAAACGAAAGTGTTTTCTTTGTTGATAGACTTTGTTCGCAGCGCAATTTATTTGTTGCCGGATTGTAAGAAGTAGACAGAATTTCGGGCTCCCACATTTTGTGGGAGCAACGTAAATAACAGTAAAAAAAAAAAAAAAAAAAAAAACTTGTTAATGTACAACATTAACGAGTTTTTTACTGGTATTCAAATGCAAACATTGAAATAACGAGTAGAAAAAAATAATTCATTCTTACCTTATACTAATTGTGGTGCAGGCCAGTGCAGTGCATGAACTGATGCCTTCTCCGGTCAATTCCGCTGAGTGTAAATCAAATGTCCCGCTCTACTGTAGAAGACAATGAATACCTGGGGGGGATGTACCAATGTGAGAGGGGTGCTGCGGAATAGTCCAAGTGATCGCTGCTTTAATTTCCCGGTCAACTATACATAAATTGCACGTAGACACGATTTTTTAAAGCTGGTGAACTAGACCAAGTCATTGATAACAAATGAACAATAAATCTACTTTCTCTGGTACTTTATACCCAATCAGTTGCAATGCAATTTAATGCTCAACTACAAATAGATGGCTTTTGATGGTGACCGGAGCCGAATGATCGTCAACTATAAATAGACGTTTTCTCGACGTTGTTGTTGTCACCTGGTCGACTATAAATAGATCAAATATCAATGACAAAAAAACAACGGTGAATCAACATCGTTACAACGTCTCTGGTAAACTGACGGTCTTACTATACAGTATTTCAATGTTGTTACAACATTGGCATTTCAACCCCGACCATATACGACGGTTTGGATGAAAAATCAACATAGATTCAATGTCGTCTTGCTATCTGGGCCATGACCAGGCCATATAAGAAGCTGAGGTGTAAGCAGGAACCAAAGAAGTTTGTGCTAAGTTCAAGCATTTTAGCCAGTTTAACTATGGCAGGTTGCACTCTGTTACCATTTACGTTTACCAGCTGAGGCACAGAAAAGATCACAGAGGGGAAACTGTTGGACCAACACAGGAAGTCTCAGATGCGGAAGTTTTACTGTGTCCAGGGCTGGCTGGGCAGCACCGGAAATGTGAAAAGACAAAACAGGTTGGAACACAAACCAGTCACTAGAAGGAGCATCGGCTACAGAACACACAGTCTTAGACTGTTTGTGCTCCTCAGCACGCACTGTTTTATTTACAACTGTTGATGGTGTGTGGCTGGGCTCAGGCTGGGAAACCTCAATATCAACAGGCTGAGGAGTAAAACAGTCCAGCGGGGATACAATGCCAGTAACAGCGTGTAGGTGAGTCTGGGGTGGAATAACAGTCCTTTGTTCAGCTCAACAGCTGGAAAATCCATATTGGCTAACTCAGAGAAAACACTGCGAGCATTACCAGAGTCTGACGGCTCAGGAACACAAAGATCACTAGCGAGGACAACCGGTGAATAACTTGACACCGAGGTGTCACTCTGAATAATGTCTTTAGAGTTCAAACACACAGTAGCAGAGTTATCTGATGTAGGAGATACAGAGTCCACCGAAGACGAAACAGTGTTACTCACAGTGGTCGATCTGTCATGAAGTCCAGGATCAGAAAGCTCGAGCTGAGCGTGTGAAACACAGTCACTCTCTCCCACGGCTGCAGTCTGCTCAGCTGTACTGGAGCGACGGCGGCGTGAACGCCGTTTTCGGCCAATCTGACAATGTGTGATGTTTTGACAAACACCGGTTCAGGAAGCGCTCCTCTCCTGTTCAGGTGGATCAGTTTAGTGGACCCGGTTTGTATAAACTGCATTCTCCAGTTCTTTGAATTTAAATTGGTGTTCTGCTAAATGCAGTTTGTCACTCTGAAGATATTGTAACTGCTGCTGAGGGATACCCTGCCCCAGCCAACATTTATATGTGGGGCCCATATGGTTTGGAAATGGGCTGAAAATGGGCCCCAAATAGGATTGTCCGCGGGTTCCTTAATGGCCCCATTTTATAAGCCCATCTCGGTGTTATATTGGTAAAGTCTGGGAACTAAATGGGCCCCAACTAGGCAAAGTACACAGAAACCCACCCGGGCCCCACCTTTCAATTTTTTTGTGGGTACAACATGAGGAAAACATGAGCTAAAAAGTTAGAATGGCATTATCAGTGGGTTCTGTAGTTGCATCTTACTTCTAGTTTGAATTGGCAAATTTCTGGCACTGAGTGGGCCCCATGTAGCAAAACAGTCACAAAATCAATTTATCAGACGGCCAATATGGGTTCTGTGACAGAAAGACACCAAATATATTGACCGCAAACAAATACTAGTTTGTAAATAAAAAAAAATCAAAAAAAAATCACAAGGGTACACAAAACAACATTTTTCACATTTATTTTGTGTCAGGGGAAAATTCCCAAATAGAAAGCTGCCAAAGTAAAACAGAGACACAGTGAGACAATATAAAAAATCATATGTACAATGGGTGAACTCTCGGGAGAGTCACACAGTACTCTTCTTTATTGCAGGTTATATAGGCATGTAGGTTACACAGCAGACGGAGGCAGTCTCCGCCTGTTCTCAGAATATAGATTGCTTAACTGACAAATGCATATCTTACTAAACATTCTGTCCGTACTATACTAAACGTCTGCTTAAGTGCCATTTTCCGTTGTTCTTTGCACAGGAACTTGTCTTCACAGGCATTTGATAAGCATAGGCAAGGTTTCATGTTTTATCAGGGTGAATCGTCATTCAGAGTTTACACAATCACAAGCAAAGCATATTTGAATAATAAACAAAATCTTTTCACATTTCCCTCCTGTTGTTTAACTTTCACACTAGTTAAAACACCATTGATTTCTTGCAGTGCATTTTTAATCAGCACGTCATACATTGGTGTATCACAGCATTTCAGTGTCAGGGGGATTTATCATCATCTTCGTCCATGGGCAGTGTCAGGTATGCCTGCACATGAACTGCAACAACTTTATTAATCATTGATTGTGCACATGGCAAAATACAAGAAGTAAAACAACAGAGTAGGAGTAGAAGAACTCCTACAAAAACCAGTCCTTTTATTAAAAGAGATTTCCAGGAACCACTCAACAGCCAGGTAAGCCAATCTTCAGTGTTCGTGTTGCTGAGTAGTCCTGTTGCTGAGCGTCCCTGAGTTGTTTCAGCGTGCGTAAGGCGTCGGTCATGTTGGAAGAGTGAACATTATCTGGAATGTATGTACAGCATGTGTTGTTAAAGAGTATACAGAGTCCTCCTTTTTCAGCCAGAATCATGTCCAGTGCGACTCGGTGTTGCATCACAGTTATCGCGAGGGCATCAATCTCTTCATTTTGTTGATTGTTGATTTTGCACGAGGCATTCAGGAACAGTCCAAAGCGGTAATCCAAAGTTTCAATCCTTAAAATGTTCTTTCCGGTGCCCACCCATGGAAACAGTGAGTGGAGGACCTTTTGTCCGGTGGTCCAAAGCTTAAATCCCTCTGGCACATCACTGCCATAGATGGGGTCATGTGGTTGCACTGCGGAGACGTCTCGTCGTCGTCTTGTAGTCTGAGAGATATTTACAGCTGACATCCTGAAGGTGTGGTCTGAAATGAAGATTGGGGCACAGGTGCCCGTCCATCCGGGTGGCAGTATGAAGTAGGCACGTTGTCCACACAGCCAGTACTCACTGTAGGGTGTCCAGTCGTTGCCAGTATAGGTGAAGACAGTGTCCCAGCCTTGGTCCCAGTCCGTGCTTGACAGGTACCAGTCATATTCGTTCCACTTGTCACCTTGATAGCCTCCAATGTGGAATGAGTTTAGTGGGATGGCTATTGTCAGGAACACTGAGAACACAAACATGAAGCAAAGGGTTGTGACTGTTGTCAGCTGGCATCCTGTTGTCCAATATTGACGTCGTCTATGTTCATCTCTCCTTTCTCCCTCAGTGGAACCTTGGGTTCTTTGTCTAGCATCTCCATTCCTGTGAGTGTTCTCCTCTTCTCGACCACCAGACACACCCGTAGCCTCTAATGAGTAGACCTCAGCCAGAGGAGTGGGATCACGAGTGTTGCCACTGATCACCCTACCCCCACCGAGCGAACACTAGAGGTTGGGGAGGACCAGAGTCTAAACTTATCACTCACTTTAAGGAGATGTTGGTGGGTCTTGGATTGGTTCAACCTTCTTTGTGTGGCTTTGATGAATCCACGAGGGTCGTTCAGCAATCCTGCATGCTGTGGGTGTTGTGAGCAGGACCTGGAAGAGACTGGGAGAGAATCACGCGGCAGTTGGTTGCTCAAAACTATTTCTTTGTTTTCCAGTAGTTTTGTCATCCACTCTGCTTTTGTTGGGGGCAGGGTGCTTTGGTTTAGCTGACCACACTTTTCAACAGTGATGTGTGACTGTGAGAGCAGGATGCCTACGTAGGAGAGCTGTCTTGCATGTGTTAGATAAGAAAGATTAGCCTGTAGTAGTATTGGAGTTACTGCGTGTGGGACCTTGATAATCAGCTTGTGTCCCAAAACAATGTCGGCAGATTTTTTAACAGCCTCTGCTGCTGCTGCACAGGCTTGCACACATGTAGGTAGGCCTGAGGCTACTGAATCTAGTTCACATGAGTAAACGGCTAACGGTCGTTGTTTGTCACCAAAAGCTTGGGTCAATACTGCTTTCATATAGCCTGAGCTGCCATCCACATGCAAATGAAATGGTTTCTCATAGTCTGGCAGTGCTGTTTTGTTTTTCTGTACCTTTACTGCATGCTCTGCATGCTGTAAAGCATCAGCTAGACTTCCGGTATTTTGAGTGACCCAATGTTTATCTACGTGGGCGCGGACCTTTGGGAGGAGGCCTTTTAGAAACGCGTTTTTTAGTTGTTGTTCAAAAGGGGTGTTCACGCCCTCATCATATTCTAGACCTGAGTTTTGTCTAAAGACTGGTCGTAGTCTGTCTAGGAAGTCAGAGGCAGACTCATTTTCTTTTTGCTTTGTTTCTCCTATTTTTCCGTAATCTGGGTTTGGCGCCTGAATTAACGGAAATTGCCCTAACGGGCCTGGAGGCCATGGCGGTGGGTCTTCGCGGGTCATTAGGTCCAGTTGTTGTCTCGCTGGGACATAAGGGTCTTGTGGTTTCACAAAGGGATTTTTTGAAACAGGGGGATAAGGATTTGGGGAGTATGGTTGCTCAGTATCAGGGGGACTTGGGGCTGAGGGAGGTGGTTGACAAGGAGGAGGATCGGTGGTTTCGGTAGGTGGCTTTTCGCTTTGTTTATTTTGCTTTTTGTTTCTTTTCTCTTCACGCTTTTTACTTTCCTCCTGCCATGGTACAAAGAAACTTACGTATTCGAACATGCGCAGGACTTTCTTTTGCCACTAGTCTTTTCTATCTCTGCGTGGTAGGCATTTACTTAATTGCTGTATTTGGCCAGGGCTACAGTTCCCCTCCCAGGCGGTGCAGTTTGTTTTTTGGGATTTCTCCACCTATTTGCGCTTATCTTTCCTGCACCAGGGCATTTTTTCTCTAACCATTGTTCATCTGCAGTCAATTCGGGTTTTGTAGATTTATTTCCCATATTTAATTTTTGATTTATTTTATTTGATAGTTCTTTGTTTATTTAGCGCTTAGTAATACACACACACACACCTGCGGCGCTTTCGCTGGCACGAGAACAGAGAGAGGTGGCTGACACGCCCTTCTACTTTTGAGCTATTCTCAAAAGCGGTGTCAACTTTATGTGATAAAACACGACCTTCTTCTCGATTCACCAGTACTTCAGCAACCAACAGTAAACAAATCAGTGGAATAGTTCAGCCTCCTTATTGTGCTGTAGAAATCAACTTATTCCACCAAAAAAAACAATAAAAGACAGACAGTTTTAACGCGCGTTCACGCTACCAGCTTCCTTAAAGCGAGCGTAGTGCTTCCAGCCTTTTAAACTGCGGAATGAGTCCACGCAGGACTACCAATTCCGTCTTACAGGCGAGTCCCTGACTTCCAGCCTTTTTAAACTGCGGAATGAGTCCACGCAGGACTACCAATTCCGTCTTACAGGCGAGTCTATTTTTACCCTTTCGGGGAGCTACCAATCATTCTTAGACGAGCTCAATATTTATTTTACTGCTTCCAACCCTCTGCGGGCGAGCTGACTACCAGTCCTCAGGACAAGCTTAATGCTTCCAGTCTGTCTTGGACGAGTCTGCTTCCAACCCTCTGCGGGCGAGCTGACTACCAGTCCTCAGGATGAGCTTAATGCTTCCAGTCTGTCTTGGACGAGTCTGCTTCCAACCCTCTGCGGGCGAGCTGACTACCAGTCCTCAGGACGAGCTTAATGCTTCCAGTCTGTCTTGGACGAGTCTTAAGTTTCGTTTTCGTTTTTGCGCAAACCTTTATTATCTCAAAGTGGTCTGTCCTACCTTGGCGCTGGTTTCTTCAGATGCACCTGATCAGCCCCCGACGGTGCGGACCGCTTGTAAAACGTTGCAACGTGGGCTTCTCGTACCGACGGGACCTGGTGAGGTGCTTTCTGTGAGAGCTGCTTTAAATAGGCTGTCTCATCCGGCTTCGAAGGACCAAGAAATGTCAGGGGAAAATTCCCAAATAGAAAGCTGCCAAAGTAAAACAGAGACACAGTGAGACAATATAAAAAATCATATGTACAATGGGTGAACTCTCGGGAGAGTCACACAGTACTCTTCTTTATTGCAGGTTATATAGGCATGTAGGTTACACAGCAGACGGAGGCAGTCTCCGCCTGTTCTCAGAATATAGATTGCTTAACTGACAAATGCATATCTTACTAAACATTCTGTCCGTACTATACTAAACGTCTGCTTAAGTGCCATTTTCCGTTGTTCTTTGCACAGGAACTTGTCTTCACAGGCATTTGATAAGCATAGGCAAGGTTTCATGTTTTATCAGGGTGAATCGTCATTCAGAGTTTACACAATCACAAGCAAAGCATATTTGAATAATAAACAAAATCTTTTCACATTTTGTCCAACAACTGTGATTTTACGTAACTGTATACCAAAGTGTGTAAACTTTTAAAAAAGTAGAAATGTCAAACTACAGCAAAATTCCTTAGATATTTGGAACTGTAGCAACATGGGGAAAAAGTCAGATGGAAAACTCAAAAGTTTATCTTGAATCAGCAGGGTTTCTTTTTTTGTTTTTTTACAGAGCCGTAAGTCTATTTTGTACCCTTGCAGCCCTCAGTCCTCCTCTGTCTTTAGCTCCAGTGAACCACTTGGACAGAGCCTCCTCTGCTTCTTGCAAGTTGACTTTTGATGTTAAATAATTCTTCTTCAGTGTCTCTGCAAATGAAGAAGAAAAATGGGCAAGCCAAAGTAAAGTTAATCTTAGCTTACTTCATTTGGTGATGATTTACAAAGAACAATGTTTATTTCACTTTATTGCCTCAAAAAATGTATACAAATTGCATGATAACCAATCTCAGTTACACTTTCACACACTTTATTAAAAAAGTTTAGTTTTCTAAAGTTCAAATGTCTCAAGTGAAACTAACTTACCATACACAACATTAAAAAGACGCAAATCTCTGAACTTTTTTTTCCCATGTCGGCCAAGCATGTTGTACTCCACAGCCAGCTCAGGTGATATGAGGAATTTCATCATCCTTCATGTGGCATCGTCTATACTTGTTCTCCCTGTATCTGCTACCATGGCAACCTGAGGGGAACATACAAAAAGGACAGATTAGATACTGGCCTCTGGTTAGGATGCCTCCCTGGTGAGGTGTTTTGGGCATGTCCCACCAGGAAGAGACCCAGAACACCCAGGACATGCTGGAGGGACTATGTTTTTCAGCTGGCCTGGGAATGCCTTGGGATTCCCCCGGAGGATGGACCAAGTGCCTGGAGAGAGCGAACTCTGGGCCTCTCTACTTAATCAGAATCAGAATCAGAATCAGAATACTTTATTTATCCCTGGGGGAAATTATTTTTTTATTACAGTGCTCCATAATAAACAGACATTAACAAGACAGACAATACACTAACTAAGAATAGTACAATATATACAGGCATATATATACATAAGTCGTTTATTAATAAATAGCTAAAAAAGAAAAAGAAAGAAAAAGAAACATGTGTGGGTTAAGTGGATGCGTTGTACAGTGAGATGGCCACAGGCAGGAATGATTTCCTGTGTCGTTCAGTGGTGCTTTTCGGTAATCTCAGTCTCTCACTGAACGCGCTCCTGTGACTGACCAGCATGTCATGGAGTGGGTGGGAGGTGTTATCCAACATTGTCTTTATCTTGGACAACATCCGCCTCTCCAACACCACCTTGAGGGAGTCCAGCTCCATCCCCACAACACTACTGGCCTTACGGATCAGTTTATCGAGTCTGTTGGCATCAGCGACCCTCAGCCTGCTCCCCCAGCATGCAACAGCATAGAGGATTGCACTGGCCACAACAGACTCATAGAAAATCCTCAGCATTTTCTGGCAGATGTTGAAGGACCTCAGTCGCCTCAAAAAATAGAGACGACTCTGGCCCTTTCTGTAAAGTGCTGTGGTGTTTTTGTCCAGTTCAGTTTATTGTCAATGTGTACTCCAAGGTATTTATAGTGCTCACAATGTCAACACTGACCCCTGGATTGAAACAGGGGTCAAGTGTTTCCTGGTCTTCCTGAAGTCCACTATTAATTCCTTGGTCTTTGCCACGTTGAGCTGCAGATGATTCTGCTCACACCACGTGACAAAGGAGTTGACCACAGCCCGGTACTCCGTCTCATCATCCCTGCTGATGCATCCAACCACTGCAGAGTCATCAGAAAACTTCTGAAGATGGCAGGTCTCTGTGCAGTGGCTGAAGTCTGTGGTGTAGAGGGTGAAGAGGAAGGGGGAGAGGACAGTCCCCTGTGGTGCCCCTGTGTTGCTGATCACCTTGTCAGACACACACTGTGGAAGACGTACATATTGTGGTCTTCCTGTCAGGTAATCAACAATCCAGGACACCAGTGAAGCATCCACCTGCATCGCTGTTAACTTATCACCCAGGAGGGTCGGCCTGATGGTATTGAAAGCACTGGAAAAGTCAAAAAACATGACCCTCACAGTGCTCGCTGGCTGGTCCAGATGGGTGTAGACACGGTTGAGCAGGTAGATGATGGCGTCCTCTGTTCCGAGACGAGGCTGATAGGCAAATTGCAGGGGATCCAGATGTGGTCTTACAATGGGTCGCAGCTGGTCCAGGATGAGCCTTTCCAAAGTCTTCATGATGTGGGAGGTCAGTGCCACGGGCCTGTAATCCTGGGGGCCACTGGGACGTGGCGTCTTTGGAATAGGGACGAGGCATGATGTTTTCCACATCACTGGGACCCTTTGCAGGCTCAAACTCAGCATAAACAGTTTGTGAAAGATTCCACACAACTGGGGGGCACAAGCCTTGAGGACGCGGGGACTCACTCCGTCTGGTCCAGCAGACTTGCCTGAGTGAAGTCTCCTCATTTGCCTCTCAACATGGTATTGAGTGAAGGTGATGGGTGGGGGAGGGGTGTCAGGAATCCCACAGGAGGCAACAGCGCTATGGGAAGAGAGAGGCTGGCACAGTGGTGTGGCTCTGGGTTCCAGGCTGACTACAGGTGAGGTTGAGGGGGTGTGAGCAGACACTGTGGTGTCGAATCTATTGAAAAACAGATTCAACTCATTAGCTCTATCCTCACCTCCCTCAGCTCCCCTGCTGTTGGTTGGCCTGAATCCAGTGATGGTCTTCATGCCCCTCCACACCTCTCTCATGCTGTTCTGCTGGAGTTTCCACTCCAGCTTCCTCCTGTAATTGTCCTTAGCCTCTCTGATCTTGTCCTTTAGTAACACCTGGACCCTTCTCACCTCCTCTTTATTGCCCCCTCTGAAAGCCCTCTTCTTGTCGTTGAGGAGGGCTTTGATGTCCTTAGTCACCCACGGCTTGTTATTTGGGTAACAATGAACAGTCTGAGTTGGAACAATGGAGTCGGTGCAGAAAGTTATGTAGTCTGTGATACACTCAGTAAGCCCATTGATGTCCTCAGCGTGAGGGTCACCTCGAAACAGTCCTGTAGCTCCGCTAAGGCCTCCTCTGACCACCTCCTAATGCTCCTCGTGGTCACAGGTTCCCTCCTCACAATTGGCACATAGCGTGGGGTGAGGTGAATCAGGTTGTGATCTGATCTACCAAGTGGGGGAGGAGGAGGAGCTGTATGCATCCTTTACATTAGCATACAGTAGGTCTAGAATTTTCTCCCTGGTGGGACAGTCCACATATTGTTTGAATGTTGGAAGTGTATTGTCCAGTGATACATGGTTGAAGTCACCCGAGACCACAATAAAGGCACTCGGGTGCTGAGTCTGTAACCGGGCTATGGCAGAGTGGATAGTGTCACATGCAGCTGTGGGGTTAGCAGAGGGAGGAACATAAACAGCCACCAAGATGACGTGAGAGAATTCCCTGGGTAAATAATACGGCCTGAGTCCTACAGCACACAGTTCAATGTCCGGGCAACAAATCCTTTTCTTGATTGTTATGTTGGCAGGGTTACACCACCGGTTGTTAACTAAAACAGCAAGCCCACCTCCTTTCCGCTTACCGCTAGCGATGCTGTCCCTGTCCGCCCGAACAGTGTGGAAGCCTTCCACGGAGGCATTCTCGTCGGGAATGTCCTGGTGCATCCATGATTCGGTGAAACACATCAGGCTACACTCTCGGTATTCCCTCTGACTCCGTACCAGTGCTGAGAGCTCGTCGATTTTATTCGCTAAGGACCTCACGTTTCCCATCACGATAGACGGCAGACACGGTTTATACCTCCTCCTCACTTCGAGCCTCCGCTGTCTCACCGTCTCCTTCTTTTTTTCTCTTCTGTCCTTGACCTCTGCATCCCCGATGTGTTTTTCTCCAAATTTCAGCTGGTACTTCCGCGGGTCTGGCCAGCGAGCCGGCCGGCATCAGGGCGATCAGCTGATCTCTGGAGTAAACAGTCCGTGAGTGTAGGAGATGTGCCGCGGTCCCGTTCCTTGATAAAAGTAATAGTTTCACGGCTACCAGAAGAAGAAAAACTCTCTCAATCCACATGATTGGGTGAAAGATAATAAACGGATGAAAATACAAGTCAGAAAAAAAAAGAATAGTAAGAAAACAAAGCTAAACTAAGAGAAAAAGCAGGAGCGACTGCAACAGGCTGCACGCTGGTTGGCGCATGCGCACTACTTAGTACCGGATTGGGTTGCGGGGGGCAGCAGCCTAAGCTTAAGATAATGGACCAGGCATGGAGGATAAATGGACACTTTACATATTACTTAATGTTTACTGTGTGGTGATAAAAAAAAATGGTAGTAAACACAAGCTAAACTAAAAAAATTAATTGCGGTTCCTTAACCCTTTATCCCCAATAATGTTACGCAGGATAACCGGAATTATATATTGTTTTAGCTGTAAAAGTGTCATAAAATCAGCTGTGAGCGTGTGTGCTTTTGTCCCTTTTTTTCAGTATTACTACTACTTTACACATCTGGTAGGTTTTTTCCTCTACTGTATACTATATGAGTGTAATCAAGGATTAATGACAGAAAAAAAAGAAATTGAAATTTTGCTGTTTTTACTGAAAAGGCAATCAAAATGTACATGAATAAAATATTTAAATTAGTCAATTCGAAAACACTGAACAAAATCAAGTATTTGACCATGTGGTTTATTTTCGGACATCTCTTTTCTTCTAAAAGTCCAGGCGTGTTGGGCCCCTGGTAGAGCTCAGGTTTGACAAGACAGGTCTGGAAAAACCTGTCGCTGGCGACTTTTTGGGGGCTAAAGCCTATTAAAATAAATAGGAATTGGCCAAAATTTGTATAAACTATCATAGCGGAACAAAAGTAAAAAAAAAATCTTTATCTGTTATCAGAATCAAATATTTGATTAGAATAAAACATTTTACTTTCAGGAAGATTTCTCGTTACATCTGTCATAAAAGTAACAACATCTCAGAAAAGAAACATGATAGTAACAGAAAAATATGATAGCAGTGTGATGTGATGGTCCCTGGCCAGATTTTTACACATATTATAAGCCCTGTGACACAAAAACCACTGAACTCGGACACACACAGACTGTTTTCCTTCATGGTAATGAAGAAAAATGCTGGTCTGGTATGTAAAAGGGAATTTATTCTTCCAGGACCTGAAGCTCCGTGAAGCAGCCCTCCAACAGCCAAACCTATCTGTTGTCTGATTGTCTTGATGCATGCTCAATCATCCAGGTAAGTAAATCTGCAAAAGTTGATTCTGTTCATCTGGACGTAGCTTTTTAGCATTTTCTCCCACTGAAAACGCTTCGTCCAGATGAACAGAATCAACTTTTGGAGATGTTCTCTGATTGCATTGTTTAATTGGTGATTGACATGAAATTGACCAATCAGCTGAAAGGAAGAAAAATAGGGTCAAAATTTGTAAGTATAAATCCACACACAGCCAGGAAAGCCGAGCGCAGAGTTGTTTGTAGCACCAATTCAGCAAGAGTGGAGCCAGATGGATTTTCCATCCATCCACACTGTAAAGTCTATAGACCAGCAAGTGATAAATTAACAGTGTTGTTGGTATTTTCTAAAACAGTTGTATGCAATAGGAATTGCTGTTTATAGTCCTCCTGTATATCTGCATGTTGCCTCCCAATTAAAACCTGTGATAATGGAGATTTTGTTGTTCCTAGACTATTTAAAAGTAGAATGGGAGGGAGAGCCTTCAGTTTTCAGGCCCCTCTTCTGTGGAACCAGCTTCCAGTTTGGATTCGGGAGACAGACACTATCTCTACTTTCAAGATTAGGCTTAAAACTTTCCTTTTTGGTAAAGCATATAGTTAGGGCTGGACCAGGTGACCCTGAATCCTCCCTTAGTTATGCTGCAATAGACGTAGGCTTGCCGGGGATTCCCATGATGCTTTGAGTTTTCCCTTCCAGTCACCTTTCTCACTCACTATGTGTTAATAGACCTCTCTGCATCGAATCATATCTGTTATTAATCTCTGTCTCTCTTCCACAGCATGTCTTTCATCCTGTTTTCCTTCTTTCACCCCAACCGGTCGCAGCAGATGGCTGCCCCTCCCTGAGCCTGGTTCTGCTGGAGGTTTCTTCCTGTTAAAAGGGAGTTTTTCCTTCCCACTGTCGCCAAAGTGCTTGCTCATAGGGGGTCATATGATTGTTGGGTTTTTCTCTGTATTTATTATTGTGCTACCTACTGTACAATATAAAGCGCCTTGAGGCGACTTTTGTTGTGATTTGGCGCTATATAAATAAAATTGAATTGAATTGAATTGAATTGAGATTCAAATTCATGTCATACCTATACCAACAGTTATCAAGTATCCGGATCGACCTTTACTGATGTGCTTAAAGGAAAATTGTTATTTCCATGTATTTTCCTGTTCTGCCTTCAATTTTGAGGAGTTCCCCCCACATTTCTAGTTGTGACTGTGCACCTACAACAACAAAAATCTGCTGTGATTTACATTTGTTGAATGAGCAATTTTGTAAAATAGTCTATTTTTGTATGCACAGTTTACAAATCTGTCCTGTACAGCATGGACTGATTGCATGCTAAAAAGTTGTTGCTTAAAAATAAAACAATACATTTTTAATTAGTAACATCAGCAGAAAGCCTTGTTATTAATTAGATGTACAATTTCTATAGAATAGGAAACAACTCAGTTCATTTTTGATCATATCAATACCAGCATATTACACAACTAGTGATGGGACTTCCGGCTCTTTTTAGAGAACTGGCTCTTTCGGCTTGGCTCACTAAAAAGAGCAGGCTCTTTCGGAGAAACTCCAAAGCATGTTAAAACACCAAAAACCCATTTCTAGCATGAACTGAACTTCCAAAACAGAGCTACCTAGATCACTTAAATTACACAATTGAAAGCATATGTGTATTTTTTGTATATTTATACACAAGCACTCATATATATTCAAATAATAAAAAAAAATGTTCATTTACCTGTTACTACCACACACCAAATCCGGTCGTTGGTACTTGCTGGCTGTGTAGGCTCTAGGTAACAAAAGCTCAACACTGCGCCGAGCATCCTGGAGCACTTCTGTTGTGTTTTGTACGTGTTTTGGAGTTTTTACGTGCTTTTTCTCTAGGAGCCACCGTAAATATACTTTTATTTATTCCACAGATATAAAATGTAATAAATAAATCATATAATACAAAAACCAACTAGTCACAGTTCAACTTTTAACTATTTATAATTTCAGCTTTTTCCTTTTAAACAAATTTAAAGTGAAACAACACAAAACACTGCAAACCACAACACAATTAAATATAAATTAAAATATGAAAACAAAAAGAAGATGCATATTCTCTGTCATATGGGCCTGCATGAATAAACTTTCTGAATCCTTTATCATCTGCAACTGAAAATAGTTGTGGATGATTACTATACCTTTCTATCGTGACGTTGTTGTCCCTGGCTCTCTTTCTCTCTCTCTCTCCCTCCTGCTCTGTTCCTGTGCTGCTGAGTGTAACTACCGCCCCTCCCCCCTCTGCCCAGCGCAAAGCACAAGGCTCGAGTGCGGAGTGAAGCGGGAAAAAAGTGAGAGAGAGAGGGTGAGAGAAAGAAAAAAACCCCACGGCTTGCGTCGTTCACGTCAAAGATTCGGCTCTAAGAGCCATTTCGTTGATCTTTTTGGCACACGCACCGGAGCATCAGCTTCAAGCGGACCATCACTACCTCTCACGTCTAAAGGTAAGTGTCAAGGTAACTTTGAACTGAGTTCAGTCAATCTTGAGTTTTTCGAAGTTTTCTGAGTGAGGTTTTCTGTTGCTCTCTGTGAGAGAAGACCGTTAAAGGCGAGGCTCTCCAGAGTGTAGCAAAACAGGAAACCACAGCCGAGTGTGTGTAAGTGTGCAAACGAATAGATTAGAAGTGCAAGTGAGCCACGAGGTCAAGTTTCGTGAGTTTTTCCACTGATCACGCGCTCAACACTCTACACACTCAAGCATCAGTATTGTACAATTCTGGGCGTCACGTGAGGTGCAGGTGTTACCATATAACGGGAATCTCCATTGTTCTGTAGCAGTGGTTCTCAAACGTTTCACAATGAGTTTCACCCTTACAAGCGACATCAAAGCACAGTAGTAAAGGCAGAAGCGGTTTTTGATACCGGAGACACGGGCGGTTGCCCGGAGCGGCATCGTGGTGGGGGGCGGCGAAAAAAATAAAATAAAAAAAAAATTGCTCGTATTCATGCTGCCCCGATATCATGCCAGCGCATATTGGGAATGTTGTACACTGTAAAAAGAAAATAGGTGAACCAACTTAAGTGAATTATTTCAATTGGTAACACCTAATTTAATTAAGTTCTTTGAAATGAAGTTAATACATTAGATAAATCAGTTGTGCACTCTAATGTATTCACTTCATTTCAAAGAACTTAATTAAATTAGGTGTTACCAATTGAAATAATTCACTTAAGTTGGTTCTTTTTTCAGTGTAGGCACCGATCGGTTTTCTATCGTCCATTTGCTGGGAGTAAGGGCGCCCTCCGTTTGCGAGGTGCGCCTGCTCGCTGCTGAAGTCAAAGTAAACTTTATTGTCATCTCCGCTACATACAGTCCAGTATATAGAGACGAGACGACGAGGCTCCAGTTACAGCAGTGCAAGTAAACAAACAATAAATATAAGAAGAGTGAGAAAATAAATATTCATTTTAGGACCAGGGGTAAAGGGATCAATTTACAACTTGTAATTTACAGTTTGATGATTTAAAGTCTCACACACAACCCCTGGAAAGGAGAGGGGGGCATGCTGCTTCCAAATAGAGCACATTTCATTCATAATGTTGTAAATCCAAACCCATTATGTATTCATGATCTGAATACTGGGTTGTGTGAAATCCCAGAAATAAACCTTAGACAAAGTGAATCTGTGAACCAAGGTGTAGGTCTGTTAGGTTAATTGTGGTAATCCTTTGAGTAGAGTCTGAGTGGCTGCTGTCATGTAATTAATATCCTTAGTATCCTTATTTTCTTATTATATTGTTTTATGAACTTTAATAATGAAGGTTTGTAAAGCAAGGCCACTTTTGACTCACAAACTAAGTGCTCACCCAGACTGAAAACAGGAAGTGTAGAGCTGTACAGCATATTAATAGATACAGGAAGCCAGACAGAAAAGAGGAACTTTGCCATATAAGCAATGTTTGTGTCAAAACTGTGACGTGTAAAGTACCAAAATAATAATTATATGAGACACAGTTTATGATTCTAATGTTAGAGATCCTGCAACCGGCGTTTGGGCTGTGCAGGGTCTCTCTCTTCGGAAGATGATTGAATAAAAAGAAATATAAATGTTTTAACACACTATGAGTCGGTTTTCTCTGTTCTATCATGGGGACAAAAGAATCGGGGTTAATACTGCACTTACACTGGTGCATTCAAATCCACCCACAAACACATTGAAAGATGCAATGCCAGCAATGTGGATGGTCAAGACTCAAACCAATCATTAAGCAAAGACAGCAGGGTTTTAGTCTTGACCATCCACATTGCTGCCATTGCATCTTTCAATGCCAGCAATGCCAGGTATCAGTGCTCAAACCTTTTGTGTTTGTTTCCAATAAGTTGCCCACCTCGGGAAACAAAAATGTGTTCCTTGTCTTGTCAGATGAACATATGAGACACTTTGACTCTTCAGTGCAGTGTGGAGCCTAACAAAGATCTGTTTTGTGTCCCAGCTGATCAGCAGGAGGAGAAGAGTCTGACGGAGCAGCAGAGGAACATCTTCAGCTACTTGGACTCAGCTCAGCCACTACAGAGAAAACAATGAGCTCAACACAGAAGGTGACAGAGCAGGGCGATATAAATATTTATCACGATATACATTTGAAATTTGTGTTAACGATGTAGCTGACGATATAATTGACACTAGACAAAATACTTTACAACTCCACAAAAAACACAGTAATAACGACGGCCTGCTAGCATGCTCTACCACAAATAGTGCTTTGTTGTGTATCTGACGGACGAAAGCTAAACCAGTTCCACACCAGTGAAGTTGCTGGATTTTTACAAACCAATTCTGGTTCATCTGTTTCATTCAACGATCCGCTTTCACCCTTCTCATTCTCCGTCGCCGCCATGTTTTTTCCTCCATGTGATTGTATTTGACAGAAGACGAGCAACATCTGTTGTGGAAGCTAATGGGGTTCCTTATGAATAAACAAATACACAAACATAGGATTTATTATCACTGAATAGTTATGTATAAATCTATACAAATTATAGAAATATGTAATAGGAAACAACAATATAATATAAATTATAAAATAATATAAAAGTGTGTGTGTGTGTGTGTGTGTACATCAGTGTTGGGACTAACGCGTTATTAAGTAACGCGTTACTGTAACGCGTTATTAAGTAACGCGTTACAGTAACGCGTTACACGTTATTATTGTGGTAACGAGCACGGTAACTAGGTATTATGCCAAAACCAGGAACGTGTTACTCGTTACTGGGATTTAGATAGGCTCGTTATGCGTTACTTCGTGTGGTGGCATCGCGGAGCATTAGCAAGTGGTGCAGGCCAGCAGGTGGATGAGGGAAAGGGGAGGCAAGAGGAGAGACCCTAAGTGGCCCCCGGTCCGAGTGTCAGGTGAACTGAATTTCAGGTAAGAAGTTATGACCTGCAGTCTATCTGGGTCAGATATAAACCAAGTTTAGTTGGAGTTTATTTTCGTTATGCTGACTTTTTCGTACTACGTGCTAGCTAGCATGACGGGGTTTCTATACAGCTGGGTGGGTGCTATGTTACTGATGTTGAACTTTATTTTGTTCATAAGGTTAATTATTAGAGTTGCCAACCGGCCCCTAAAAAACGGAATCGTCTCATATTCAGAGGAAATATTACGTGTTTCGTATTGAGGTGAAAAGGAACAGTTTGTCTCGGACTTCAGCTACAATGAAAAAGACACAAAGCTAAAGTTATTCTGTGTCTTTGCTGTCAGCTGCCTCTTCTTCTCTCATTCTCTCCCCCTCCCTCTCCCATTTCTACTTCAATCATGAAACTGATCAATGATCAGCTGATCGGCTATTCTCTCTTTGTTTATCGCCCACTTTGCGCCAGAAAGAAGAAACCAGTGGATGTTGCGTTAAACAACAGCACCGCGTTTGATCAGCTGTTGTTAGAATTTATTTAATATTAATTTCTAGTATCAGCTGATGTTTGCTGGAGCCACAGCTGTAAAAGCTGCTGGTCATGATGTCGGTTTGGATATGTGGTGAGAGGGAAACATGAAGATGAAACCAGGAGATGTCCTTACTGAATCATCAGAGCTGAACAGGTGATGGAGAAACAGGTTTACCTTTTAGGTGACATGAATGAGTTGAAGGGAATTTATGAACTGTTTCTGAGAGACAAATAACACCAGGATCCTTTTTTTTTTAGAAACATTAACATAGGACATAGACTGTGAAAGTAAAACAGGAAACACACAGACTGACTCAAGACATGTAAACTTAACAGACTGGGGAGACAGAACATAGGGACCTGAAACATGGGACAGAAAGTCACAGTAGACACAACATGAACATAACAACGTCACAGGGGAAGAGTAAAACAAAATGCAGGAACACAGGACCTCTTTCAAAATAAAATGGGAAGTATAATGAAACGCAAACATGACAACATAAGAAACACAGACATGAAACACATGAAGGACAAGGGAGACTTAACAGGGGTTGGATACACAAGGGGAATCTAATAAACAAATGAACTTAGATAACCTAATGAACAAAATAAACTCAGACTTACAACACTGGGTCAAAAGACCCAGGATCATGACAGCCGGTCTCTAGTCAAAATGCCCGGGCCGATTTTTTGTCCCAGTCCAGCTCTGTATGCAGCTCATCTGCAGTCTGGTGTTACCTACATCTTCCTATTCAGAAGGCAGAATTTCCGAGTTCTGAGTACAATCAAAGCACCACGACTGCAGTTTTTGTGTTGGATGTAAAAAGCGCACATGACGCTGTGACGTAGGCTAGAATCATGGCCGCGGTCAACGACGGTCCAGGCGTGGGATTTCTCTCGTGGAAATATGCACATTATCTTTTCCTTTCTATTGGTAGGTGGCACAGTGCACTTGTGGCAAGTAAGCAAGCTAGAAGACTGGAACTCTCGCTGGGTATCCAGTTACGGAATCAACACATTAACAAGAGAAGTCTGAGTAAAACCAAAGTTACTTTCCTTAGTAACTAGTTACTTTGAAAGTAACGAGTAACTTGAACTGAGTTACTTTTGATAGAAGTAACTAGTAATGTAACTAAGTTATTAATTTATTGTAACTTACCCAACACTGGTGTACATACAATCAGGAGGGATGGGCATGATTTTAGTGTTTGAACAGTCATGAATTATTTTTAGCACCAGGTTGGATGTAATGTGTTACTATTACCAGCAGGTGGGGATAAGAGACCTTTAAGGTGTTTGGTGCCACACTCCACCTTCAGGTTTAAAACTAGTGTTAATGGAGGGAGTTTGAAGGTTGAGGTTGTTCCACGACTGCATTTCACTCACTGCCTCTGTTTGTATCTCTGTCACTGCAGGACCAACATGGACCAAGAAGTCAGCGCTCTCAGGAGGCCGACAAACCTCACAGAAGAAAGAGAGAAAAACATACAGCTGTGACGAGTGTGGGAAGGATTTTGCTGTGAAGGCTAAACTAAAACAACACGAACTCATCCACAGTGGAGTTAAAGCGTACAGCTGTGATCAGTGTGGCAGAGCTTTTACTCACAGTAGCAGCTTACAGAGTCATCTAGTTACCCACTCTGGAATTAAGGCATACAGCTGTGATCAGTGTGGAAAGTCTTTTTCCAGGAAGGGTCACCTAAAACTACACCAGCTCATCCACAGTGGAGTTAAAGCATACAGCTGTGACGAGTGTGGCAGAGCTTTTACTCGCAGCAGTAGCAGCTTACAGAGTCATCTAGTTACCCACTCTGGAATTAAGGCATACAGCTGTGACGAGTGTGGGAAGTCTTTTTCCAGGAAGTCTCACCTAAAACTACACCAACTCATCCACAGTGGAGTTAAAGCGTACAGCTGTGATCAGTGTGGCAGAGCTTTTACTCACAGTGGCAGCTTACAGAGGCATCTAGTTACCCACTCTGGAATTAAGGCATACAGCTGTGACGAGTGTGGGAAGGAGTTTACTATGAAGGCTAACCTAAAACTTCATCAGGTCATCCACACTGGAGAGAGACCGTTCAGCTGTGACTTGTGTGGAAAGTCTTTTTCCAGGAAGAGTTCCCTAAAAAAACACCAACTCATCCACAGTGGAGTTAAAGCGTACAGCTGTGGTCAGTGTGGCAGAGCTTTTACTCGCAGTAGCAGCTTAAAGAATCATTTACTTACCCACTCTGAAATTAAGGCATACAGCTGTGACAAGTGTGGGAAGGAGTTTACTGAGAAGGCTAAACTAAAACAGCATCAGGTCATCCACACTGGAGAGAGACCGTTCAGCTGTGACTTGTGTGGAAAGTCTTTTTCCAGGAAGAGTTCCCTAAAACAACACCAACTCATCCACAGTGGAGTTAAAGCGTACAGCTGTGATCAGTGTGGCAGAGCTTTTACTCACAGTGGCAGCTTACAGAGTCATCTAGTTACCCACTCTGGAATTAAGGCATACAGCTGTGACGAGTGTGGGAAGGATTTTGCTATGAAGGCTAAACTAAAACTTCATCAGGTCATCCACACTGGAGAGAGACCGTTCAGCTGTGACTTGTGTGGAAAGTCTTTTTCCAGGAAGTCTCACCTAAAACAACACCAACTCATCCACAGTGGAGTTAAAGCGTACAGCTGTGATCAGTGTGGCAGAGCTTTTACTCACAGTAGCAGCTTAAAGAATCATTTACTTACCCACTCTGGAATTAAGACATACAGCTGTGACGAGTGTGGGAAGGAGTTTACTGAGAAGGCTAAACTAAAACAGCATCAGGTCATCCACACTGGAGAGAGACCGTTCAGCTGTGACTTGTGTGGAAAGTCTTTTTCCTTGAAGATTTCTCTAAAACGACACCAACTCATCCACAGTGGAGTTAAAGCGTACAGCTGTGATCAGTGTGGCAGAGCTTTTACTCAAAGGGGTCACTTACAGAGTCATCTAGTTACCCACTCTGGAATTAAGGCATACAGCTGTGACATCTGTGGAAAAACTTTCAGCCAGAGAGGGCACCGAAATACACACCTACGCATTCACACCAGACATGATGTGCACTGCTGTGAACAATGTAGCAATGAGTTTACAACAGACGAAAAGTTACAACGACACGTTTACCCACACTGAGGGACGACCTTATAAATGTGACCTGTGTGAGAAGACTTTTAAATCTCCACATTACCTGAGACGACACCAACAGATCCACACCAGAAAGAGACTCTACAAGTGCAGTTACTGTGAGGTATGTATTTATATTGTTATCTTGTCATTTTAGCCTGACTGTTTGGAACAACTCTGCTCATTAAACTGTGTTAGCATGTTAGCAATTCTACTGCATGGAAAAGCAGCTCTGAGTGATAATTCAGATTTTCATTTCAGTTATAATTTTATTATTACTGTAGTGTTATGGTGGTAGTATTGTAGTTATTGCAGCCCAGTAAACTGAGTGTGTTAACTGAAACAGTAAAATGTAATTGGACGTCTGCAGAGATGCTCTTTATTTCAGGCGACGTTCAGGATAAAAGTGTTGAAGGACTGACTTACACTGTCTTTGTGTCTTTGTTTAGAAGCAGAGCGACACAGAAGGATCCAGTTCTCAACCCTGTCATCACTGTGGTGGTGGGAAAGAGTTTCGTTGTGACCTCTGTGGAAAAACTTTCAGTTGCCAAGCTGACCTAAAACACATCAACATAGACACACTGGAGACAAACTGAAATACTGCAAAGAATGTGGGAGAAGCTTCACCACATCACGTGACTTAAAACGACATGAACTGATTCACAGTGGGGTTAAAAAGCACCTCTGTGATCAGTGTGGGTCATCCTTCACCACTGCAGGTGACCTTAAAACACACAAACGAGTCCACACAGGAGAGAAACCACACAAGCACACACAAGCACACAAACATCAGCGTGATCACTCAGGGCTGAAATCACTCCCATCACTGGATCACAGTGAATCTGAAGAGACAGAAAGATCCTCTGGTTTCAGAGTCAGACTCAAAAAGCTTGAGATCAGGCTCCACAGAGTTCAGATAGAATCATTTAAACTTGTGTTGAACTGAACTGGTTGCTGGGCTGAACTTCTACATAATACAGATGCACATGGGATCTTATTTTCTGTCGTTTTACTGAGTCAGTTTTGTCCTTTTTTCTCTCTCCTGGTTTTGCTCGTCTGTAAATAATTGAAACTCAGTCAAATAGTTCATTGTTCGCCAGCAAAACGTTTTGGAAACTCATGTTTAACCTTTAAAACTCTGACATGTTTTAGCACACAAGGCTTCATCGGGGAGTTCACTCATGATTGGACCATGAGAATAAAGGTTTTAGTTCTTTCAAAGAGAGTCTTGGAGGTGTTTGATGTTTTGTTTTCTGAAACCACCTGAAAGAAAAACTATTTTTCTTGCTTTATGTAGTGTGGAAGTTGTTAATGTTTCTTTCATCTGTGATGTTCTTGAATGTATTCACATGAAGCTGGAACAAATAAACTGTCATTTTAGCTTTAGCTCCTAATTTATTCATTATTTATGGATGTAGCACAGCAGCAGTTTCTTGATTAACACATGGAGGGCTCGGGATCTGATGGTAAATAATGTTTTGTGTCCTTGTACACATCATACAGCTCAGCTCTTCCACAGATGTCAGGTTTACACAGTGGGATGGTTTGTAAGAACGCAGCTCTCCTGTGGATAAATCCTTACTCTTAGCCTCAGGACCTCACACAGTCCCAGCAGGTTCGGTCAGAAGATTTATCCCTTATACCAAAACGTCACAGAGTCTCCTTTGCTGTGCTGTTTTCACAAAGAAACATAAACTGAAGACCTGCACTTACAATGTTTTAATTAGTTTAGCAGATTCAGTGTCTCCATGATCGAATCTGCTGTTTTTGTCCTGCTGTTGGTAGAAAGCTGGTTAATGCTGAAATGAACTGGCTGCATGCATCTCTGAATGTAAATGGGTGCACTACAGACTTGGATGCAAAAAAATATCTGATTGGCTGTTTTGGTCTCCAATCAGCTCAAAATGACGAAATGCAATATCCCAGAATCCATTTCGTCCAAAACTCAAACGGGCAGTGGCGGAGGAACACAGAGTGGTGGAGTTTGAAATATTACTCTTTCTGGGTCACAAAGTAAACTTTTAAGATATTTTGTATGAATGTAGCTGTGTAAACTTCAAATATCTGCTCGATTTATCAAGACATCACATATTTCCATAAGTGCTCTAACGTTTTCGGAGAGGCCTGTTACCCACCAGCTGAGCGGGTGGGAACTCGGGTTAAACATAATATATAAGGCTGAACTGACAAAAAATCACTGACTACACCACCAGGTATTATAGGAAAAACCATAAAGCCTTTGAACTAAAACAAACGCTGTTGTGACAGTGATGTACACTGTCATAATAACCCCAGCTTTGTGTCTTTTTTTCATTCTAGCTGAAGTTCGGGACGAATCACGTTCCTTTTCCCCTCAATACGGATGTATTGTAATTGGTCCAGCCCAGAGTTGATCATGACCAATTGGCTAATCCACCACCTTTCATTGTTTATACCGTTACAAAAACAAACAAACATAAAAATGAAAAATCATCATCGGACCGGGCAAATGCCTGGTATGCCCAATGGCCAGTCCAGCTATGCGGTGGGTAACAGGCATGTTTATTTAAATACTGTCTTGAAAAAGCGAGCAAATGTAGGTCAGCTGCTCTTTGTAACTTCCAGATAACCTGTTAATGTCAGCTACTACTGCAGTCATCCTGTTGCTTCTACTCAGACTGTGTTATCTTGTAATATTGTATATACGTCAAAGGTTAAACTGGCTTTAGGGACTGACTTGTTTTTAGAACCGGCCTTAAGTGGCCTTTAGAGGCATTACAGTTTTTTTGACACTTGGTTGTTGGTTTAATTTTTTCCAATTCTTAATTTTCAATCAAATTTGAAACACAATACAAAAAATAAACACAATACTGTTTAGTTGTGGTGAACAGTAACCACTTACCTCAACTTTGATGGTTTTTTTCTCTCAGCTATTTATTCTTAAAAGAAATAATAATTTTACAAGGACAGATGTGGACAGTTTCAACACGATGCACAATGCAGAGTACATGAATGAGAAGTAGGAATTTCTCCTCTCTATACTTATACTCAATGAGCTCATCACAAACGAATGTCAAGTTATCATCTCCATACTGTTTGTATGTGTGTGTGTGTGGATTTATCCAACTTTCCAAGTTTGTAATTTCATTCGCTAAAGAACTCAGGTGTACAAGATGGAAAACAAATTTATTCTGACAAAATCCAGACCAAGAGTTGACCAACTTCGGAATCAGATCCAGGATCACAAAAAAACAGTAACACTTGGCTCCAAACAGATACTGTCAGCAGAGAAGAAAACTGTTCACAGCCTTTAAAACAAACAGTACTAGAATCCACCTGCTGGAGGCGCTGTGAGCTCACTGGACCAAATCAAACTGAACGCACAGATTAAAATACTCCTTTACTTACCATGTACTTTCCTCTTTCTTCAATCCTCGGCATATCAGATTATTATTTTCATCCTATTCTTATTTTCAAACATGCATTTTTCATTTATTTACTGATTTTTAATTATTTAGGTTAAATGAATCCAAACAGTCACTTTTAAATATTCGTCACCACTTTCAGTGCAGTGTGCTGGTTCAGTCAGTATCTCTGCACTTTCAGTGATTTATAACATTTTCACTTCAAAGCTGTGTTTTAAATAAATTGGTTTGTATCGTCCAGTTAATCATTTCACTGTTTTTGAACATGTCTGATCATTTGCTCGAGTCTGTTGAACAGGTGCTTTTGCAAAGCAGCTTTTTCAGTGGATGAAGACAGTGTGTTCATGTTTAGCCTCCATCACCAGCTTACTCCAACGAGCTCTGGCGAATGCAGCGGCTGCAAAGTAACCACACATGGGCCTATAGTAGCTGTTAATCCATTTCTCCCTCGTCCACCAGCAGCAGCTGCCACAGCCAAGTGCCTTTAAACATACTTTTTAACTCTAGTAAATGTCTACAGGACGCCATTATTAACTTTAACCTTCTTCTGACAGTGGAAGCTTCCAGTGTGGCCTTAAATCTGCATCATCAAAGTACACAGCAAACATGGCTGAAATATTCTCTGGAATGCTGTAAGTCAGGACTTCTGTCCTCAGGTGTGTGAGGAGTTATCTCAGATCAAGGAGTGCCCTGATGTCACTAACCTGAGGAAATCCCGGGTATTCCCCAGGAACCTCTGTCAGGTATGCAGAGTATCTGCCAGCAGCAGTCAGGGCTTGTTTGCAAACTGAGTCTATTTGAGTTTTGTGGAGGTGGAAAGATTTACTTGTTCAGCTCTTCGCTGAACAATGAAAGCAGTCAAACAAGTAAAGACACAGTATGAGTTTACATATTCAAAATCATTCTTTCTTGGGTTTAAATCTTTATAATCCTTCAAAAGTCAGCCTCCCATTATTAATATTTATACTAAAAATATATCCTGCATCATAGTACATGTTCAGGTACAAGGAGAGTGGCAGAAATGACGGTTTGCTAAAAGTGTTCACATCAAGTTAATGTCCTCAAATGTGTCTCTAACAGTGATGGGAATAACGGTGTTACAAGTAACGGCGTTACTAACGCCCCTTGAAAAAGGGGTAAAAGGTTAATGGCTGCAAATAACTTTGTGGTTTGTAAACTTGTGCATATGATTTTAAAATTGACAATTTATATTTGGATTTAAAGTTATGAAATATGATTCATTAAACGTGTTTGTGGTTGTTACAGTAAAAATATAACTTTCTCTACTCTGATTTTATCATTTTTGTCTGATTTTAGATCAATACAGTTTGTCAAAATGAAAACATAACTGTACATAACATAACTGGACCCCAGAGGGTTAAACATTTTTTTAAAGTATCGCAATAGTTACTTTATAAGTAATTAATTACTTTTAGAATCTTGTAACTCAGTAACATTTTTGACAAAGTAACTAGTAACTATAATTAATTTCTTTTTCAAAGTAACTTGCCCGACACTGGTCTCTAACCTGTGGACACACTATGTCACACAAACATATCACAGAGCTGAAGAAGGACACTACAAACACCGGATATGAAAGGATTCGCTGCAGACATGAGACGAGATAAAAGAGGAGAGGCCAGGGGCAGGCAGCGCTGCTACTCCTCTTTGCTGCTCCTCCTCCTCTCTTGTGATATAAGGTGCATTCAGTCATGCTAGAAAAGCTGGTGTGTTGAAGCAAACAATGATGGAGCCACTGTTTGGACAACATGAGCAACGAGCAGCTGAAAGCAGAGATACCTGGAGTAAGTATTTTATTTTCTACTATCTTGGTTCTTTTCCTGGTTATCAGTTTAAAGGATTATTTAAGTGCAGTTCATTAAAACAGTCCTGTGATTATCATCACATATACTGATAGGCGGATGCAGATAAAGTAAGAGTTTTCTAATTGTGTAAGCTGCTGTAAACAAACATCTGTTTGCAGCTTCAGGTTGTTTCTGTCTTTAAGCAGCGCTGAACTCAGAGCACCTTTATGAGGCTTCAAGTTCAGAGAAATTCATTTTGTTGTTGCTCAGCACAGAAACACAGGTGTCGTTTCTGACCTGTGATTGGATGAACAGTCTTCAGCTCACATCTGAAGTCTTGCGCTGTCCGCCCTCATAATGACATCACCGAGTAACTTAGAAGCAGAGTGTGTTTTGGAGCTGCAGGTACATTTCTGTTTGCTTCCACTTTAACTAATTTCACACATTGAATGTGATGATGAATCATAACTGATGTGTTTTGGTCAATAAAAATTTTCACACCCATCTGAGTTTTTCCTCGAGATCAGAAGCTCCCACTGTGAGCGAGAATGAACTTTTTAATCAGTTGGATTTCACTTTGGCCTTAAAGGCGCATTCTGGTATTTAACTGTTTATAAACTCCTCTTTCATGGAAGGAACAAATTCGGTGAGCAACCCAGTGAGCATCTACTTTTTCCTCTGAAGAAATGAAGACATCTTATTTTTATGCAACTGGAAGCATTCATTATAACAGTAATGAGCAGTGCTGGGAAACTTTTCTCTCTGTTCGTTGGCTTCTCTCCTGTTTATGGAGAGGCTAGAAACCAGAAACCTGCCTGTTATAGCTCACTGCTCTAACCTCTAAGCTTTGTCCCACCCTGGTTTTCCAGTATTTGTTTTTCTTCCTGCACAAACAGCATCATGGTTTGAGATTTACTGCCAGATAAGAGCAGATCTTTCTGGTCTGTCTGTGCGACGTGTCGAGGCAAAGTTTAGAGCTGCAGTTCACCTGAGTTATGTGTTATGTGAGTCCACATACTAACCATCAAACTGAAACCATCAAACCAACCATCAAACTGAAAGGAGAAACAAACAAACAAAAACAAATGTACATATTTTTTTAAAATACAAAACAGAGCCTCTGATCTTTTTTGATCATGTTTTAATGCTGAGGATTAAGATGGATAAAAAAATAGATTTTAAGAGTTGGTTTGTTTTTATGCATGTTGGAATGAAACACATCATAGAAAACAAGCTATAGAAACAAAAAAATTGTACAAATAAAAGTAAAAATATTTTAAAATGTTTTCTTACTGCCCAATGCTATTCAAAACAACTTGTGACAGAAAATAAAATCTGCAGCTTTTAAGACTATAAAAATATTTTCAGAGTAAATGAAAGTGCAGGTTTTTCTTCTGGTTTTACTTCATGTAGTTTTGTTCAGTCAGTGTAATAATCAGGATCACAAACAGGATTACATTCATCAGACTGTAGATTTTCCTTCTTCTAGCTGTACTGACTGACCTTTGACCTCATGTGTTGATGACTCTTCACCTCTGTCTCCTCTCACAGGGAGAAGATGATCTGCAGGATCCTGCTGCTCATCATCCTCACCTCATGTGTCTCTGGTTAGTTTACAGCTTCACTTTATGAACTCCAAATAAAGCTCAACAACAGATTTGTTCCAGTTCTCAGTGTGTCTGCTCCTCTCTTTCCCTCTCTGTCTCCTCAACAGGATCATTTGTAGTCAATGTGACACAGACCTCCTATCAGGCAGAGGAGAACCACAAAATCACACTGGAGTGGACGTTCACCACCAAACCTGACAGATCCAAAACTCTTTTTATCTGCTGTTTCCTGATAGCTGATCAACTCTCAGACCTGTATCATGTTCATGAAGGTGTTGAGGTGTCAGAGTCTCAGGATGCAAAGTTTTCAGGACGAGTCCAGAGTGACAAAGACGCCCTCAGAGAAGGACGAATCAGACTTCAACTGTCCAGACTCAGGACTGATGACTCGGGTCTGTACAGATGTGATGTGCAGACAAATCATGGCAGCAGCTTTCAAGATTGTAAACTCAGCATCACTGGTAAGTAGATGTCATAAAATTTTAAAACTGAGTCTCATATTTTAGTTAAACTTTAGGATAATAAACTTTGCTGAATAGATTTTATGAACATTTGGGATAAAAGAATATTTTCTGTCCTTTCCAGCAGCTGCTGATGAGCCCAAACATCTGTGACACGGGCGGACTTTTTTACGCTAAAAAGAAAGATTCTTTAAAATACAAGGGGGAGCAAGCGAGTCAGATACCCAGGGCACAGAGATGAAGCAGGTCTCATCAGAAACAGTTTATTACTAGGCCAGGGAGCACAAATAAAAACACCCTTAAAATGTATGAAATAAAATGTTATCTACTAAAACTAAATAAAACAATTCTAAAACTCGTAAAACTACTACATTCATTAAAAACCCCCTGCTATAATTATGCCACACGTCCTGAAAACTTTGCATCTATTTCTGAACCCTCTTCCTCTGCAGACTTTAAAACATTTCCAGCTGGTTTTTATGTTATGTGGTGGATTTTTGTGTGACATGTATACCTATGTAACTATATACACCATATACAGGGAGTGCAGAATTATTAGGCAAGTTGTATTTTTGAGGAATAATTTTATTATTGAACAACAACCATGTTCTCAATGAACCCAAAAAACTCATTAATATCAAAGCTGAATGTTTTTGGAAGTAGTTTTTAGTTTGTTTTTAGTTTTAGCTCTTTTAGGGGGATATCTGTGTGTGCAGGTGACTATTACTGTGCATAATTATTAGGCAACTTAACAAAAAACAAATATATACCCATTTCAATTATTTATTTTTACCAGTGAAACCAATATAACATCTCCACATTCACAAATATACATTTCTGACATTCAAAACAAAACAAAAACAAATCAGCGACCAATATAGCCACCTTTCTTTGCAAGGACACTCAAAAGCCTGCCATCCATGGATTCTGTCAGTGTTTTGATCTGTTCACCATCAACATTATGTGCAGCAGCAACCACAGCCTCCCAGACACTGTTCAGAGAGGTGTACTGTTTTCCTCCTTGTAAATCTCACATTTGATGATGGACCACAGGTTCTCAATGGGGTTCAGATCAGGTGAACAAGGAGGCCATGTCATTAGTTTTCCTTCTTTTATACCCATTCTTGCCAGCCACGCTGTGGAGTACTTGGACGCGCGTGATGGAGCATTGTCCTGCATGAAAATCATGTTTTTCTTGAAGGATGCAGACTTCTTCCTGTACCACTGCTTGAAGAAGGTGTCTTCCAGAAACTGGCAGTAGGACTGGGAGTTGAGCTTGACTCCATCCTCAACCCGAAAAGGCCCCACAAGCTCATCTTTGATGATACCAGCCCAAACCAGTACTCCACCTCCACCTTGCTGGCGCCTGAGTCGGACTGGAGCTCTCTGCCCTTTACCAATCCAGCCACGGGCCCATCCATCTGGCCCATCAAGACTCACTCTCATTTCATCAGTCCATAAAACCTTAGAAAAATCAGTCTTGAGATATTTCTTGGCCCAGTCTTGACGTTTCAGCTTGTGTGTCTTGTTCAGTGGTGGTCGCCTTTCAGCCTTTCTTACCTTGGCCATGTCTCTGAGTATTGCACACCTTGTGCTTTTGGGCACTCCAGTGATGTTGCAGCTCTGAAATATGGCCAAACTGGTGGCAAGTGGCATCTTGGCAGCTGCACGCTTGACTTTTCTCAGTTCATGGGCAGTTATTTTGCGCCTTGGTTTTTCCACACGCTTCTTGCGACCCTGTTGACTATTTTGAATGAAACGCTTGATTGTTCGATGATCACGCTTCAGAAGCTTTGCAATTTTAAGACTGCTGCATCCCTCTGCAAGATATCTCACTATTTTTGACTTTTCTGAGCCTGTCAAGTCCTTTTTTGACCCATTTTGCCAAAGGAAAGGAAGTTGCCTAATAATTATGCACACCTGATATAGGGTGTTGATGTCATTAGACCACACCCCTTCTCATTACAGAGATGCACATCACCTAATATGCTTAATTGGTAGTAGGCTTTCGAGCCTATACAGCTTGGAGTAAGACAACATGCATGAAGAGGATGATGTGGACAAAATACTCATTTGCCTAATAATTCTGCACTCCCTGTATCTATCTACACTGAACATATATATTTTAACTTTCACGTGGTATATTAAGGTGAGGTGTTAAGGTATTAAGATTTAATAATTAGGATTAATGTGTGACGTTTGACCGTGTCATGACCTTTTGTAAAAAGCCAAAGGGTAGTCAGAGTCCTGACTGGCCTTTGGCCAAGACCTTGGCCGCTACATGACCCCTGCAGCTGTGTTTGGACGGGTGGGAAAGTTACCCAGCAGTAGGGGGCAGGGATACTGGTCCCTATATATTAGGGAACCAGAGGACACCCCAGCACTTTTTCCCCTCTGCTGTTTCTCTCTGTCTGTCTCTGTGTTGCTCTGCTGTCTGTGCTTTAGGCTGTATATGGAAAAGTAACTATTGCGTTACTTTAAAAAATGTTTAAATGTGTAAAACAACTTGGATCCAGTTTTAATCAAAGTTACTAAAATAATAAAAAATAAATGACTAAACATACTAAAATATATATGCAACTCTCTGTTATAAAACTAAATATATAATTGAAGTAAATAGGCACTTTACAGAAGGAACTAACAGTAAACATTAATATATATGTATACAAACTATTCTAACATTACTGTGATAATATGACAACACCAATCAGATAATAATAAAAAACAAATAAGTATTAAATTAAATTGTGCTTTTTAAGCAATGTAGTGCAAATTAAATGAGCCAAACTGTAACAGCTTCAGAGAATTCTGGCTAAACAAGTATTTTCCTCCATGCAAAAGTAAATAGTTGAGGTGATTTCCATTTAATACTGAAAAAGTACACTGTATAATAAAACTAAAACATTTTTATAAGGTATAAAACTGTAAACAGGTAATACAAAGTGTCAACTCCATGGCCATTTACAATCTATAAATATGTTCCTCTTTGGAGAGAAGACGAGCTTTCCCAGGCTAAACAGTCTTTCTACTGGGGCACTGGATGGCGTGGCTGCATTGTATCTGAGTGAAATATTCTTTATCAGCGCATATCTATTCAGAGAGTCCATTCCACGTGATCCTGATTTGAAATAATCTATGACTTGACTTTCTGCAGTAGCAGAGGTGTCGTCCTCATCTTCAAAGGAAAAAAAGCCATCCTCTGTGGCTGAGTCTGTGCTAAGTTGGCATGTTGGTGTGCTGTACCTGCTCGTTGGTCTTTGTCAAGGACAATTTTCCGGCACTCTGCCAACAGACTTGCCTTGGCCTTGTCCTTCCTTTCCTGTGTCCACAGCCAACGTAGTTTGAACTTGGCCAGAGTCACAGCAGCCAAGAGAGCATCTTCACTTTTTTTTTAAACATCAATGTCTCCAGTGCGGGCAGGAGTATCCCATATAAAGTGTGGTCTTCTCCCTGAACAATGTCCAGGGCCACTGTAAGTGGCCTCATGACAGTGCAGTACTCCCTGATGAACCGATGTTCCCGCTCGGTCATGGCTGTCAACCCAAACTTGGAGAAGATGGTGTTCAGCTCAAGCAGAGAAATCTCACAGATTCGAGCCAAGGAATCATAAAACGAATTCCATCTTGTAGTGCAAGGAACTAGCAGTTTCTTTCCAATAATGCCATCCACTGTCTCTGCAGCCACTGTTGAACGACTGGCCTTGTTCCATAACCCTGTGCACTTTGTGGCAGCGCTTCTATATAATGCCTTTGTTTCTGTTTGTGAAAGTAGCCACTTGTCAACATCATTACAAGAAACGAGACTTAATGTGTGTGATGCACATCTGTGGTGTGGCGGCAAGTGATCTTCACACCTACATTATCATCGTTGTCATTATCATCACCAACACTGTTTTTTAAGGCATCATTCATCTTTGTAAAAGTTACCTCGTCCTCATCATCCTCAGAGTCATCCTCAGAGTCATCCTCCTCAACTGGCTGGTACTTTTTGAAGGCCTTGACAAAATTAGAGCCATTGTCCGTCACAGTTGATGTTATTTTGTGGGATATGCCATAGTGTGAGTGAATGTTGTCCAACTCAACAGCAATATTATCATGCGTATGACGACCCTTGAATCTTCTGCATGCCAGTGCTGCTTTCTCTCTCTGCTTGCTGTGTGGATTTATCCAATGTACTGTTACACCAAGACAGCTTTTATTATATGCAGTCCAGATGTCTGCTGTAGTAGAGACATATTCTAACTCATTAAATGTCTTTTTGAGCTCGACATTCATTTTAGCATACTCGGTGTCGATGTATTTGGAAGAAGTCTTTCTGCATGGCGGGCCGACCCCTCCTCTTGCTGGTATCTTGGCAATAAGAGACTTGAAGGAATCCGACTTGACTGTTGATAAAGGCAGCATGTTCTCAACGACATACCTGGCTATCAATTTGTTTAATTCAGTCTGTGTCACAGTCACAGATGTTTGTCAAGCTTAGACTGCTTGGATTGCATCGCTCCATCTCCATTGCTCGCTGAGCTCATGTGAGCCTCACCTGGGTTTGAGCTGCTCCTGCTACACGTCAATGTTGGCGACCAGTTTTGTTGAAGCATGTGACGTTGAGAGGTGCTTCGTAAGATTTGAATTGCTTGTAACTGATGTGGAAAGGCACTTTGTTCCAGGGCATAGGTTACATTTTACATACAGATTCTTGCCTTTTATCTCTTTGAGTGGAAAATAATGTCTGTACCTCCACTTAAAAAATGCTACCTTTGAAATATCCGGGCTCTCCATGACTTCTGTTACTGTGCTATCTGTTTGTATGTGAACATTCACCCAAGTCTGCCTCTGATTGGTTTACTACCTTACTCTTACTCAGCCAATCAGCAGCACTTGTGCGACTGTTTTGCCCTCCTACCTCCCAGTAAGCGGAAGACTGCTTCAACCGTGTGTGTTGAAAAATAGTAACACATCCGCACCGCATTTTCTTGTTAGTAATCCTAACGGCGTTGTAACGATGGAAATAGTGATTAGTTAGATTTCTCGTTACTGAAAAAAGTAACAGCGTTAGTAATGCCGTTACTTGTAACGCCGTTATTCCCATCACTGGTCCTCAGCAACAGCAAGACAAAATAAATGGTGCAGTTTATGTGGCTCCTGATGCACCCACAGCTTCCTTCTTCCTCCAGAGTTGTTTAAAGCAAGCAGAGCCCCTTCTCATAACTCAGATTAAGTGAGAAGGACATATCGATGGTGGCAGAAAGTCACCAATAACTCTTAAGAGAATTTAACCCTTGTGCTCTTACTGAGCCAGTGTTGGAAGATCTGTTGGGCCCACTGCATAATTGGTTTATTAAATTAATATAGTCATAACAGTTTATGTGAAACTTTTTTCCTGGGAGAAAACAACATAATTTCAAATATTTATTTCAATGATTTCTGTGAATTATTCATTTTAATTAGATATAATTATAAAATTCCTTATTGACAGTGAAATTTAACACAATCAACAAATCTGTTTAGATGATGAGTCAGAGGGTGATCCAGGTTAATGATATAATCAGGAACGGGCTTACTGGTTTGCTGACAGTTGCCATGAGCAGTTACTGATGTTTCAGTGTAGGACAGCCTGAATTTAAATAACGGGTTTTCAACAAGTAGTGACTGAGTTAAATGAAGCAATCAAAACAAGCCAGGAAGCACCTGATATAGTTTCAGTTTTCTCTCCATTGTTTATTTGGGGCGATCGTGGCTCAAGAGTTGGCAGTTTGTCTTATAATAGGAAGGTTGCCGGTTCAAGCCCCGGCTCGGACAGTCTTGGTTGTTGTGTCCTTGGGCAAGACACTTCACCCGTTGCCTACTGGTGGTGGTCAGAGGGCCTGGTGGCGCCAGTCTCCGGCAGCCTCGCCTCTGTCAGTGCGCCCCATGGCAGCTGTGGCTACAATGGAGTTTGCCATTCTCACACACCAGTGTGTGAATGGGTGGATGACTGAATGTAGTGTAAAGCGCTTTGGGGCCCTTAGGGACTAAATAAAGCGCTATAAAAATACAGGCCATTTACTATTACCATTTATTCACTGAGCAGCTTTCAGATGTGGTGGAATAGAGACTCCCATCATGGATGTGCACCTGACAAATATGCAGAAATGTGTGAAACTGTCATGTCAATATGGATCAAAATCTTTGAGGAATGTTAATACAGAAACATGGAACTCTGAGTTATAATAAAATGGCCAGTGAATGTGAAATGTAAAAACATTTAAAAAAGATCAAATAAATGGAGGCGACTGCACTCACCTCCATTTTGCATGGGGTTAATTTGCATAGCACAGCTCTCCAAACTCTTGAATATTCATCACAGGTGTAGATGCAGGAAATAATGACGTAAACAAAAACAATTGGCTGCACAGCATGGGGCTGGAGGAGACGCACCAATTACATCAGGAAGGAGATGGAAAAGCATGTGAAGTGGTTGAGACTCGTGCAGCAAACATATTTGAGTTGTCCTGCATAGGGATGGGTATCGTTTAGGTTTTATCCGATACCGGTGCCAAACCGGTACTTTTGAAACGGTGCCGGTGTTTAAACGGTGCTCAAACCGGTGCTTAAAGAATGGAGAACACAAAATTGGTCCTAAAACCTCATGTTCAGCTGTTTTTTTGTAAAAAGATAACAATGTTAGCCTTTTCTGCAGCTATAGGGCATATATGGTCTCACTCTTGGCTGGAAGCAGTGCTTAAACAATGGAAAAAACACAAACTTTGTCCAAAAACCTCTCATGTTTAACTGTTTTCCACTTTTTCTTTGGTCATTTTAGCCTTTTTGGCCAGGGTGAAGGGAGTATCTGCCATCAAACAAGACAGCCGCATGTAACTACGACGGTGTTTGCTAGTTCACCTTACATGCATTAATTTAATAACGTGGTTAGCCTACTCAACGTAAATTACACACGAACAACATTAAGCTACTGACCCAGAGAAGAACGGCTGCTGCTGCCATCATCATCCGTCATCATTTCTGCTACGCTGACAGGGCTAGGGGCCAGGACTCTACTCTTCGGGTTTTTGGGGGATGTTGCTAACTCCGGGTCTGATAACAGGCACCACACCCGCAGTAGATGTGCTCGGTGTGAGGTCTTGCAGCAAGCTATCAAACACGGCGCATTTCTCGGCTTTTAAAAAAACGCTATGCGTCGCCAGGTGTTTCATCAGATTCGAGGTGTTACCTCATTTATTTTATCTTATTGTATATTTTATTCTACTGTATATAGTATTTTATTTTATTCTATTCTGTACAGTTGTGTACTGTATTTATTCTTATTTTATTTTATTCTAATTTTTGCTTCATAACTTTTGCACTGTCCACTTCCTGCTGTGACAAAACAAATTTCCCACGTGTGGGACTAATAAAGGTTATCTTATCTTATCTTATCTTATCTTATCTTATCTTATTTGCACAGTATCACAGTATCAGCTTAAAGCACTTGTTGCAGGCTGCTGAGTTTGCATCTTTTGCTGTGAAGTACAGCCAGACTTTTGACCGCTACGCCTTGGGCATTTTTAATCTGTAGCTCTGCTCTAAAAGAACGTACGTACCTGGGCCCGCCTACTATCCTCGGAAACGTAAAATGATTGGCTAGAATCCAAAGTGTATAAGATAAGATAACCTTTATTAGTCCCACACGTGGGAAATTTGTTTTGTCACAGCAGGAAGTGGACAGTGCAAAAGTTATGAAGCAAAAATTAGAATAAAATAAAATAAGAATAAATACAGTACACAACTGTACATAATAAAATAAAATAAAAATACTATATACAGTAGAATATAGTATCACATCTCAGGAAAAAAAAAAGCACCGAAATAAAGCACCGAAATGTGCACTGCTTTTCGGTCTGGTTACTACCGTTTATGTCAGAACCGGTGACCGGTACCCATCCCTAGTCCTGCAGGATGGGCCCGACTCACTGGTTCAAAAGACGCCGAGGTAATAATGGTAATAATAACAAGTTCAAATGGATAACGCTCTTTTGTTGTTCTTGTATAATTTGGAGTTCTGTAAGCTGTTTATTATATAGACTGATGGCAAAGTCTGGATAAAAACAGAATAAGAAATTTAATTTAATTTAAGCAACTACTGAATGATGGCTTTGAACTTGAAGTGAACTCATTTATAATATTGCTTTTTGTATATTATAATAACCTGCTGACTTATGATGTTTAAAACTTACACTGTGATATACACAACATGTTTATGGTATTAACATTGTCAGCTCTTAATCCAAGATGGGTTTTTTGTATTTGCTGAGTGACAGTCAGCAGAAGAGTCTGAGGGTTAACAGACTTTAGTGTTTCCCTATTTATTTGATAAAATAGCGCCACCTTGTGACTTTATACTACAGCAAATACTACTCTGGATTCAGTGGACTGGATAGGTTCAATGTTCTCATTTAAACTTTGAACATACAAGTGTCTGTGTTTTGATTTCTTTTTTCTTTGCACTAATTGCACATCTACTCCAAACTGAGACACCAACTTTTGAGTTCAGATGGCTGGTGTGGGATTGTTGGTGTGGGATTGTTGGTGTGGGATGCTTTATAGGAAACAAACTTCAAATAAACTTGTGGAGAACAGTCCCATGAATTTATTTTTTAAGACGTGACTTAAACAAAGTGACTGACTTTATGCGGGTTAGTTCAGACCCTCAAACTCATGACCTGAACCCTTGAGTTAGGGTCCTAAAGTAGGAGACCGTGTGAGGCTTCAAATCTAATCAATAAAAGTTTTAAATTGATTGCGTATCTAACAGAGGGCTAGTGTTGTGTAATGAAGATGGAGTAATGTGGTTTTGTTAAAAAGTGGGAAAGCAGGGTTTGAAAATTCAGGGATTAATTTCTTCATACAAGCTGCTTCATGCATTGTTTAGGAGTTTATAGACTCACAGCAAGTTTAAAAAACAGTATTGTAAGTTCTTCTAGATCAAATAAGACATTCAGATTTCTGTGTTTGTGTTGGTGCTGAAACTGGTTCCATTTTAATCAGTCACAGGACATATTAAGTCATCTCCAAGAAGACAGTCTACAGGAAATATTCCCCATAGACTCCAGACCACAAAAACTAAGTGGTTTCCTTCCAAGACATCAATGTCACAACAGCTACACAAACCTCAGTCAATACAAACAACACAAACTGACTGAAATTCGTTGGTCCTCACTAGTTGGTTTAAATAAACTCAGTAAAAACTAAGTAATGGCAGCTATTTGTATTCTCCTAAAATCTCTTCATCGTGTGCAGAATATTGTCAGACCCTGCGTATATCAGCAAATACCAGCAAACTTTCATTCTAGAAACAGGAACACAAAAACCAAAAGGTACAAACACATCACCTTCTTCCATATAAGCACCACGATGTTCTTAGTGGTTCGTTAGTTGAATTTGAAGTTGTTTCTGATTACAAAGCTCTTGGTACTGTGTGGGACTTCCTCTGAGATGAATACAGGAAGTGTTTAAACCTACTTTCACCTCACAATTTCATTTTGAATGAGACAACGTCACAACCCAACAGACGATCTCACTTTAAAGTGGTGTGACTGACTTGGCTGATTAGTGAACAGTGAAAACTTCTAATCAATTCACAAAAGGCCGTCAAAGGAGTTTCTAAGTCTCTTTTTCCCAAACCTTCCCTGCTCTCATAAGCATTTTACCAACAGTACAAATGCCTATGAAACACTTTGCTTTCACTTTAATTACAAATTAAATAGTTTATTTAATGCTTGGATTCAACAAAAATGAATCAGCCATTAATTTCACCTGACCCTGAACTTTTGCACGTGGAAAAAAACATGTTTTTATGTTTTCCTGTAGATCATGGCTTCCTCTTGGACTCTTTCAGGTGGAACTCTTTCTATCAAAGTGACTTTTCTCAGACTTCCAGAAAGTAGTCAGAGCGTCCACATGCAATCAAAACAACCCTGTAGTTCACAAAATAGGTCCTTTTGAACACCCGTTCAGTTCAGCTTCTCCCAAATCAAACCTGAGTCATCAGTCTAATTCAAACTGTGTGTGACAAGTGCTTGATCACATGTGTAATTATTATCAGGTGTAATTTTGGTAAGTAATGCAAGTTAGAGTACTACAGTCATACTAACCTGACATGAGTCAGCACTTAAACTGCGTATGTTGATACATACTCTATATGACCAAAAGTATTTGCTCAACTGTCTTCACACACATATAAAACTGAGGGACATCCCATTCTTAATCCACAAGGTTTAATATGATGTCAGTCCACCCTTTGTAGCTAACTCTTCTGGGACGGCTTTCCACAAGGTTTAGGAGAGTTTATGGGACTTTTTGAACATTCTTCCAGACACACATGTGAGGTCAGACACTGATGTTGGACCAGAAGGCCTGATTTGACTGGCTGAGTTCCTGTCTTTCCCAATTACTTCAGGTTTCTTATAATACCACAAGCAGTTGAGGGTTGAATTTTTAGTAGCAATTCACTGAGATCCTGAGAACAGCACATTCTTTCACAAATGTTTGTAAAAGCAGATGCTGGACTTTAAACACCTGTGATTGGAACACCTGATTTGAATTTGATTTGCATTGGTGAGTAAATACCTTTGGTAATATAGTGTATATGTGAGAGTATGTTACTTTGTCTGAACCAGCTTATCCCTTTTTATGTTTTACAAACAGTGAGCATAGAAGTCTGTCAAACCAAGTCATTTAATCTGCTGTGTAACCTACGGTTAATGTGGGATCTGAAAGCTTGGACAATCTGAGTTTGGTTGTAGTGATCTAGCATGGGGAAAAAAATCAATTAGAAAGAAGTTAGGTAATAATTTGTAACTTATTTAAAATGATAATAAGTTGTGATCAGCTGACTCTGAGATGTGCTGCTCTTTGTAGCTTTAGACAAATGAATTTAGCAATCAGCAGATATTGCATGAGCTGTGTCATATTGTGCCTGGCCGGAATGAAATGCAGAACACAGTTGAGCAAGTTAAGTGATTTAATTTACAGTGATGGTGAATTTTGCTATTTACAAAGTATTTTTGATATTCACAGTTCAAGAGTTTCCAGTTCAAAAAATCATAGGGGGGTCGATTCCACACATCCAAGCTTTACAAACTCCTGTGTTTCCATAAACACTCTCTGCAATGTCCTCCACTAGGAAGGTGTAGGGCAGGGGTCCCCAACTCCAGGCCTCGAGGGCCGGTGTCCTGCAGGTTTTAGATCTCACCCTGGGTCAACACACTTGAATCAAATAATTAGTTCATTACCAGGCCTCTGGAGAACTTCAAGACATGCTGAGGAGGTAATTTAGCCATTTGAATCAGCTGTGTTGTGTTGGGAATAAATAATTTTCAGTGCCACAATAATGCTATGCTTTTTACTAATAAGTGTTAAAAGTTATATAGTGTAGTATTAAGTGGACACAGCCCTGAAAAATAAAGGCATGAGACCATGTGTCCTTGGGGAGTAGAGAGCTGCGGACTCTCGCTCATGCTTGCCTGGGAAAATGTAGATAAGAGGGAACCATTTTTTGTGGAGAATTACTGGAATGCTGTTGTTTAGACTTGAATGAGAGAGCTTCTGTAATAAAACTGTTAGGGACACGCCACTATTTTGAGATCAGCCGGCAGCGTGTCGTGCAGGGCGCATCTCCCTTCTAGAAGTAACAAAGTGTTAAATGGTCTACTGAGCAGTGTTTTGTCTTCTATCGGATGACTCTGAGGAATCAAAAGAACTCTGTGAAGTGTTGATATTATCAGCTGGATCATGGACACATCTAAAAAGTGCAGGACACCGGCCCTCGAGGCCTGGAGTTGGGGACCCCTGCTGTAGGGTAATTTCCAGTAGTCCAAGTTCAAAAAAAGGGTCTATGGCTGACGTGTGTTCCTGATTTCCAAAGAAATGCTTCCAGTTGCATTATGACTTGAAGATTGTTTATTTATTACAAAGTGAATGAACTCCTTCCTAAATAAGCATGAAAGTTCCAAAAAAAAAAAAAAAATGAGCATTTATCCAGAACTACCTGCACACGGTCAGAAAACCATGAGACTCCTAACCTCTCTGTCCATGCTTCTCCTCTTTCCAATCACACAGCTTTTCCAGCTGCCCTTGCACTTACATACTGTTGGGATTTAGAGATTCTTTTATTGCTATCATATAATCTGCCTTATGATAAATGCATTAATAACATGTTCTACAGTATTATTTTATCAGTAATATTGTTTACAGGGTTCATATTGCATTGAATATGTTTGTCATCACATTGACCTTTCTATTTACAGGTGTAGTTATGATCAGTTTATACACATTGCATATCTGTGCTTGTTTAGAGTTGATGTTCCATCCAAGAGGGTTTTAAGCTTCACTGGTGAGAGTGTCCAGGTGATACATGTTGAAGGAAGATGAGAACATAGCAGGTTAATTGCATGCATGCTTACAATACACATAAATCTAGTAGCAGGCCTGAGCGAAGGCCCAAGTGTCTTCTGCTTCTTATTTGAGACCTGCGCCAATTCAGTCTACTTAGAGATTGAGGACGAGGGTCAATTATTAGCCCTTAGAGGCCCTGAAGCTTGAAGTTATTACCTTAAAAGGAAGGTGTTATCAAAAAGAGAAGTTATATGTCTGTTTATAGTTATTAGAGATGTACAAGATGTACCCTTGTCTGTAAACAATGACTGTACACAATGTATTTTTGACCTGTATTGACGTGTATGTGGGGGTGTGATCCTCTATCCTATAAAACCAGAACCCAGTGTATTTTTGTCAGAGCAAAACAGGCCATATGCTGATGGTTGTTCTCCGTTGTCAATAAACTCATCGTTTGATTGCACTTGTCTGGTGCCTCCGTCGTTTGTTGTCTGGTCTACAGTTGATCGATCTCGCTTCAATACTTAAACTAAAGCACCTCCTTTAGATTCTAATCCCAAGCAGTGACATATCATTACTTTATGTAAACACAACATACTTTTTCAAATTTATTAATCCTGAAAAGATGAATTATGTAACGAATCCATGACAAAAACAAACATGAACTTAATCGTATATAAAAATAGAAAGCAGACGTCTGGCACTTACAGACGCCCTCAGGCAAAGACTGAAAGTCAGGTCTCAGATGATTCACAGGTGATTCACAGGTGGTTGTCAGGTGTGTTCAGGAGAGAGTGGAGCTCCCAGGAGAATCCCGTCCTTGTTAGGTAAGAAGACACACATGCAGAGGTAGTGAGATGTTGTGTGAAGTTTTTTATTTTATTTTATTTTTTTTTTTTTTATACTGACAACACAACAACGGGTATTTGACTGTTGAATGTATTATCCTGGTGAGTTAGCTGTTAGCATCAAAGGTTCAAAGTAAATGTGTTTAATTGTGTTTTATGTCAGAAATATTCCAGCCTCACCCTGTAACTACATCATTATATTTTACGATCACATTACTCAGGAAAGACTGACTACAGTTAACACCATGATAAAGATTACACACTATAAATAGTTATCAAAGGGCACAAACATGTTTTTGTGTATATTGTTGTTGCTATTGGCTTAGCGAGGAAACGCTTAAGTGTTGGTTGAGTCACTCAGACTCTCCTCCACACAGTCCTCATTTATAAAGTGTTTTACAAACCTGAACATTACAGCTAACAGTTACATTTTCCATTGGTGCACAACTTGGAGCTAAACTTGTTTTAAAAAAATTTAACTTTACACTTATTTCTTAAATTCATCTTTGTCAGTTTTTGAGAGCAGGGATCCATAATGTAAATTTGCCTTTTTATGTGTAGTGTTTCATGCCCACTTTAAGGGGCATCTGCACAAGAAGAGAAAACTACCTTTGAATGTCAGTGAAATTCAGCACCTTAAAGCCACGGCTATTAGCCACACAACGTGGGTGAGTGCCAAGGTCAATTTTGAGACAAACAACTGAAGCGAGTATTAACTAGTTAAAATGTAAAGCATAATTTTTACATGTGAAATGCATTAATATGTGTCCTGTGGAAACATAGAGTGCAGGAATAGTACTGTAAAGGAATAATGCACTGTTTGATATAAGTTTCCAAATAAATTATTATTGATGTAAATGATATTGTTATGACTCCTCTGTGTGTAAGAAACAAAAACAATAACAAGACCAGTCTGACACAGAATATCTCACCCAGTGAATTCAGTCCCTGGATCTGGGTTAATCACACACAGAAAATTATGCGTTTCTTTGAAACATTAAGATAATGTTTCTCATTTTATTTTTAAAGATATGCAAAATGTATAGTTTTCACCACAGGGGGAAAAATAAATTTCCAGATATTCCCAGAGCTTCACCTACGTTAATCACATAGGGATCAGCCTCTGTTTACTGTCCTGGTAGATCTGCTAAAGGATGCTGGATACAGAGGTGCCATGTGACAGAGAGAGCCCTGGAGAAACCAGGTAAAGAGACCGGTGCACTGCAAACAAGGGAAAAACAGGGTTAATGCTGAGGAGCTAAGAAAACAAGTGAGAAACAGTGGCTTCATTACCACTTGATGGAGTGCAGGTGTCCATTGACGAGTGCTGGAAACTGACTCCGCCCCAGAGTGAGCAGAACCCAACCTGAGCTCAGGAGAGGAGAAGAAAAACAAACTGCAGATACCACAACATCCCAGATTATCACACAGTTTCATAAATGTCTGCAGTGCTGTAGCAACACATGCAAGAACTCTGTTCTTTACCACAATGATGTGCTGAGCTGTTGTACTTGGGGCGGTCCCAAACAGTCCTGGCCTGACCCCCTCTGTATGGCTGGGCATGCTCATTCAACTCTGAGAGAGAAACATATTTATGTGCTGTATATGAGATCTGACAGCCAAGAGAAAAAGTGTTCATCATCTGTTTTCACACATTTATAGCCTACATACTGGTATCTGCATTCATAAAATAACCAAATGGAGTAATGAAGTCAGATTTTTCACCAAATGAGTAGATTTGAATACAGTGGCTTGAACTTTTCCACATTTTGTGACATTACAGCCACAAACATGAATCTATTTTATTGGAATTCCACGTGAAAGACCAGTACAAAGTGGTGTACACATGACAAGTGGAACGAAAATCATACGATTCCAAACATTTTTTACAAATAACTGAAAAGTGGGGTGTGCGTAATTATTCAGCCCCCTGAGTCGATACTTTGTAGAACCACCTTTTGCTGCAATTACAGCTGCCAGTGTTTTAGGGTATGTCTCTACCAGCTTTGCACATCTAGAGACTGAAATCCTTGCCCATTCTTCTTTGCAAAACAGCTCCAGCTCAGTCAGGTTAGATGGACAGCGTTTGTGAACAGCAGTTTTCAGATCTTGCCACAGATTCTCGATTGGATTTAGATCTGGACTTTGACTGGGCCATTCTAACACATGGATGTGTTTTGTTTTAAACCATTCCATTGTTGCCCTGGCTTTATGTTTAGGGTCGTTGTCCTGCTGGAAGGTGAACCTCCGCCCCAGTCTCAAGTCTTTTGCAGACTCCAAGAGGTTTTCTTCCAAGATTGCTCTGTATTTGGCTCCATCCATCTTCCCATCAACTCTGACCAGCTTCCCTGTCCCTGCTGAAGAGAAGCACCCCCAGAGCATGATGCTGCCACCACCATATTTGACAGTGGGGATGGTGTGTTCAGAGTGATGTGCAGTGTTAGTTTTTCCGCCACACATAGCGTTTTGCATTTTGGCCAAAAAGTTCCATTTTGGTCTCATCTGACCAGAGCACCTTCTTCCACATGTTTGCTGTGTCCCCCACATGGCTTGTGGAAAACTGCAAACGGGACTTCTTATGGTTTTCTGTTAACAATGGCTTTCTTCTTGCCACTCTTCCATAAAGGCCAACTTTGTGCAGTGCACGACTAATAGTTGTCCTATGGACAGATTCCCCCACCTGAGCTGTAGATCTCTGCAGCTCGTCCAGAGTCACCATGGGCCTCTTGGCTGCATTTCTGATCAGCGCTCTCCTTGTTCGGCCTGTGAGTTTAGGTGGACGGCCTTGTCTTGGTAGATTTACAGTTGTGCCATACTCCTTCCATTTCTGAATGATGGCTTGAACAGTGCTCCGTGGGATGTTCAAGGCTTGGGAAATCTTTTTGTAGCCTAAGCCTGCTTTAAATTTCTCAATAACTTTATCCCTGACCTGTCTGGTGTGGTCTTTGGACTTCATGGTGTTGTTGCTCCCAATATTCTCTGAGACAACCTCTGAGGCCGTCACAGAGCAGCTGTATTTGTACTGACATTAGATTACACACAGGTGCACTCGATTTAGTCATTAGCACTCATCAGGCAATGTCTATGGGCAACTGACTGCACTCAGACCAAAGGGGGCTGAATAATTACGCACACCCCACTTTTCAGTTATTTATTATTAAAAAATGTTTGGAATCATGTCTGATTTTCGTTCCACTTCTCACGTGTACACCACTTTGTATTGGTCTTTCACCTGGAATTCCAATAAAATAGATTCATGTTTGTGCGTGTGTGAATGTAGTATTGTTCTCTTTGCTGTTTGTTATTTTTCAGGTGAAAGCTAATTTTGACTTATTAATTATTAATGACTTACTAATTTTGACTTCATAAAAAAAAGAAAAAAAACTGTATTTGTGTTCAAATTCGGGTCAGCCTTTATCTGACTTTTTTCAGAAAGCACCTGCTTACATGTTGCCTCAGTCTGCATGTCCTCTTTCACCACAGTCATGCACTTTGTCTTTGGTCTCCTCTGTGTTCAGCATCATTTGTCTGACATCTCTCTGTGTCCAAACCAACCGTAGAGAGGCTGATCATTTCTGATCCCGTCAAAAATTCCAGTATAAATTGTAGCATTAAGCAGCACAGTAAGAGCAATTTGAGGATTTTTTTTTTCTGCATTTGGAGCCTATTTATTTACAGAGATAATGAGCTGAAGAGAAACTTCACATTCTTCATGAGACACTAAAACGTCTGCAGACTTTTCAGGCAAAACATGAATAAAAAAGCATTTGTCCTCCACGTCTACCCAAACAATCTACTCTGCTCTGCTTCTGTTTGTCCATCTGTCCAACCGATGTTTAAAGAAACATGTTCGTTCTACCAGTTTATAGTTTATGTAAAACAGTGGTGTAAATTAAGCTCCTACAGACACATAAAAGTGTAAAATAAGCAGCAGGTGCTCGTCTTGTTTCCAGTGTGAGGAGCAGCTGTGAACTGTTGAGTGAAGCCTGACCAGCATGTGGCTGTGGCTTTCCCCATTCACTTAGATATCAGCATAAAGTATTTATGTCATGATCCTGGGTCTATGACCCAGCGTTTTGAGTTTATTGTTATTATTTTCCAGTTTCTGCTGTTTTGTAATTGTTCTTAGGGTTTGAGTTGTGTTTCTATCATCCCTACCTGTGTCTCTCCTCTGTGTTCTCTCGTGTCCCCAGTTGGTTGTGTAAAACAGTCTGTGTTTCCTGTTTTACTTTGTAGGTTTGTGTCTCGTTATGTCCATTAGTTCCAGCTGTGTCCCCTCCTGTGTGCTATTTCCTGATTACCTGTTGTGTGTATTTATACTGCGTCTCTGGTTGTGCTCCTTGTTGCGTCGTCTGTGTTTCTCTGTGAACCTCCCGTGTATTCTTCATTATTCCATGTTTCTCCGTGTCTCTCTGCTCCTCGCTCCATGTCCTCCATTTTGTGTTAGTTTTTCCCAGTTTAGGTTTTTGTTCGGTTCTGCCCACTCCTTGGTTATTGTGCACTGTAAATAAACCCACCTGCATCTCCGCCACTGTCTGCTTTTGGATCCTCCTTTTCACCTCCACACGACTACCAGCCGAGTTGTGACAATTTATGTCAACGTGTATTTTCTCTGTGTTGGTTTGTCTCTGAAAGATGCAAAACAAACTCAGGATGTGTGTTAATGTAAGCTATATGATGTCCTGTTCAAACGGAGCCTCGGCCGCTCATTATAGCAACCAGCTGTCAACTCAAAATCACGTGTGATGAGTGAAAGACTTTGTTTAAACTGCGCTTCACTCATCATTCTTCTTCAACATGCAGGACACTGTTGTAAAGGAAAAATGCACTTGTACTGTTTAAGCCATGTTGATATAAATGACATTTTTATGACTCGTCTGTGTGGAATTTATACAGAAAACCTGCAACAATAACAACATCGTCTCCACCCAGATGAAACTCCACAGCATGACCTGACATTCAGACACTGAAAAGTTCAGACTGGTCGTCATTATGACTTATGGACTTGTGAACAGCCTCCTTGATTTGTCTTTGACTGTATGCTGACTCTGAGTTGCTGAGTTCCTGCTGTGTCCGTTTCAGCCTGGTGTTTATTCTTGTATTTGCTCAGGGTCCAGGATGCAGACTGGATAAGGCACATTTAGAGAACACATTTAAAACAAGACAACAAAATCGTTTTTCATGTTACTAAGATTAAGAAATATATTTTATGTATGAGAGAAGAAGAAAACCTTTGGGTGAAGCAGTTTGAATAAAACAGATGTCCAAACATGAAACAAACAAACAAAAAAAAACAAAACAAACATTTTTCCTCTTTGAAGCCAAGTTTCTAAAGAAGCTTTGGAGGAATGATTTGAACCAGTTTTGTCCATTATTGAAACAGACGTTTATTTGCCAATCATTCAACATCACCACTTGTGTATAACTCTGCTGATTTTATTCCCTTTGTGTCCAGGCTGAGATTCCAGGTGTCTCCCTCAGCTCATTTACTCCAAATCAGAAGCATCAGATTTGTGGAGACGCTCTGCCTGCCAGACACAGCTCAGGGCAATGAAACATATCTATCCTCCACAATATACAGGCCTGTGTTATTTAGTGTCTGTATTTAAATGTATAAATGATCAAGTGTGATCAAACTTTTCACATGAAAAATAATATTAAATGTCAAACATTAAGTGTTTAATTTTTGTTACATTTTAAAAGTTCAAATCTCAAAGACATTAAGTTTACGATCATATATGATCAAGAAAATCAACAATCTTCACATTTCAGAAACTAGAACCAGCTTTAAATGTGACTAAAATAATGATAAAACAATCAATTCTCTAATCATTGACTAACTGATGAATCACTGCAGCTCCAATATATTGTTGCATTTGACAACCCACTACAGCAACTACAGAATAAAACCACTAACCAGACTGATGACAGATTTCAAACATGCTGAATATGAAGAGTAGTATCATTTAAACTCACATGATTATCAGCCATAAGAACAAATTCAGATTTATATTGATGTAAGGTATATAAATGTAAGTACAGTTTGAATCAGTGCAATATTATTTTCACACATCAATGGACCACTGAACTTCTCAGCTTCTAAAATGTAAAGCCTCATTTAGAAACTACACAAGTACATATAATGGTCAGGGATCAACATGAACCTGTCTTCTCTATTTGAATTTAATCAACTCTGCAGTGTCTCCATCATCCCAAAGAAAAACTCCAGCATAGAGCGGCTGAGTGAATGTGGTCTGGACTCTGTGGAGGAGAGTCATGGTTTCAGAGACGCTGTAGAAAGACAGAATACCTGCTCTGTGATCCAGGTACACTCCTACTCTGGAGGACCGAGGACCTGAGAGGACAGTTTGGACATCGTTGTGTTGAAATTTAAAACTTCCTAGGTACCAATATAATGCCCAAGATTTGTCATTGTTTCCAAATTCACATTCACCGCCTGTTCCTGCTCTGCTGATATTCTTGTATGCAACTGCTACTTCAACTCCTCCCCCTCTCCACTCCACCTCCCAGTAACAACGTCCAGTCAGACTCTCTCTACTCAGGACCTGTAAACATTCAGTGAATCTGTCTGAATGATCAGAATAAAACTGTTGTTCTTCCATTAATGTTACTTTTCTGTTCCCATCAGATAATAACAGATATTTGTTTGCTGTGTTTGGATCCAGCGTGATTTCACGTGAATATTTTAAGAATCCAGCTCTGGTCTTTGGCTCTGTTGGTGACAGTAAAACATCCACTTCAGTGACTGTCAGTGAGATGTTTGTCCATTCCTCTCTCAGAATGTCCTGTAGTTTATCTCTGGTCTCTGACACAGCTGCTGTCACATCCTCAAAGTAGCTCAGAGGACGAATATTGATGCTGGATGAGTGTGTAGACTCACTGAGTGCTGACAGTGAGGGGTAGTTGTGTAGAAACTGGTTGTGATCCTCTGTGTGTGAGAGCTGCTCCAGCTCGCCGTCTTTCCTCTTCAGCTCAGCGATCTCCTGCTCCAGCTTCTCCTGAAGCTCTTTGACTCGACTCACTTCAGTTTCCTGCTGGGATCTGACCTGCTGCTTCACATCAGAGCTTCTTTTCTGGATGAGACGGATCAGCTCAGTGAACATCTTCTCACTGTCCTCCACTGCTTTATCAGCAGAGCCATTGATGGCCTCCACCTCCTGTTGAAGCAGCTTCACATCTTTCTCTCGCTCCTGGATTCTCTGCTGGATGTTTAGTCGTCTCACCTCGAGCTCCTTCTGCTTCTCAGTCCTTTCTGCTGCAGCTGGGACTGTTTCATGGCCTTTATGTTCATCCATTGTGCAGAGATAACAGATACTCTGCTGATCAGTACGACAGAAAATCTTCATCACCTCATCATGACGAGAGCAGATGTTCTCCTGGAGCTTCTTGGAGGGGGCCACCAGCTTGTGTTTCTTTAATGGAGCTGCATCATAGTGAGGTTGGAGGTGTTTCTCACAGTAAGAGGCTGGACAAGATAAACAGGACTTGATGGCTTTCAGCTTCCTCCCAGTGCAGACATCACAGGCCACATCTTCAGGTCCAGCATAGCAGTGATCAGCTGGAGCAGCTTGGAGTCCAGTCTTCTTCAGCTGCTCCACTAAAGCTGCAAACATGACGTTTTTCTCCAGGACAGGCCTCGGTGTGAAAGTCTTCCTGCACTGAGGGCAGCTGTGGATTCCCTTCCTGTCCTCTTCATCCCAGAAACCTTTAATACAGTTCATGCAGTAGCTGTGTCCACAGGCTGTAGTCACCGGATCCTTCAGTAGATCCAAACAGATGGAACAAGAGAAGGTTTCTCGGTCCAGCTGAACTCCTTTCTGTGCCATTTCTCCTCTGAGTGTCAGTGACTGCGTGAGTTTCTCTTCCTTATAACTGAAACTAGTCTGAGCTCTGATCTCAACAACATATTTCTGCAGTGAATGGAGCCTGTCAGCTCTTACACGTCACCACATGTTGGTTACACCCATCTTCAAAGTGCAGATCTGAAGGGGAGGGAACGAGGAAACAGGTGGACAGAGAGGAGGTGCTGTGTTTAAGAGGAGGAAGAAGAGGGAGGGTTATCAGGCTGTGCTTCACTCCAGGAAGAGGAGCAGTTTGAGAGCGATACTGTGTGTTTAACCCTTTTTATTTACTGCTCACATCAGCTTTTAAGCTTGTTAACACTTTCTTCTATATAAATAAACTTGAGTTTAGAAATGTCAGAGTTCTCACTGAAGTTAACAAATAGTCCTTCAGTTTTAGTCAATGCAGGAGGATAATGATCCTAAACATACAGATAAGGCAGCAACTGACATGATGCTTGTGTTGCATTTAAGTTTATGTTCACTTCAATTGTTTCTCTCCCTCAAACACCATCAAAGGTGAGAGGGTGCAGCAGGTGTAGTAGTTGGTATATGAGACAGTAAACAAATTACAGGGTTTTCAAACACATTCAGCTCCACAAAAATGTGATAAATGTTTGACAGGAATAAAAAGAAACTCTGACTCCTTCTTTAAAATTATTTTTCTGTTATTACGGTCGAGTTGATCACAACAATAATCTTGAGCAGGGACGTGGCTAAATACAGGTATGTATTAATATTAACCCTTTATTGATGAATCAAATGTATACTTTATGTATAACACTGTATTTATAAGTATTTTACAGGCCGCCCGGACTTATTTGGTAATTTTGGCTGTAAAAGGGCCAGATCATACTATAAGTGAATGCTTTTGACCCTTTTTTCAGAATAACCTTTGCTTCCAATATCTGGCAGTCAGTTTACATTATTGTATTGTTAGGACAATGAAAAAACAGTTTAAAGTGGAAAAAATATGGACTCTGTTTTTTTTTTCCAGATTTATTGTTAAGTGAAAACTAATATTCAACAGGAACAAAATGTAACACAACATCAATATTAAATATGAACTATACTAAATATGTATTAAAAAGTTTTTGAGTCTAGGGACTTAGTTTCTTAAATCTCCAGACGTTTTTGGGGCACTTATTCACACCTGCTTCTCTGCTCCGTGCATCATTAATTCTCACCTGTGCTTGGACCATCACTGCTTGTGCATTCTAATGATGCACTGTAAAGTTTCGTAAAGCTCGTCTTCTCGAAATATCCCCGTAAAGCGCAGCTTCTCTTCTTTTAGAAAATGTTTGCATTTTCTCTCTAACATAAACGGTGACGGAGTTCCTGTCATTTAAAGAGCGCTTGTAAAATGGGGCCGACGGTGGGTCCATTAAACAACACCAGTGGACACTGTAAACCGAGCATATTGATACTGTGGCGAGCTCAGGCAAGGAGGAGACAGAGACTTCTGTTTGGACCTGCTATTCCTGCCTTAGCCATACAGGGAGCTACAGGGAGCACAGCCTTTTATTAGGAATGCCCCTTCACCCACAACAGCAGTGAGAGGTGGTGTACGGGCACAGCAGTCCCCAACACCACCATGCGCCTTTGGCCCGGCATGCGGATCCGGTACACCACTTCAGATAGCTGTGCCAAAACTTCTGCAGGGTCCTGCCACTGACTGCAAAGCTTGGGGGACACCCAAGTGCAGTGCACCCAGACATTATCTCCAGGCACAAAGGCTCTCCCTCAGTGCCTGGTGTCGTAAGCCCTCTTCTGTCGCACTCCCGTGCTGGCCTGGGCCTAGTGGGAGCAGTCATGGACCACCTGTAGCCGCTCCCTCAGCTTCCTGTAATAGTCCATCTCCTGTCCTCCAGCAATCTCTGGCTCGGGAGGAGACCTGAACACCAAGTCCACTGGTGTCCGGAGCTCCCGCCCAAACATCAAGGCAGCAGGCTTGCATTAGCTGGACTCCTGGACTGCAGTCTGACACGACCAGAGGGCCAATCACGCTGGTGTTGGCTGGGGAGGATGGCGAGCTGGGTAGCCAGCATGCGGTTGAATTGCTCGACCAGGCCATCGCTTTTCGGGTGGAGCGGTGTTGTCCTCATTTTCTCCACCCCAACCCACCGGCAGATCTCCCCAAAGACCTTCGATTCAAAATTACACCCCTGGTCATCCAACTGAATTGAGGTTTGCAAATGTGAAAAGGGTTGATCACATTTGCAGACAGCATATTGCATTGATACTAATTCCAAGGCACTGCATGACTGGCAGCTGAGTCCCCCTAAAAGTTTAAACCTAAAATCACCCCTGCTGTCCTTTATTAAACCTGTCATTTATTTGGCATCATTCAGCTTCACCACTTAACTGATTCCCACAAAAGTCCACATGGAGGCAATAAAGTCAAACACAATAAATAAACTGCACAGCAGGACACTGATATTTACAGTTTTTCTCGATTGCTAAAACACTAAACCCTATTGTCTGAACCAAAGTCTGAGTTGCCTGAACTAGTGATGTTCGATTCATGAACGAATCGTTCAATACTCGAGAATCACTTTACTGACTCGTGAATCATGATTCACAAGCGCAACTGACTCACTGACTCATCCCTGTTGCTGTTAGCAAGCTAATTTCATTAGTAAAAATATATCTACCTTATAATTAAAATTGTGGGGAAAAAAACAACAGCCAGTTTCTTAACAAAAACATTTCTGCTCTGAACTGGAAGAAAAAACCCTGAGTAGAAGCTCACATCAAGACAATAGCTCCTCGGTTCACAGTAGCATCGCTCAGCTAGCATGCTAACAGCACATTTGAGTTACTCACCCCTCCTTGCTGTGCTGAATCATAGCATAAGCGAATCACTCAGGACTCACTAACCCCTCCTCCTGGCTCACAGCTCAAACGAGTTGAACGAATCACTGACTCGCTCACCCCCTCCCTTGCTGTGCTGAATCATAGCGTAAGGCGAATCACTCACTCACTCAGCCCCTCCCTCCTGGCTCACAGCTTCTTCTTCTTCTTGGTTGGCAACCAATGTTAAGGCGCTTTACCGCCCCCTGGCTCACAGCTCAGTGGACATTTAGATGAGAAAATATATATTTGACACATTTAAGGAAAATACCAATAAAATAAAATAAAAATAAATAAATGTTCCCTTTAGAATTTTTTTTGCTCTTTTTTGCTCTAAAAAAAATAGTTTTCTTTTACACTCATTCATCTTAGCAGTAGGATTTACATTAAAAGAGAAACAAATTAAGTTTGAGTGAAAATATAAATTTTTGCACTCTCTGGTCAACTGACTCAGTGACTCAAATGACTCAAGAAACTCGATTCACTTTGGTGAGTGACTCATTAAAACTCGATTCAGTAAAAAGAATCGAATTTACCATCACTAGCCTGAACCCACTTATTGAATCAGTCACTCTTTTGACAAAACCATAAGCACTTTTAACCTGTTCAGACACATCTTGTCAACACATTGTCATTGTGATGCACCTGTGTTGCATAATGGTGAGCACAGGTGGCAAAAGTCAAACACAAGTAATGCTCAGGTGTCACCGGTTGAACACAACAACTCAAAATTGATCACACTTGTGTCTAATGATGTGGGGTACATATAAGCCAGAGCACTGGTTTGTGAGGCACTACAATGGATAGACATCCAAAAAAAGGAGTTTGTGTGAGAGATGAAATCTTTCACATTTCAGATGAAGTCAGAGCTACTGTGATTGATCATGTCCTTGTCCATGGTATGACAATGAAGGAGGCCGGACTAAGGGTACAACCAAACATCAGTAGATTCCACCATACTCCCCCTTCCTGAACCCAATTGAAGAATTCTTCTCCGCATGGTGGTGGAACGTTTATGAACGCCAACCTTACACCAGGGTGAATCTCTTGCAAGCCATGGAACTGGCCTGTGGTGACATGGGTGTGGAGGCATGTCAAGCCTGGATACGGCATGCCAGGGTTTTTTTTTTCCCTCGTTGCCTGGCCAGAGAAAATGTGGCCTGTGATGTAGATGAAGTCCTGTGGCCTGACCCAGTACGGAGAAATGATGCTGTGGCGGAGTAATGCACTTATATTTGTGTGCTTCTACGTACAAGTGCTACATGTAAATGCACAGGATTTCTGTTTTTTGGCAAATTCTCTTTTCTATGTACAAGTGTTAGGAATGCCCAGGTATTTTGTTTTGCAACATGCATTTAGCCTAAATAAACATTTATTTCTACAGCTTCATGTCCTGAGCACTGTGTTTTCCTTTTTTCTATGTAGTGTTTAGTGACTACTCAGTAGAGTATTTAATTTAGATTGACTTGAGGCAGGATTTGATGGCATAGTTCAGTTTTGAACTGTTTTGGGGTGAAAGTTTGGTTTTGCAAGAAGAGTCAGAGGTTTTGTGAATGTAGCTTGAAAATTGGGTTTTGTGTTCGCAGTGTGGGGAAAAGGAGATCAGCTTTCCAGGAATGTGTCTTAGCAATCGAGAAAAACTGTAACGTGCTGGCAGCTCATGAACCGTTTGTCTCATTTCCACCTAAAATCCATCTCAGCTGGAAAGAAAGAACAACGAGGCTGAAGGTGGAAACTTAAATGAAGAAAAAACTCAAATCCTGTGTGCTGAATAAGACACAGGATTAAAATCAGTAAATGCAGCAGAGTTTCAGATTCACAATAACAAGATTAATCTGTAGTGTTTAAAAAATAAAGCTGTAAATGAATCCTGAAAGTCTGAACTCACAGCTGCAGTCTGACAGTTTTATGAGATCAGAATTTAAAGAAGCCGATCACTTTCCCTGATGGTCTCCTCGTCTGATTTTTCGGGGTGTCAATAGAAAATACCTTTAAACAACATAACCAGAAATGTTTGTATTTAATGAAGCTTGGCTCTGATGACCATTTTCAGTTTGTTTTTAGGTAAATATTTCATTTTGCCTCTGGTTTGTATTTCCAGGTATGTTTTCTGTTGTCTTATATCATCTTCTGTAAATCATCAGTACCGTTTGTTATAGTTAGTTAAAAAAATAGACAGAAAATTCAGAAAAATTCAAACCCATAAAAATAAATATGTATTTACAATATGTACACAGAAAGATTATGAAAGGCAGCACTTTGTGCTACAACATCCATCAGTAACCAGAAGAGTAAGAAATAATCTCTCCCTTCAGCCACATTAATGATTACAGCTGTGAATTCAATCCCAGGATAAGAGGAGCCTGAATTAACATAAGTCATGTTACACAGCACACATCACTTCCTGTAATTAAAGCAGCTGAGAGTATTTTGTTGATGTGACTGATGATTCGCTCTGATCCAAAGTTGGTCCTGCACAGAGAATCCTGTCAGTCCCAGTTTGTTTTTCTGAGACACTCAACATCTCTACATCAGCATAGAGGTGTCGTTGGCTTAATTTCTTTCTCAACACAACCCACAGAAAAGAAAACACCAAGATTAAAGCTACGGCTGCTGTCACTCCAATTATGATATGGTTTCTTGTTGATATTAAAGTTGGTCTCCGAGGTTTGAGCTGATCAGCAGCTTCTGTAAAAGACAAAAAAAATCCTAGTTGCCATTTGTTCATGTCTAAAATGGATATTTGCAATGCACACATTGAATTTGAGTCATGTAAGAATAGATTATCGTAGTATTAGGGATTTAGTTGTATGAACCATAGTAAAACATTATATTCATTATTCAGGTCAGGCTACTAAACATTCACACATAGAGCGCACACAGAATTGGGAGAATAGGTCAGAGGTTCATGTGAGAAGCAGAGGTGACAGAATGCTGCCGTTACTGGGACACAGTGTTGGTGAGCCAAAGCTGGGAGAACACAGTGTGCGAAGAGGTGGGCAGCAAGGACACGAGATAAGGAGGCAGGAGATAGAGAGGGATCAGGAGGCACCTATTTTGAGAGACAAAGGTTGTTGATGTCTGTGTTGTAGAATCATTACCCTGTTTTAGGTTGCATTATACTTCTGATTTAGAAATTGTGAAATTATTCCACTGATTTGTATTACACTACACTGCTGATTTATTGTTGCAAATCAATTACACTGTTTATGAAGAAATACTGTTTGCAGAGAATCGTGGCCTTGCTTTCCTGATTACAAAGATACCAGAACATACTGCACGGGAGATTCTCCCTCATCTCACACAGGAGGAGAAAAGCAGGAAGCCAAGGTTGTAACTTAGGCTCACTGAGAGAGAGAAAGAATGTGGATGTTTAAGTTTTTTATGTCCACATCTCCCGTCCGGACGCTTGTAATGCTCGAAGTGTTTGTATGGAATAAAGAGAATTGTATTGATTAAAGTGATTGTTGATTGAGCATTAAAACACTGAGTGTTGTTCTTCTTTCAGCCCGAAGATCAAAGGAATTGGAGTTTTTAACAGTCATAAATGAAAATTCCAGCACAAACAGTTCACAGAAGCTAAGCAGTCAATTTTAGCAACGCAGTGAGAGCTATTGCAAAAAAAGGTAATTAATCAGCAAACCGGTGACATTGAGTCGCCAGAGCTGAAACCATAATCTGTCCTTACTTTACACTTGGTGACAGTGGGAAGGAAAAAGTTGATTTCAAGAGGAACAAACCTCCAGCAGAACCAGGCTCAGGGATGGGCTGACATCTCCCTCGACTGGTTGGGGTGAGTGGGAAAAGTCTCACACTTGGATAAAGCACTTGAAGCTTGAGACTGTGGATACAAACTTCTAGCTTATGCCTTTTAATATGCTGAGAGATCAGAGCGATGAAAAGCTGGAGAATCATTAGATTTTTACTTTTCAGCTGTCTGTAAATGAACAGCTATGTTTCAAAAGAAACCGTTAACAGCTAAATCAGGATCATTTTACTTTAATGTGCTCTTTAGTGATGTGTCAGTCGCGAACGAAACGGCTCTTAGAGCCGGCTCTTTGAAGTGAATGTGATCCGGCTCCTTATTGGGAGCTGTGTTTTGTTTCTTTGCTTCACTCGTGAGTCTTGTGCTCGTGCTGAGCAGACGGAGGAGGGGCGGTAGTTACACTCGCAGTAGCACAGGAACCGAGCAGGAGGGAGGGAGTACTTCAGATCTTGTCCAGTATATTTATTATTGTGCTATCTACTGTACAATATAAAGCGCCTTGAGGCGACTTTTGTTGTGATTTGGCGCTATATAAATAAAATTGAATTGAATTGAATTGAATTGAATTATAATTCAAGGCCTTGTTGATAACATAATGATAGAAATTGTCTGGTGTGAAGACGAGGAGAGTGCCAGGGTCACAGGTCATAGAACTAGTAAACACATTTGAAGGGAGTAAGTGAACATCCATATTCAGCCCGTTACACAATTCCTCCATAACCAGCAATACATAATTGTGTGTTTACTCTTAGTTAGCATAGTTAACTAAGAGTAAACTACGTATTAACATGCTGTTTTTGTTCCCGGTTAAACTGTTTCCTCCTGAATGAAAATATTTTTAATGTTAGGTTTAATCCAGAGTCAGCTAATCTCAGCCAAACCGATTTACTCAGGAACAAATAAAACACTGTTAACATTAGTGGTGTGTTTATTAAAATATCGACATTTTAGTACTTTGGGGGTAAATTTGTAGTTTTTAATTAATCAGAACACAGTGGAAAGAAACTATATCATTTGGATCGTCTAAATTGGAAGGAACTACTTCCTCTTACGCCTTTTATAGTCATATGCGAAATACAGCTGCATAAATGTGTCGCAGCCCCCTGGCGTGCGCACTCACAACAATGGCTGAGCGTAAACGGAGTCACGTGTGGACGTATTTTACCTCCACAAACAGCCAAGAAACTGTTTGCGATACATGTGGCAAGATAGTGAGTTGTTGTGGCAACACCACGAACCTTGTCGTAGAATATGATGAGCGTATGTTGATGTGAACTGAAGAGGAGGAGAGGGACAGGTGCTGCTGGGGCGAGACAGACGTCTCTCGCAGAGTCGCTTGAGGTTTTTTTATTTCAATATGATAATTCTGCATTATTAAGCAATAAGAACAAGTATTCTGATGTCTTGTAATCATTGTGAAGCTATATTATTATATTATTACAATTACATAATACAATTATATATTGGATTTTGAAATACAATGAAACCTTACGTGTTTGTACAGAGTGTCAGTTATGGATCAGTATCGTCGATACCACCCTGAATTTTACTTGGTATTGTATCGGAAAGGAAATCAGTGTTTAAAACACTGTTCAAAATGTTAATGTTTGAAATAAACCAAACATTAACATTTCAAATAACAGACGTCTTCGAAAACATCAGAGCACCTTTGGAAATATGGAAATATCCTGATAAATTGAGCAGATATTTAAAGTTTACAGAGATACATTCTTGCCCGAAATAAAGTTCATTTTGTGACCCAGAAAGAGTAATATTTAATATTTAAAAGTTTTTAGCCGCGCTCCTCCACCATTGCTGCATTTGAGTTTTGGATGAAATGTATTCTGGGATATTTAGCTGCACCAAGTCCACACAAATCACCACCAATGCATGCTCGATAAAACAGGCGGAGCGAGTTCTCAGCTTGATGCGTGCTTTGAATTGGAACAGTACTTGGTCTCCGATTGATGACGTATTACGAGTACACGAGAACACAAGTACACATATTGAGACGGGGCCAATATTTCCAGGTTTTTCACTCACTTGATGTATCAGGATTACTCCACGTTCAAAATGGCTGACAAGTTAATGTCACATAATAAGCAGTCACATGTCTACAAAACCTCAACAGAGACAGTTTAAGAATTAAATCCATCCTGCTGTGAAAGCACATTTCACTGCACCTTCACTCCTCCCAGTCCACTTGTGACAGCCTGATTGCTCTTCACCCAATATGGTACAAACACAAAACTCATCGTCACGCCCCCAAGTCCTCTGACACTGGAGCGGCCAAACACACTATTTCTGGTTTCCACTTTCAAGCAAAAATATCTTGTGTTAAGGAAGCAGATCTCAGGAATCTAATGTTAATATTCCTCTACATGCAGTGTTGATCAAAAGAACCAATAATCAGTTTTCTCAGTTTACAGGATTCTCTTTGTTCTCATTATGATGGTCAGGAGGTCCTAACAGGATATGATGTTATTCATAGTGATGTCAGAAACAGTAAAGCTTTAAACTTGGATTTAATAGATTTATTTCAGTGCCTTCATTACTAACACAACTAAACTCATCTAATAATGGATGTCAGAAAACGTCCTCAGATAAATTCGTGGAAACCGTTTGATCAACAATGTGAATGAGACTTTTGGAGTTCACTGTAACCCTCGTGTTGTCCTCGGGCCAAAAATGGTCTCTAGGTGAATGTTAAACAAGTATATGGGAATCCTGAGGACAACACATGATGGACAAAATAACGAGACATGATCCAAGAAATCATGAACTTCATGCAAGTCTGTTCATTCATGAGCTATAATCATAAACTCGATGAAGGAAACAGTTTTTCAAGTTTACATTATTTTGAAGGTAAACAGACTGTCACTGATAATGAAACTAAATGAAATCATCGACCTCAGAGCAACGTGAAGCTGATTTGAGATGTTTAGCTTTATTTCATTTCCTGTGATTCAGTTTTTTACTGAATGGCAGTTTGTAATGAAGTATTCATGTTGATTTTATAATGATGATTATGTATGATAAGCTCTGATTAAGCTATAGCGTAGAACAGGAAGTGATGCTTTTCTTTTCTTACAGAATCAGTGGTGTTTGTGTTCTTCGATCCACACTGATCTGCTGCTTTATTGTCTGATCTCATACAAACTCTCAGAGTGTAGCTGTGAGTTCAGACCCTCAGGATTCATTTAGAGACTTAAACTTTGTACTTGATGCTTTAATGTTTTTATTGATAAGTTGAAATTGTGTTATGAACAAATGTTATTTTTCTATTTATCTATTTAAATTTTTTTTATTAATAATAGTACATGTAAACATATGTTATGGATTTATAAATGTACATTTTAAAAGCAGAACACAGCAGTGTTTGAGTCTTAAGAAGTGAAACACAACACTGACTCACACACTTGTAATCATAACTCTTATCAACGTGTCATGAATTTTTCCTGTGCGCTGCAGTTTCTTCTGTTTCATAGTTTCTACATTATTGCTGCTCCAGCTCAGCACACACCTCTGAATGACAGGAGGCAACATGACGTTTAGAGGATACTGGTGACTTATGAAAGTAGACTGGTAATAATCATTTTCTGATATTTAATACTGACTCTGCTGACTGTTGGTCTGTGTAGATCAGCAGAAATGTTTCATATAAATGTGAATTTTCAGAGTAAAACAGACCAAAGAAAACAGTCTGACACTTTCTGTTTGAAAGTTTATTAGGACATTTTTAGTTTGATGTTTGAATTCAAATGGTTTTGTTCTAAAACTCAGAGACTCAGAGAGAAAATGTGAATTTAAAAGTAAAACTCTGAACATAACCTGCTCCTAACAGTTTTTTTTCTCTTATTCTGATGTGTTGTTAGTGTAATTGATTTTAATGAATGTGAGAAACCCAGATGTGTTTGTGTCTCTGCAGTAGAGAGACGAGGAAGGATCGGCCTCTACTGTGGACTGACAGCAGCTCTGCTTGTAAAATTGTTTGCTGTAAACAGGAAAATCAAATCAAATAATAATAAAAATATTATTACACATATATTACGAATATTAATTATTATTACACTGTGATATTTTGATATTTATTGTTATCTCAGACCTTGAAAGTTACAGGTGTTTTAGGCTGAGCCCGTGGAGCAGGATTAGAGCTCTCGCTGGTTTTGGGTTAGTGACAGTTCAACAGGTGCCTGTGAAGTTGTTCAAATTAGATCTACTTTAATAATCTGTTTAAATTGGGACCCAAAGTAGGAACTCTTCCTGGGTTTAATGTTAAACTTAAATGTTTTCACTCAAAACCACAAAAACTAAAAATCTGTGCTTAAAACTGTGCTTTTCCGAGATCATTTGGAGAAATTAAAAAAAAGCCAAAAAACAAAAACGAATATTTTCTGTGTTCTGTCTCATTCCCCATGACCAGCCATATATATAAAATAAGAAGAAGCTGAGGTGTAAACAGGAACCAAAGAAGTTTGTGCTAAGTTCAAGCATTTTAGCCAGTTTAACTATGGCAGGTTGCACTCTGTTACCATTTATGTTTACCAGCTGAGGCACAGAAAAGATCACAGACTGGGAAACTGTTGGACCAACACAGGAAATCTCAGATGCAGAAGTTTTACTGTATCCAGGGCTGGCTGGGCAACACAGGAAATGTGAAAAGACAAAACAGGTTGGAACACAAACCAGTCACTAGAAGGAGCATCGGCTACAGAACACACAGTCTTAGACTGTTTGTGCTCCTCAGCACGCACTGTTTTATTTACAACTGTTGATGGTGTGTGGCTGGGCTCAGGCTGGGAAACCTCAGAATCAACAGGCTGAGGAGTAAAACAGTCCAGCGGGGATACAGTGCCAGTAACAGCGTGTAGGTGAGTCTGGGGTGGAATAACAGTCCTTTGTTCAGCTCAACAGCTGGAAAATCCATATTGGTTAACTCAGAGAAAACACTGCGAGCATTACCAGAGTCTGACGGCTCAGGAACACAAAGATCACTAGCGAGGACAACCGGTGAATAACTTGACACCGAGGTGTCACTCTGAATAATGTCTTTATATCCACGGAAGACCAAACAGTGTTACTCACAGTGGTAGATCTGTCATGAAGTCCAGGATCAGAAAGCTCGAGCTGAGCGTGTGAAACACAGTCAGTCTCTCCCACGGTTGCAGTCTGCTCAGCTGTACTGGAGCGACGGCAGCGTGAACGCCGTTTTCGGCCAATCTGACAATGTGTGATGTTTTGACAAACACCGGTTCAGGAAGTGCTCCTCTCCTGTTCAGGTGGAGCAGTTTAGTGGACCTGGTTTGTATAAACTGCAGTTTCTGGTTCTTTGAATTTAAATTGGTGTTCAGCTAAATGCAGTTTGTCACTCTGAAGATATTGTAGCTGCTGCTGAGGGATACCCTGCTGTTTTGTTCTCAGTTTGTTTTCCTGTTTTGTGCTCCTCGTTTGTTCTCGGTTGTGTTGCTGTAGTTCTTTTTGCTGCTGTGTGCATTGGTTTGTGTCCTCTGCATTCAGTGTGGTTTTGTGCAGTTCTGTCACTTGAGCAGTGACCATGATGTCTTAAATGGAGCCTTAATGATTTAAAGTGAGTGTGTGTGCCTGTTTGAGGTGGGTTTAATGGTGTATTGCTTTTCTTTGACGAAGCATTGTTTAAATTTGTGTGTCTTGAAAAGTTGTGAGGTTAATGCGTTGTTGTTCCACGATTTAATAAATCTTGGAAGCACATCTCCTGCCTCATTTTAGTGTAAAGGACCTTTGTTCAAAGAAATAAACTGTTGGTAGATCCACTTCACAACGAACCATCCATCAGTAAAAATCTAACTCAATTAGAGAAATAAATTCTTTCTCAAGAGTCTCAGATTATTCAATCAACTGGTCAAAATCTACAGTTCTTCCGATTAATTGCTCCTTCCATAATTCTTCTCCTACACCACTGCAATCTGGAAATATAAAATATTTAGGTATTAATGTCTCTCCTAAGCTTTCAGAATTAACTAAATTAAACCACATCCCGCTTTTAAAGACAGTAGAAAGTGATCTGGCTAGATGGAAATCTTTACCCATATCACTCATGGGAAGGGTTGCCGCTATAAAATGATGGTCTTGCCAAAATAAACTATTTGTTTTCAATGATCCCAAATAAGCCATCACAAGATTGGTTCAGATCTCTAGACTCATGTATTTCTAAATTCCTTTGGAAAGACAAACCCCCACGTATTAGCTTAAAAACATTACAAAGGACCAAGGATAAAGGAGGATTAGATCTGCCTAACGTTAATCACTATTTTTTAGCCAACAGGCTTCAGTTCATCTCTAGATGGTTTAAACACAGCTTCTTAGATGAGCCCTGGCTAGATGTAGAACAGGCACTATGTAATAATCTAGAAATTTCAGACCTACTATTTATCAGCTCAAACATCAAAAGACATGAATGCTTTAAAAGCATCAACATCAGCTCTTCTCTGACAGCATGGTGGGAGTTTCTAAAATGACAGTCCTCATTAATCCCATGCAAACGTACACCTATCTGGAATAACCCTGACATATTACAAAACAATAATATGATTAATTTTCCAGAATGGAGTTGTAAAGGAATTAAATACTTAGAACATATATTAGAGGGAACAGAATTTATTCCATTTGACAGACTAGTTACACAATATGGGATCAACAAGAAAAGATTTTTAGAATATCAACAAATTAAATCCATAGTAAAAAGAGATTTAACCTCAGTCAAGCTGAATTACAAACACCACCAAGTGCGGTACACTTTCTTACTCTTAAATCCCCAAATTATTATCTAAAATATACAGAACACTTTCTAAAATAGATGAATCAATATCCCTTCCTATTGCAAAGTGGGAAGCAGATTTATCAGTAAGCTTAGACCAAAACTTCTGGTCTCAGGTATGCTTAAAACCTTTAAATTGATTAAAAATCCCAGTCTGCAATTAATACAATACAAAATACTACATAGAGTGCACTATACTGGTCATCGGATGTTCAAGATGGGCTTTACATCTTCCAACAACTGCTCACACTGTCAAGGCAATACACCAGACAATTACATCCACGCCCTTTGGTTCTGTCCACCAGTGCAGAAGTTTTGGCGTGAGATATGTGAAGAACTTATCAAAGTGTCTGAAATGTAACATTCCAGCCTCCCCTTTTAGTGTGCTTGCTGAGCAACTTGGATGAGGTCACTGCAGAAATAAACACAGCCCACATTGTTTTACAGCCCTATGCATTGCCAAGAAAACGGTCCTCCTTAACTGGAAAAATAAAAATAATCTTAATTCTAATCAATATAAAAACCATCTAATAGATCACATTAGTCTTGATACAGCCTCTGCCACCACATTTGATCAATCCCTTTGGGCTCCTTTGATCGGCTTCATCACCTAGGGTGGGGGTCATGGTTTGGTCCTGCCTTCGCTATTGTGGTTGATGTGGAGGTTGGGATGGGCTTAGGCGCCATTAGAACCCCTAGAGACGTTATCCCTGGAGGGCTCAACCCGGGGTTGTGGTCATAACCTGGTTAGTGGCTCTGGTCGCTCTTAGAGGTGTTCTCCTCGTGGCTGCGTGCAGCGGGGCTGGGGATGGTCTGTACTGGCGGACGTGGGTTACTGGCCTGGTGGCCTGGCTGCCCCTGAGTGGATCCGGGGCAGGCGGGGGCTTGGGGTTGGGGTGCTTGCCTCCGTGATGGGGCTCTGGCTGGGCCTTGGGGCTTCGGTCCTCGTCGGTGTGTCGCCGAGGTTGTGGGTGGAGTGGGCACGGGGCTCAGCCCTGGCGCAGGGGCCTCTGGTGCATCGGCCTAACTGGGGGCTCTTCAACTGGCAGGGAGGTTGTTCCATCCTTGCAGAAGTCCACTCTGCAGGTGGGGAGAGACACAGGAGAGGTGGAGAATAAACCTAACCTGGGTGTCTGTTGTCTTGTGTAGTCTGGAGATGATTGAATGTTGGGGTGGGTATAGTTTCCTCTGCGGTGGGGTGGGCTTCCCCAGGTCCTGTGGGGCTTAGCGGTGCTGCTGCCATAGGCCCCGGTCTGGATGGGCCTGGGCTCCCTTGCCTTGGTGGGTACTAGAGGGGCGGGGTGCCTACTGGGGTCAGCGGGGAGCTGGCCCTAAGGAGGGGCATCTTGCCCCTCCCTTCTTTCCTCCCATCCCGGCTGCCTCCCTCTTCCCGCTCCACCACACCCACCCACACAGGTAGGGCCTTGGGGTGCGGGTGTGTCACCAGGGTGCAGGGGAGGCATTCCCCCCCCTCTGTCCCCTTCTGGCCACCTGTGCCTCAATTTTATTTCACAACTTAGACATCCACATTATTCACACTCTCATAACACACACACACATATATATATATAGGGCCTTGAGGGTGACCACGTTAACGGCGTCCAGAGGACGGTTTGGGTATTCAACCCTACCTCTGGCGCCGTGCCCACCTCTCAATTTTAAATCCATGTAGACATTGAGGGTTCTCGGGAGGGGCCAGTGCTAACACCTGCTGCTCTCTGGCAGCAGCACCATGCCCTCCTTGTTTTAAATGCACTTTAGAACAACACGCAGCAACACTACACATGAGCGGGAGGAGGGAGGTATGGGGTCTTCACACACCCCGTTCTCTACTAGCCATCGGGCGGGGGCTGGGAGGAGGTGTTGGCTGTCCGATTGGCCTCCCTGCTGCTGCGGAGCCTGGGGCGGTCTGCTTGCCTCCACCCCGGGGAAAGGGTCACATCTCTTGGGTCTGGGTGCCGTTTCCCCTGGGGGGCGAGGGTACCTGGACCCGGGGCATAGAGTATGTTTGGGGAGTATGATTGTGTGTACATGTCTATGTATGTCTATCCCTACGTTGGGTGAGTGCTGAGTGTTTGTATATGTGTGCATGAGGGTGGGAAAGCATGTTTATGTCTGTGTGTGCCTGTTTGTCTGTGTCTATATGTCAGGTCGGGTCTTAGACTCCACCTCCCGGGTACTTCCAGGCCCTCCAAGTGTGGAGGCCTATCTCCCCTCACCACACTCCCTGCTGGTAACTGATGCCCTCAGGGGTTGGTGCATTGGTGGTTCTTGGTGTCCGGGGCTGGGGCTCAGGTATGCACCAGCTCACTCCCGGTGGCTACTTGGCGGGGCCTGGTGCCTGCTCGCTCGGTCAGGCCTCTTCCGGAGCAAAGGGGCCCTCGGGCCTCCGGCCTCGGGGCCTGCAACTCGGTTCACTCTGGCACAGCTGGCTGCCGGCAGAGCCGGCGGGCACGCCAGTGCAGCCCCCTCTGGCTTCTGCTCCGTGGCTACTGGGTGACCCCCTCGTCTGGGGATCTCCTCAGCCCTTCCCAGGAGGGTGGCACGGATGCCCCTCCGGTGGTACTCCTTGGGCTCTCGCACTCTGGGGCCTCTGGATGTCTGGAGCCTGGATCTCCTCCATGCCTGCTTCATGCCCTGGGGGACGGGGCTATGGGCCTCCACACCCTCTAGCAGACTGTTACATGGGGAAACCTTTTGTATACAAGCGCGTTGATCCACACAGGTGTGCACACGGGTGTTCACTGTTCGTAGACATAGTACACCTACACAACTACACCTTTCTTAGCTGCTACTTCAAAGCACATTGTGCGCTGTCTGTCCTGCGTGCTGCACAACAACTTTCAATATTTAGTATTTACTGCTGTTCACACTTAGCTAGATTAACGTGATGGTGTTGTGTTTAGTATGTTGCTTTGTTTTTGTTTGGGTTTTTTGCTTGTCTTCTCTTCTTTTTCTCTCAACAGGTGATCCAGGAGATTTTTTTTTTTCTTTCTCTTTGTCTTTGTAAGTGCCCTTTCTCACTGTCCCTTTTCCCTTCTGTTTTTCTTTTCCTTCCTCTCTTTCTTTCTCCCTTTCCTATCCCCCAGTCATGTCTGTCCCATCTGTAACAACTGAAAATAAAAAAAAAAAAAATAAAAAAAATCTAACTCAATTTCAGTACAACAAATTCATCATTCATATAAAAAAATCAACCCTGCAGGGATCAAACATCTGATCAAACACCAGGGTTGGACACAGACTTTCTAATCTGACATCACAAAGTTATTCTGAATCTGTAAATCCAATTAAAAACTCCCCAAAACTACTATGAAAAAAAAACCCTTAAAAGGTTCAATGATAGAAGAAAAATCCTTTACATATAAAATCAACAGAGGTTCCTGATAAATAGACTAATAAACAGAGAATAGCTGAACAGTTTCTGTGACACAGACCTAAAAATGCATAAATGCTCCATGATTTTCATTTCTATCCATCATCTTGAACACTGGCTATAAATGTGTTCACTTCACTATTGTGTGATTTGGTTTCTTCACGTGTCTCCTTCAGTGCAAATAAAGGACTGTTAGAGTGTGTGCTGTGTGTTTTTCTGAAGCATGACAATCCTTTCCAACAAGTATTTCCAGCTGTTTGTCTCCCCTCTGCACTTTAATCTTTCTTCTTGTCATGTCTGTGTTTGTCCACCAGGTGTCTCCCTCAGCTCATTTTCTCCACATCAGAAGCATCAGATTTGTTGAGACGCTCTGCCTGCCAGACACAGCTCAGGGCAAAGAAACATGTCTCTCCTCCACATCTGTCATCTGAAAAATGACATTAAATGTGATCACTCTAGATACAATAAGAACAACTAAAAAAAAACCTCAAAGATTCCATTTTTGTTAAATATTAAAAGTTGAAACCTCAAAGACATTAAGTTTACAGTCATATATGATCAAGAAAATCAACAATCTTCACATTTCAGAAACTGGAACCAGCTTTAAATGTGACTAAAATAATGATAAAACAATCAATTCTCTAATCATGTGACCCTAACCCTAGATATGAAGCAAGGTGGGAGGGATATTCCTGCTGAGGTCAGCTGTTCATTGTAAGTGATGTCCTGCTTTAATTTAGAGATTGCTGAGCTGCTGCTTTGCCTGGGTGGATTTCTGGCTGCTGGGCCGAGGTTCTTATACACCAGTGGCTATTTTCATTTGTTTTAAAATTGGTTTAACTTGACAGGGGCTGAAGGCTATTATGGAGTAGATGACCTGCTCCACCTCCTGAGCTATAGTCACCTCAGTAGTGTTGCTAGCAGAAGTTGAAGTAAATTATGTAGAAATTTTCATATTCATTGATATTCTTTGCTACTCACAAAAAGCATGAACTTAGTTTCCTTGTTATTAAGGTCAATTTATTAATATCAAACCACATCTTAAAAAAAAAATCCAGTTCATTTTCAATTGCATACAAAAGATTCTTTACATTTTATGTCCAGAACACAATAAAATTGTATCTTCTGTATAAACAACACATTTTTTCCATTTTCCAAACAGGAATAGGCTTAACATCTTATTCCATATCTCTCTAGTTTCCTGAATAACTGATATGATCTACTGTATGAAAAGCTTTCTGTAGGTCAAGATAAAAACCATCAGAGAATTCATCATTTTATTGATTTTAAAAGACTGTGAAACTTACATTTTCTCTCATCAACACAGCGTCAAAGCAGTTTAAGAATTATTCACAACATTTAATCTATCAGTTAATTTCTGCCACAAACTCCTCTCTAATGATCTTACGGAGTTCACGAGACATCACACACTGGACTGAGACATGAACTACTTTTTGTGCAGGTTTTATTGTATTAAAACAATATTTTCTTCTATGTAAAGGAAGTAAATAAAGAACAGAAAGGAAGAGAAATCCTGCAAATTCAGAAAATAGAACAAACTACATAATATGTAGCTTGTGCTATTTAAACTACATAAGACTGGCCCCCTATAAAATCCAAATCTTTAAGAAATAAAAATGAAGTTCCCAGTGTTATTGTCGTTTAAGCAATGAAAAAACTTGAGGTCCTAAAACTGTTGAATTATTGCTTGATTATGTTTATGCATTACTTCCTTTACTTACTTTGGGGTCCAGTGGAAACTCTTTTGAAATAAATTTCTCACATGTCACTCTGATCTGTTCACAAAGATTCAACAGAGAAAAAGTGTTGCATTGATTTTTATACAGTTTCAGGTAAATTTACAGGTAACTACAGACAATCAATCATAAGATGTCAGACTCGCAGTCATAAAGTGATCTCTGTGCAGAGAAGAAACAGCACAAGAATGAGTTCTCAACAGCAAAGACAAAAACAAAAAACTGGAAGCTCAAAGGTCTATTTGACTTTAATCAACTCTGCAGCTGCAGTTCCAACCCCCCAAAGCCAAAGTCCAGCATAGAGCGGCTGAGTGAATGTGGTCTGGACTCTGTGGAGGAGAGTCATGGTTTCAGAGACGCTGTAGAAAGACAGAATACCTGCTCTGTGATCCAGGTACACTCCTACTCTGGAGGACCGAGGACCTGAGAGGACAGTTTGAACATGGTTGTGACGAAATTTAAAACTTCCTGTGAACCAATATAATGCCCAAGATTTGTTATTGTTTCCAAATACACATTCATCGATGCTCCCTGCTCTCCTGATATTCTTGTATGCGACTGCTACACAAACTCCTCCCCCTCTCCACTCCACCTCCCAGTAACAACATCCAGTCAGACTCTCTCTACTCAGGACCTGACAACATCCAGTGAATCTGTCTGGATGATCAGAATAAGACTGTTGTTGGTTCATAAATGTTACTTTTCTGTTCCCCTCAGATAATAACAGATGTGTGTTTGCTGTGTTTGGATCCAGTGTGATTTCACGTGAATATTTTAAGAATCCAGCTCTGGTCTTTGGCTCTGGTGGTGACAGTAAAACATCCACTTCAGTGACTGTCAGTGAGATGTTTGTCCATTCCTCTCTCAGAATGTCCTGTAGTTTATCTCTGGTCTCTGACACAGCTGCTGTCACATCCTCAAAGTACCTCAGAGGACGAATATTGATGCTGGATGAGTGTGTAGACTCACTGAGTGCTGACAGTGAGGGGTAGTTGTGTAGAAACTGGTTGTGATCCTCTGTGTGTGAGAGCTGCTCCAGCTCGCCGTCTTTCCTCTTCAGCTCAGCGATCTCCTGCTCCAGCTTCTCCTGAAGCTCTTTGACTCGACTCACTTCAGTTTCCTGCTGGGATCTGACCTGCTGCTTCACATCAGAGCTTCTTTTCTGGATGAGACGGATCAGCTGAGTGAACATCTTCTCACTGTCCTCCACTGCTTTATCAGCAGAGCCATTGATGGCCTCCACCTCCTGTTGAAGCAGCTTCACATCTTTCTCTCGCTCCTGGATTCTCTGCTGGATGTTTAGTCGTCTCACCTCGAGCTCCTTCTGCTTCTCAGTCCTTTCTGCTGCAGCTGGGACTGTTTCATGGCCTTTATGTTCATCCATTGTGCAGAGATAACAGATACTCTGCTGATCAGTACGACAGAAAATCTTCATCACCTCCTCATGACGAGAGCAGATGTTCTCCTGGAGCTTCTTGGAGGGGGCCACCAGCTTGTGTTTCTTTAATGGAGCTGCATCATAGTGAGGTTGGAGGTGTTTCTCACAGTAAGAGGCTGGACAAGATAAACAGGACTTGATGGCTTTCAGCTTCCTCCCAGTGCAGAAATCACAGGCCACATCTTCAGGTCCAGCATAGCAGTGATCAGCTGGAGCAGCTTGGAGTCCAGTCTTCTTCAGCTGCTCCACTAAAGCTGCTAACATGCTGTTTTTCTCCAGGACAGGCCTCGGTGTGAAAGTCTTCCTGCACTGAGGGCAGCTGTGGATTCCCTTCCTGTCCTCTTCATCCCAGAAACTTTTAATACAGTTCCTGCAGTAGCTGTGTCCACAGGCTGTAGTCACCGGATCCTTCAGTAGATCCAAACAGATGGAACAAGAGAAGGTTTCTCGGTCCAGCTGAACTCCTTTCTGTGCCATTTCTCCTCTCAGTGTCAGTGACTGTGTGAGTTTCTCTTCCTTATAACGGAAACTAGTCTGAGCTCTGATCTCAACAACATGTTTCTGCAGTGAATGGAGCCTGTCAGCTCTTACACGTCACCACATGTTGGTTACACCCATGTTCAAAGTGCAGATCTGAAGGGGAGGGAACGAGGAAACACGTGGACAGAGAGGAGGTGCTGTGTTTAAGAGCAGGAAGAAGAGGGAGGGTTATCAGGCTGTGCTTCACTCCAGGAAGAGGAGCAGCTTGAGAGCAATACTGTGTGTTTAACCCTTTTTATTTACTGCTCACATCAACTTTTCACCTTGTTAACACTTTCTTCTACATAAATAAACTTTAGAAATGTCAGAGTTCTCACTGAAGTTAACAAACAGTCCTTCAGTTTCAGTCAATGCAGGAGGATAATGATCCTAAACATACAGATAAGGCAGCCACTGACATGATGCTTATGTTGCATTTAAGTTTATGTTCATTTCAATTGTTTCTCTCCTTCAAACACCATCAAAGGTGAGAGGGTGCAGCAGGTGTAGTAGTTGGTATATGAGACAGTAAACATTTTAAAGTGTTTTCAAACACATTCAGCTCCACAAAAATGTGATAAATGTTTGACAGGAATAAAAAGAAACTCTGATCCTTCTTTAAAAGTATTTTTATGTTATTATGGTCGAGTTGATCACAACAATAATCTTGAGCAGGGACGTGGCTAAATACAGGTATGTGAGAACCAGTCAATATTAAGGTCTCCAGTGACTGACTGCAGCTTTGTGACCTGGAGATACTGGATATTAGAACTTGGTGGTCTGTAACAGCAGCCCACTAGTATAGGTTTTACAGGAGGAAGCTGGACCTGTAACCACAGAACTTCCAGTCGGATCAACAGTCACAGCAAGAATCAGCATCTGCACATTTATCATCAAGAGCAGCAGGGGGCGCTGTTACACACAGAGGCAGGTTCTCTCCCAAATGTGTCCAGAACAAGAGCTGAGCAGCTTTTTCTGTGAGTCAAAGTATTTCTAACAAACTACAGCAGATCACAGAGCCTGTGTCAGCTCAGCTATCAGAATCAAACAGTGAAGCTGACCTGTGTAAGTCAGCAGGTCAGACAGTATGTTAATGAGGGGAAATCTACAAACCAGTGATTAACTTTTCATAAACCACATTTAATACAAATCTATGATACGTCCATAAGTCTGCACAGTCTGAAACCTCCTCACATTTCAGCCCTCATTTCTCATCATATTGTAATCTACAGTTATTTACGGTTCAATGAGTTTTGCTTGGAGTTTGCAGCTTCTGAGAGAATTATTTACATCACTGAAGTATTTATGATTCCCCTGGTATAAAAAAGCTTCACAGTAAAATCTCATCTTTGTAACATTCACACTGAAACATGTTTATTATACTGCATGATAAACACAGCTGAACACGACGTCCCCAGAAACATGTTTTATTATCAGAAACAGACAAAAAGAATCAGCTTTCCTGACCTACAGTTTGATGCTTCAAAAGCACGAAGGACAAAAAATGTAAAGAATTGAAATGTAAGAAATCTGTCCTCTCCTCATCCTCCCCACCACCCTCAGGATCTCCATAACAACTGTAACTAATACCAGAATAGGTCAAAGGTCAGAGTTGTTAAAGTAGTTAAATATATGAAATACTCAACAGTGTGTCAGAGAGAAGGGATCAGCTATCAGTCTGAGTCACACACTGAGCAGTTTGGCAGCATTCATGGTTTTATTGACACAGTTATGATCAGTTTGAACTGTTGCAGCATTTTCACTCCTGCTCTGCATGTTGTGCAGTTACTGATGTGTTAAACTGTGTGTGTGCAGGCTGTGGCTCTGTTTCACTAACACAGTTCAACTACAGAGGGCGCTAAAAGGGTCCAGGTCATGTTAGACTTAAATGCTTGAAAAGAAGTTCAGTTTCCTTCTTTTTAAGATATCCAGGCTGAACTTCATTACAACAATTAAAGCGTCTACCAATGAGAGTTCAGGATACTGTGATTGATCTACGACGGGGTGGTAAATACATCAGAGGGTGACCTCAACTGTTTTTATGTCTAGTTAACAGAAAGAGTAGGAGTATAAGCCATGTTTGCTCAGCAGCAGCTTTATATTAAAGGTTGTAGCTTTAGTATTTTAGCTTTTATATAAACCCTGTTTCACCCCCTGCTATGTGCCTATTGTGAAGAGGGAAGCTGTGACCACTAGAAGTACAGTAGTAGGTGGTCGGAGGAGGCTTTAGTGGAACTACAGGGTTGTTTTGAGCTGACAGACTGGGAGACACTCTGTGAGCCTCACGGTGAGGACACCAGTGGGCTTACTGAGTGTGTCACTCACTACATAACCTTCTGCACCAGCTCCATTGTCCCAGCACGGACACATTGCACCATTGCCGCCTCTTGTCCAACATTCACTTCCACTCGTGACCAGATTCAAAGACAAAGGAGAAGACTCCAGTCAAGCACGTCTGCTGGACCAGACCAGATGAGTCCTGTGTCCTCAAGGCCTGTCCCACCCAGCTTTGTGGAGTCTTTTATAAATCGTTCATGCTGAGTTTGCCAACTTCAGAAGTTTTATGATGACTCAGCAGTGGTTGGATATATCAGTGTGTCACTGTCCGGGTGAGTGCAGGTTTTTCCATAGAGCCAGTGGTTCCACCTCTGGGCGGAGTCATCGCATTACAGCCTGCAGTCCACACCTGTTGGCAATTAAGCTGCCGATACTTAAGACCAGCGTCACCAGATCTTCAACTAACCTCTGTTAGTGTAGGCCGACACAGCTCTTGTGATCTTGTTCACAGTGATATTATCTGCTCACCTGGTGTTTCTCTGCCTGTAGTCATCCACCTGATCCCGATGCTCAAACTCTGACAATACTCACCTTCATTTGGATGCCAGTTTTCTCTGCAGCTCTTCCTCCACAGCTCATGCTCACTTCTCCTCCCTGCCACAGTTACCGGATACCACAGATTATCACCAGCTGGAACCATCACCGCCTCACTCGGACCACTTACCCCTCTCATGCCAGTCCTCCGCCTACAATAAGTAACATAGTTCATGTCCATATTTGGTCTTTCCTGACCTGCAGAAAACACCTTCTGAACTTTAACTTCTCTCGTTACAGTGACTCAAAAGACTCCTGGTTTCGTTCCCCCGGCCTGACTTCCCTTTCCCCATGTCACAGAATTCATATGTATATAGTTTCCTAGTACTTCATGTTTGTTGTAGAGTTCACGTTTGCTACACTATTCCTTAGAATCTCACGTACATCATGGTTCACAGTTCATAGTCACATCATAGCTGTAATTCTCTGTTTGTAAATAACGTCTTGTTACCATGTTTACCAGTGACTCTGTTTGTTTCTGCTATTGAGTCCGTTTGTCTGGTTTGGCCTCTGGCTGTGACACAGTGACGGTGATGAGGCTGAATACTAGGCTGTTTTGTCACATGGTGCAAGCAGAATCACCTGCAGCTCAACGTAACAAAGACCAAAGTGATGATGGGTGTGAGGCTGAAGGATTTGGGGAAAAATACATTACTTGCATCCAACTTAGAAGAGCAAGGAACATAAAGGGAATTCCTTTTCTTAAGTGTCAGGTCATTTCAAATGCTACATTTCTATCACCTCAACAAACACCAGCAAACACACAAACTGTTTGTGTGCAGTTTGTCGCACAGTGTCCCACAGCTAATGGTCCAGCTGTATGGTGCCGTCTCCACACACCTACTATTATTTATTTCTAATTTTAAAGTTGCACATTAGAGCTCTGAAAATAAATAGCCTGTAAATGCTGCTGCTGCTTTTCCTGCATAAAGTTCCAGCATTGCTACATTTCAAACACTCACTCTCTGCTCCCATCTTCCCACACATATACTGGGAAACTGTGGGAACCATCTGTACATTTTCATACTTGATCCCAGATATAAACTGGGGGTGACACACAACAAATAAACACAACAAATAAATGGCTCTGGTTGTATGGGTACTTAATGATCAAGCTGGCAGTAATGTTGTGGTGTTTAGTAGACGGGAGGGTGGGAAGTGTGAGAGGAAATGACACACAGGACATGGTTTGAGGTAGATTCATACCCAGGCCCTGCAGTGAGGACTATAACCTTCAGTACATTGGTCATCTGCTCAGCCAGGGTAACTATAACAACACTGTAAATTCAGTCTGACAGTGAGTTAGTGAGTTAATGACAGTGAGTCAAACCCACTCCCTCCTCCAACTGTGACGGCCTAGACAAAGACTTTATGCAAGCTTCTTTGAAGTTGGCAGACAGTGAAGGTGAAGGTGAGCATAACTGAGTTCTAGCGACTCGTTCTTACTTTAATAACTGGTAAATTTCACTGAAGTCCAAAACAACTCTCAAACCACCAGGAAGGAGACAACAGAAGTATTTATTTTTATCTTCAGTGTAATTTCTTCCTTTGCCTAAGCTGGTGAGAGGTTGTTGTTGTTGTTGTTGCTTTCAATTTGTAAGATTCCTGCATGAAATGATTTGATCAAATATTTTTAATTTTATATTTTAAATGGTTTACTGTTGGCTATCAGGTAGAGGAATACAGTATCTCTGTTTAGCCTGCTGTTGTTGCTACAAAACAGGGTTATATTGTTGGATTTTATTATTGTCATTTGTATTGGGAAATATTTAACCATATATGCTTAGAGGTGTATAATCAATTGTGTAGTGATAGGATATGTGATCCTTAGTGGTCTGCAATGACTTTGTGTGCATTCCAGAGTGTTCTGGCATTCACACCCACATACTGGGAGCAGGAGAGGTCGTACCTTCTGTTATTGTTTTATTGCAGGATAAACACATCTATATCTGTTTTAGTCTAAGTGCCTTTTGTTTAGATGAACTGCTGGACTTCCAGACCAGCAGGTTTAGGGAAGTCATTTATGGGGTCACATTCTGACCCCCCCCTCCCCACACACACACACACACACCTACATAACACACAGACTCTTTGTTCACATGTATACCTATGTAAGACGTCATGTGTTAATGAATCTATGCATATTCATGTAACCTCAATAAAAGATCAGTATTACGAGGGGGCGGACAAGAACAACAGAGGTCAAGTGAAGGAACGGCGGTGGTCTCGTTCTCGCCCTCATGCATGAGTAACCCAAATAACTTTTGTGACTTGTGTGTTGCTTTTTGCTACGTAGTAGAATTGTCCTGAACGTTCCAGCGAATAGGTTTATGCTACAAACCTATCATATATGTTTTCCTCTTCAGAGATTACAAAAGGGTTCACGTTCAAAAAAAGTCTTTAAATCCATTTTCAATTTTGTGCCATTTGGCTAATTGTGCCATTTACTGTGAGTATTTTATATTAAATAATGTCAAAATGAGACAGCAAAAAAATAATTTGATTTCTAAACAAATTAATTAATATACCTCTTTATTCCTAAGAAAACAGTCAGCTTTGAGATGTTGTTTATTTTTGTGTTTTAGATAGCAGAGTGCAGAAAGTAGACAGCAGGGTGACGAGAGTGTGAGGGGAAATAACACAGGAAATGGTCTGAGGCAGAATCAGACCCAGGCCCTGCAGTGACGACTCTAATTTTATCCATCTGTTAAGCTGCTGAGAGGTTGTTGTTGTTGCTTATAAATTCAGTTTGTAAGATTTCTTCATGGGATGATTTCATCAGATATTTTTAGCTTTATATCAAGTCTATGATTTATTTTGAGTATTTAATGTTAAATAATCTCAGAATGCAACTTCAAGAAATGATGGTGATTTATAAATAAATAAATAAATAAATATTCCTCTTTTTTCCTAAAGCCAAACACAATATTCAGATGAGAATAAAATGCCAGAAACGTTTTATTACCATGGAGGGAAAAAAAAATCTATCTGCTTCATGTGTTCCTCTCAGAGGTTGAACCAGCTGTCGTCAGGTTTTCAAAGTCAAATTTGGTCTGAAACTTTTTTCATTCACACCTACGGCATCAGGGAAACTTCACAGTACTGATCTACATCACTGTGTGATGGATGCATCTAAAAAAAGTTGAAGGAAGTGATAAAAAGGGAAACTCATTCAGTAACTTCAGTTTTCTGATGATCTGACAGAGTGAAGAGTCAGACGCTGTTCTTCTGAAGTTTAACAACTTTTCTGCATCAGGATTAAAGTCAGAATGGAAATCCTCCATTTTCTCTTCTTCTGCTTCTTGTCAGGTGAGGACTGATGATCGTAATGATGCTCTTTAATTTTAACTAAAAACATACTCAACTTTATAAATCACCTTGTGAAATAAATATGTTTACTAGAGTTGGATGTCTCAAGACCACTTTTACGTGGTCTTGGTCTCGCTGTATCGGTCTCGCTGTCTCAGATCGACATAGTGTTCTGGAGATTTGGAGTCAACAGTATGCATGACACACAAGGTAACGTTCGATATTGGCTGTATCCCAATTCAGGGTCTGCAGCCTTAAAGTTCGCAGCCTTAACGGTCCTCAAGTGCCGCAAACTCAAAAACCACTAAGACCGGAAGTACGAGGCTTGTGAAATGGGACGGTCTAGCCTCCGTCGCCCTGCCCAGGTTGCCTAGCAACCATGATACTAACAGCTGGAAAAGTTTCATACAGCTTTGTTTGACAGAAATGAAGGAGAACATATTTTGTTCATTTGTTTCTGCATGAGCTTTGATTTAATACGTATCTGAGGCTGAGACCACGGGACTGTAAAACATGATTGTTGGGCTTCATTTCTGTACTGAACAGTCATTTAAGATTAGCTAGTAAATAACAATTAGCTAATGTTGTTCATGAGACTAAAGTCATCTCACTTTGGTAATGTAAATATAATATGGCCAATATTAAATTTATTATTTCAATCATTATTAGTTATTATCTGTTATTATCTGACTCTGTTTCAAATACTGAGCTGCAGTAAAAATTCAAGCTGCATTTATTTATATTTCCTATCATCTTAAATCTTCACTCAAAGACAGGTTCCTTTGACACTGTATATATAACTATGTTATATATAAGAGACAAATATTGTTCTTTTAATATGTTGGCATTACTAAATTTGTCTCAGTGCTTACTTTAAATATTGATAAAATCATCACATTCTCTGTAAGATTAAGGTCGACTATTGAACAGCGTATATTTTAAAGGCTTTAAAACCAAGTTAGTACAAACATCACTAATGTCACATAACTTTCCCGACATGTGGCCAACGTGTTTTAATGTTCTTCGTTATTAAACATTTGCACATCAATAAGTGACATAATATTCAGTACTTACTTTTAAAAGTTTACTCTTTGGGCGTCCCTCTTCTGCTGTTTTTTTCTGGCAAAATTATCCACACCCACCGCCGCGCTATGCATTCTGGGATATGTTGGGCCACGAAGTCTACACCGCCACATCTTTAAAAATCAGGGAAATGAAGAACGCATTTGAGGCTGCATTTCGAGCAGCCTTTGAATTGGGACAGCCTTCATGGCGTCGCGTCTCATATTCCGATATAAGACATACATACAAATCACAACAATTTAACATTTTATGTAAATTCTGTGAATATCGGGCAGCTCAACTTGCTTGAAGTGTTTCCAGCTGAGCGTCGTGTATCTGGAGTCAAGTGTTTTAACGATGTATGAAACGTTAAACTAATCCTAAAGTAATAATGGTATTTCTAACCACTGACATACCACAACTTTATCCTTTCAACAGCTGCTGAAAGTAAGGGGACCTAGCTGCTATCGGATATTTATATAGAGATCCTCCAGTTTCAAACTGTATTACCCTTCAAGGACCTGCAGTTCAAAAAAGCTCCTCTCCGACAGCCAAACCCATCTGTTCTCTGATTGGATTGTTACATTTGTGATTGACATGACATTGACCAATCAGATGAAAGGAAGAAAAATAGGGTCAAAATTCGTACTTGTAACTTGCAGAGATTCACACGTTTATTTTTTTGGCTAAGCCCACACACAAATCTTTTTTACACACACACAAATTCTTTTTACACACACAAATCCTGATTTACAAGTACAAAATATTTATGACCACATTTTGAGCCCATACCTGACACCCGTAAACGAAGCAGCATCTGGCTGCAGTTTAAAGACTTTTTGTCTCGGCCTCGGTCTTGGTCTCGTCTCAACTTTGTCTTGGTCTCAATACTCTCTGGTCTTGGTATTGTCTTGATCTTGGTCTTGGTTCAGACTTGACAACAAGTCTAATATTTACATACACTAAATAATGTTGTGATTATCCATCTTCTTTTAAATGTATTATTATTATGTTTCATCTGACAGGTCCAGCTGGGCTCGTCAAGCCAAAACATAATATTTGGTCTGCAGCTGAAGGATTTAATGGCACGCTTAACTGCAACTTATCTTTGTCTGGAAGCACAAAGTTCTTCTGTAAGGAAAAATGTGAGCAAGCAGAAGATATCCTCATTAAAACAGAATGAAGCACAGCTCAGAGTGGGAGATACAGCATGAAGTATAAAGATGGATCTCCAAGAAGAGGAATTGTGTTTTTAAGCATCTCACAAATGATCAAGTCTGACTCAGGAATGTACAGGTGTGGTTTGGGAAGATCTTCTGCTCCAGATTCATACTTTGACTTTGAGGTCAGAGTTTCAAATGGTGAGTTTTTATTAAAGGTGAATGGAATTGAAAATGTGGAGACCCCCAGGTCTAATTTAGTAATGTCAACCACTTTTAGATCAACCTGTTTAATTAATAAATACAAGCACGTTTTACCTGTTATTCCACTTAAGTGTCCATGTTATATGGCATGTGACAACTGTACTAAGATAACGTTTTAGCACCTCAGTGTAAAGCCTACAATAATATGCAATGATTTATTGATTCAGATTTAGACTCTGCTAAAACTCAGTTTTACACCACCTCCAACTATCAAAGTCTAAAGCTTTTGTTCAGATTTTCTTTTCTCTATAACTGATTTTGAGCATCAGTATCATGGTTTATATCATGATTTAAATAGATAAAATCTACTAATTTAATTCCTATGATGGAGAGTAGCAGAAGAAATGTTTGACCTAAAAAGTTGATGATCTTCCAAGAGTCTCATCATGCTAAAAAGAAGTTAGTGACCCAGCCTGGTGTGGATATCAGGCTCATCTTCTAGCTGTGAGTCCTGAGAAATGCCTAAATAAATAAGACAAATGAAACAAAAAAACCCAACAAACATTTGCAGTCACACCGGTGAACTTCAAGGGTCTATAACTCTGCTCTTCAATTTTATAGTATGAATGTTACGTTTTGCATGACTTCATTAAATATGCAACTGTGAAAAGATTTTGTTTATTATTCAAATATGCTTTGCTTGTGATTGTGTAAACTCTGAATGACGATTCACCCTGATAAACATGAAGCCTTGCCTATGCTTATCAAATGCCTGTGAAGACAAGTTCCTGTGTAAAGAGGAACGGAAAGTGCCACTTAAGCAGACGTTTAGTATAGTACGGACAGAATGTTTAGTAAGATATGCATTTGTCAGTTAAGCAATCTATATTCTGAGAACAGGCGGAGACTGCCTCCGTCTGCTGTGTAACCTACATGCCTATATAACCTGCAATAAAGAAGAGTACTGTGTGACTCTCTCTCGAGACGTTCACCCATGTACATGTGATTGATTATACTGTCTCATTGTGTCTCTGTTTTACTTTGGCAGCCTTCTATTTGGGAATTTTCCCCCGACAGCAACAAAAAGTTTTTATTTTCAGAGGATCAGGTAAGAATGTGTTTTTCTGATTTATTATGAAATGATAACTGTGCTTATTTGATCCATGAAATATAATCATAATATAACAGTGTAAAAAATGACCCAACACACTAGTATGTTGTATGTTTTATGCTTGTGGGGTGTTTATTGTTTATTTACGTTTCGGCACATAGTTCACCAACTTTTCAGTAAGTCATAAGCACACAAACTCTCTCTCTCAGGTCTCCACCTTCAATATATATATATAGGGAGAAACCTCAATGGTTAAATGACCACCACCTGTCCCTCCAGCTTCCTTGGCACTGCTCCCTTGAGCTCACTGCCCCACTCCTCCCCTGCAGCTGAGCCAGGGACCACACCTCCCCCACAAACTGGTTCAGTTCAGACTAATTAATGTTCTTCTATTTCACAGATCTGGATAGAAACGTTGGTTTTTATCGCACACAAACTGAGGGAGAAAAGATCACATTGGGATGTTCCAATACTGTGACTGGACACAGGAAGTTTTTTTGTAAGAATCAGTGTAAGAATGAAGGGGAGATCCTCATTGACACAACTAATAACAAATCTGAGAGTGGCAGATACAGCACTGAACACAGACCAGGATCTGTGTACGGACTGTATGCAACCATCACACAGTCGTCCAAGTCAGACACAGGAAAGTACATCTGTGGTTATGGAAACCCTCTGTCTCCAGATTCATATGCGAATGAATATTTTCTTTTCATTGATGGTAAGTTTCTTTTCAAAATAGTAAAAACTTTTTTCATATTCCATGTGCCTTAAAATACTACTAATAAAAGAAAATTACAACTCAAAATGTAAGATAACCAAAATTAGAACAACAGCAAATAAAAACATGAACCTTTTGGTGACTTTGAGGTGAGATTGTTGTTACTGCCAGAGATCAGCTGATTGGTTGAGACATCATTATACATTTCTAACATCAAATACAGGACAAATTGTTGAAGTCTGGATGTCTGATCTCAGAGTATTAATTTCCTGTTGTGGTGATAAATTTATTCCTGTTTATTCACAAATATAAACCATATTTCTTATGATGCTTTAAAAATATACAGATATTTAAATATAGTAAGTTTCACAGTCATAATGTGCACTGATAATTTTTAATCAGTGCACATATTATATACGAAACATCATTTTTTTATATTATTAAAAGTTTTTTTAAGTGTGTTTAAGAAGTGTGTGCTCCACTTTGATTATTTATTTATTTTTTTTAAAAACTTGTGATGGTGGAGCTAAAATTGAGGGGAAAACATCTGTATCATCATCATCTTTCATTAAAGCTGAGTGTTTCTACTCATGCAGGTGAAAACATATGTAGTGTGCAGGATATGAGATTCCCCAGTCTAATGTGTAAAAGAGTATTAGCTTATCCATCAGCTGATCTGATGAGACTGAACGTGACTTTGTGGTTTATCTGAAAAAGTAATAATGATGTAAAGAACAGGAAAGCAGGCAGCTGAGTGATTACAGATCTTCCCTATTGAACTTACACATAAGCTTCATGTTAATGCTGCATTTAGTGCTTCATAAATGTTTGTATTTACCTGTGTGATAATATGATTAGTTTTACTGCATTTGTCTGTATCGCTATTGATTTAGGCTACTTCCACATGTACACGGGTATTTTTGAAAACGGAGATTGTCCATTTTTGTTTTTCAAAAAATTCCTGTCCACACGTAAACGCAAAAACGAAGGAAAACGCTGCTAGGAACATGCCAAAGCAAAAGGTGGCGATATATTCCTAAACGTGTAGAAATGTTTGCCAGTCAGAAGTCTAGAAGCCTGGGTGGGAAAGAGTAAAGAAAGATGGCTTATAGAAGCAGAACTGAGTCCTATGTGTGGAGGGACAGTAACTGTGTGTGGATATGTAAGCATTTAAACACTGCAGAGAGTACAATTAAAAGTAACAGTATTTTGTCTCCATTGTAGAAATCCATTTCACCTTAACAATAACGTGGCGCACAGTGTGACGTCAGAAAATGCGCACACCTTTGACGCTGTATTTTCTCCGTTTTCCTCGTCCACACGTAAACGCAAAAACAGAGTTTTCGAAAATATCCACCCTGGCAGGCGTTTTAAAAATCTCAGTTTTCAGTGACCGAAAACACCGCTTACATGTGGACGAAAGGTGCAAATGCATATCTCCGTTTTCAAAAATACCCGTGTACATGTGGACGTAGCCTTAGTATTTATATTTTTTGTGTTTGTTGTTCACAGATTCAAACCCACCTACTTCCAAACCACAAACAACAACACAAATGGCTTCCAACCCACCTGCTTCCACTCTACAGACAGCAACAACACAGAGTGAAAGTGTCACTGCAGGAGTCTCTACACATTGTCCTGACTCCTCCTGGCTTCTGGTTGTGCGTGCGTCCTTGGATGGTGTTTTGCTGATGGCTGTTTTCCTCATGCTCTTCTACATTAGTAAGACAAGGAGGAACTTTGGACTGAACACCAGAGAGAATGACACAAACATGGAGGTGAGTTTGTGTCACTTGTTTTCTGTCTGTTGTTGCAGGTTTCAGTGAGTGTTGTTGGTTCATGCTGTCAGTGTGACTTTCTTAGTTAAATTTTATTGAAAAGAGGTGATTTTACCTGTTATACGGTTTCTTCAATAATATCCTTGTAGTCTTCACCAGCAGTGGGAGGTGAAGACAAAGTGAACAATTTTAACCAGACAGAAATATTTTCTATAATTATGTAGATATAACAGCATACAACATATTTTTTAGTCTGTTATTCCACAGCATCATAATTTCAGGATGTCATATCTAAAAGCGTGAAAGCACCTTTAGTCCTGTTTCCTGACACTGCAGCACATGTAAGCTGCTCTGAAGCAAATCTGTTGAACTTCTTATGATATTTATGTTACATTTTTTTTTTTGGTTTGTTTGTTTCTCTGGAATAAACTTTGTGCTTATTTTTTTTAAAGTTCAATTTGCATTAAACTGTGATGTTGCATGAGGTTATTGTCTTTTTTGTTTTTCATTTTCAGTTCTCTGTAACACATGAGAACTGGGATCCAACCTCCAAACACAAAGAGTCCAAAAGCAGCAGGACCAAACCCACTCTGCATTATTAAAGACCAAAATCTAACAAGTAAAAATGAATTTTGAGATTTCACAAATCCATTGCTATTTTCCAACTGTAACTGAAAGATGTTGTAAACATTTGGTTTTATTTCATTCATTGTTGTCTACTGTATGATTTATACATTTATGTGCTTACTTATGCCATGTATTTGAAATCACCGGCGCTTATTACAAGGTACAACAAAATTAAACAGGTGTTGACGATGCAAAATGGTGTGATGGTTCCTTAAATAAATTAGACAAATACAGAGTGTTCTACAATAATGAGTCTGTGCTGTTCAGGAAAACAAGAAACAATAAAACAAACAGGAGAAATACAATCGATAGTTGCAGCAGGAGCCTGATTAAGGGATGTCTAAATGCTTTGTTGAATAAGGGGAAACATCTTCCAGTGTGGTCAGAGTCAAAGACCAGCCATCTGTGATAAATATCTGCTAGCAGATATTTTTCTAACTTTGCTTCTGGAGATTTGTTGTTTGTTTGTATTGTTTGCTGTTTGTTTTGCATTCCAGTAATCTGATCAAGCACCTCAACTGGAGAATTACAGAATTTCCCATGTTGGGTTTTACGTGTGAAACACTTCACACTGAAATTGATGGAAAATAGAAAAAGGTTGCTTCAACCTGACAAAATGTTATACATAGTAGTGTCTAATGAATGTATCTGGGGACTTTGAGTAAACCCTTGCCTGTTGTTCTTATGAACCCTGTGTCTCATATGTTTAGCCAGTTTCATCTTCATGTTTGTTTTCATTTTTGTCCCTGTCAAGTTTATGCATCTTAGTCTCTGTCTGAGTGTCTGTTTCCTATCTTATTTTTGTCTTATTTTGGCCCTTTGTGGATTTAAACCCTTAGGAGCAAATGTGGATTTTCTGTGGCAAACATGAATGTCAGTTTCTCGGTTTATGAAGTTCACCTTTCACTATGACAATGCTGAGATACGGACCTCCTGTGAAGTTGTCACCATTCTAGTGATGAGCAAAGCGAGACTTCGTGAAACATTTGAAGTATTTGTGCTTGTCTTGAGGATTCCAAACAGTCTGAAACCATCTCCACAGTGGCACCTGCTGGATAATTTGGCTATTGTCATGTCTTGATCATATTCTGTGAAACAGTGACACAGACAAGTCCTGCACAACTTCAAACAAAACCACTTATTATATCAGACCATCAATATCTTCGATCAATACATGTTTTGGAGAAATCCTCAAACAAACAAGGCATCTTACCTTTTACCTGGCAGATTTCCTTTCTGCCAAAAGCTTCACAATGCCTGGAAGATTTTAAAGGGAGAATATTGCAACAAGATGGCGCCTGTGTGTTTGGCATGCCGTCAACCGCTCTTTTTTATCTGTTTGATTTTATTGTTTTTAGCTAATGTTGTGCAACATCTCAGTTCAATACTGTCATATGATCGCCAGACTTTATTGGAAATCGGCTCATCCACCAAAGTTTCAGTTTGGTTTGGTAAAGATAGCCAGGGTTTTCTGCCTCCCTACCTGGAGTACCATTGGGCTGGCATCCCCTACCACTGCCACCAGATATGCGGAAGCGACGCAGGAGACGGGGTACCCGTGGAGGTCGCCTTGTTAAGCTGAGAATCCGGATTTCTTACCTTCCTCACGATCTACGCTCCATTCGTCAATCTTTTCCACGACTCCTGGTACTATCGCGTGCCCTGGATCCTGTGGATTTGTAGTTGGTTCCCGTTGTCGGCTCTATCGGGAGCAGCCCTGTCAAATCATTCCCTCTTCGGCATCTGCGTTGGAGGGGAATGGACCGATCAAACCTTCGATCGGTGGATCTGGTTGTCACTACCCCGGAGGTCTCCGAACCAGCTCCCCTCAGGTTGGGTTTAATAATTGCCAGATCGGTGGCGAATAAGACCTTCATCCTGAAGGATTTCTTTTCTTCCCATGCATTGGATTTCCTCTGTTTGACTGAAACCTGGAGTTCACCTGGTGAGTTAAGCGTTTTTTCTGAACTGCTGCCCGCCGGCTGTACTTATTTTAGCGCTCCAAGAGCTTCTGTTCGTGGCGGGGGGTTAGCTGTTGTTTTTAAATCACACTTTGAGTTTAAGCAACTATCCTCATGGACACACCACACCAGCTTTGAACTTTGCCTGTGTGAACTGGGCCACTCGCCTTCATTGCTGTGTGCAATAGTTTATCGGCCTCCTAAATATAACAAGGAGTTTTTATCTGAGTTTTCGGAGTTTCTCACTGACTGTGCATCCCGGTATGACCAGGTCCTGCTACTCGGTGATTTTAATATACACGTATGTTGCCCAGGGAAGCCCCTGGCTAAGGAATTCATGGACCTGGTAAACTCTTTTAATCTTGTTCAATCTGTTAAATGTGCCACTCAAGAACGTGGTCACACATTGGATTTGGTGTTATCGTATGGGTTATCTGTCTGTAACTTACATGTGGAGGATGCTGTATTCTCTGATCATATGCCCATTTTATTTGACGTTGTTCCTCTTAGTCCTGTTGTTAAACGGGCTGCACCTACGCGATGCTATCGTGCCTTCGGCTCAGATACTGCTGAAGATTTTTCAACACTATTTGAACAACTTGTGTCCAGTCCCTCTGAGTCGTCCTCCGTAGATGGATTACTATCTCATCTGGACTCTGTAAATCTGCCCTTGATGTTGTTGCACCTCTAAGACTCAGGCAGTGTAAACCCAAGGCCAGCCCTTGGCTAACTGATTTTACTCGAGCCATTAGAAGAGAATGTAGGAGATGTGAAAGACGATGGAAAAAGGACAGGCTGTGCGTCTCTCTGGAAGCTCTTAAGACGAGCTGGAAAGATTACCAGAGGGCAGTAAAGACCGCCAAAACCTCCTATTTTTCACAACTTATTGCTGTTAATTCACATAACCCTTGTGTTCTGTATAATACCATTAATTCTGTACTGAATGCAGAGGATCATGTTCTTCTGCAATCTTCTGAGGTTATGTGTAATAGGTTTCTTAATTTCTTTGTGGATAAGGTTTCTAGTTTGAGACCCTCCACTGTATCTTCTGTTGACCCGGCTGTGCATGTTCCCTGTTTAAATTTGTTTATTGCTTTCCAACCCATTGTTCTACCTGAACTAGAGAAGCTTGTGTTAACTGCTAAGCCATGTGGTTCTCCGAATGATGTCGTTCATCCCCGTTTTCTGAAAGAGGTGTTTCCTACTGTTGGACCACATATTCTGAACATAATCAATACCAGCCTCTTGTCAGGTAAAGTACCAAGCAGTGTTGGTCAAGTTACTTGAAAAAAGTAATCAGTTACTAATTACTGATTACTTTCCCCCAAAAGTAATCCCGTTACTTTACTGATTACTTATTTTCAAAAGTAATTAATCACTTAGTTACTTAGTTACTTAGTTACTTTTTAAAAACACGATTTACAACCTGAATAGGTGATAAAGCGATAGATCTTTCAGCCCAATTCTACTTTTTCTGCATAATTCATCATACAAAATGTAATCAAATGGAAAAGTCTCTTTTTAAAACTTTAAACTTTAAATCTTTTAACTTTATGCATCAAGCAAAAACTTAATTATATGCAACATTCTCTGACTGGAAGAAATTTGTTTAACATTTAAACCTATTTTCTGCACATTCCAGCACATAAAATAAAATATTTTTTTGTGTTTACATTCACTCTTTCAAATAGATGCAAGTAAAACACAGCAGAAAATAAATAAAATCAAAGACTAGCGGTCCTGTTGCTCTATTTTCACCTGTAAAGCAGGACTGGGGTAGGCAGAGGTTTACCCTGGTGCAGGTGTGCCGCAGCGCTCAGTGGAAGAATCCGCAAGTTTCTCTGTGAGTTTCACATTACGTCGTAGCGCACTCGCTGCTTGCTTGGAAGTTTAGGGGTTTTTTTCGCTGTAAAAAGAAGTTTTCTTCCCACGCACAACGGACACTAATGTTTTGTCACTTTTATGGAATCAAACTCAAAATAAGGTCAGTACTTCCACGCTTTAAACGCTGCATGCTCAAACTCTCTCCCGCACTCGATATATTATCCATTGTTGATCTGCACACAGCTGTTGTCACGAACGTCGCACTCGCTTACGTCACTGTCATGAGACATTCTCGCAAAAAATCACGGTTTTAGTAACGCAGTAACGCAGCGTTCCTATGTGAAAGTAACAGTAATCTAATTACCGTTTTTGCAATAGTAATCCCTTACATTACTCGTTACTTGAAAAAAGTAATCAGATTACAGTAACGCGTTACTTGTAACGCGTTACTGCCCATCTCTGGTACCAAGTGAGTTTAAGCATGCAGTTATTCATCCCTTACTTAAGAAGCCAGGCTCAGATATTTCAGTAATGTCAAATTTTAGACCCATCTCTAAACTTCCTTTTCTGAGTAAGATCTTGGAAAAGGTTGTTCACACTCAGCTGATGGATTATCTAAACAACTTTCAAATGTTTGAAGTTTTTCAGTCCGGCTTTAGGCCGTTTCATAGCACAGAGACAGCTCTTCCGTAAAACAGAAGCAATTGTGTTTGGCCCGAATCGTTCCTCTGATATCCCTGATGTTGACCTTGCTGCTCTGACCCCTCACCTGAAGAGCTCAATTACCTGCATTTACCTTTGATGGCCACGTGAATGGGGTGGTGAAATCGTCATTCTATCACCTCAGGCGTCTGTCGAAGGTTAAACCTTTTCTTTCAAGGTGTGACTTGGAGACTGTCATCCACGCTTTTATAACCTCACGCTTGGATTATTGTAACTCCCTTTTAATAGGGGTTAGACTGGGCACTCTGACACGCCTGCAACTAGTACAGAATGCTGCAGCACGGTTTTTATCTGGTAAAAGGAAATTTGAGCACATTACACCGGTCCTGGCCTCCCTGCACTGGCTTCCAATTAAATTTAGGATTCATTTTAAAGTTCTTTTATTGGTTTTTAAATCTTTAAATGGTCTGGCACCTGCATATATGTCTGATTTGCTGAAGCCCTATGTCCCCACTCGTTCGCTCCGGTCAGCTGAGCAGCTGTTGCTCTCAGTCCCCAAATCACGGCTGAAACTGAGAGGAGACCGAGCGTTCTCTATTGTGGCTCCTAAGCTTTGTAATAATCTTCCTCTTCACATTAGGCAATCGACATCAGTGGTGGTTTTTAAATCCAGATTGAAAACGCATTTTTATTCACTGGCTTTTGACTCAGTGGTTGACTGACTTATATTTTATTGTTTTCGCTATGTTTATTATTTTATCGTATTTATTAATCTTATGGCATCTATTATGTTTCTATTGTTCAGCACTTTGGTCAGCCTTATGTGTTTTTAAAGTGCTATATAAATAAACGATGATGATGATGATGATTATTGGATAGTAATGGTGAAGATGAAGGGTGTAAACATCAATATCCTTGCTTCTGTCCATTGCCAAACACTTCATTTTATACAAATCCAGCCAACAAGTTTGTGTGTTTGTCCCCTTCTGACCAGATGCAGCTTTCTGCACCACCACAGTGGCCTTATAACTCTCACCACACTGTTTATGTGCTAAAAGAGAAATAATTTTAATAAATACCAATTCTGACGTAGAATTTCACTAACTCATCTACACAAGTCATTTAGTAGACTTTATATAAGCCATAAGAGTTTTGTCTATAAACAACTGTTAACTCCACATTTCCACTTAAAAAATCAGTAATATATATTTTTATTTATGTGGCCTCTAATAATTTCCGTTTTATATATTAATCACAGTGAAAGTGTGTGTGTGTGTGTGTCCTCCCATGCTCAGAAGTCTGGGCGCTTAAGTTAATTTGCCAAGTTTGAATTAGCAACTAAGGAAGAACAAACTTGGAGTGCTTGATGTTGAGAAACAGCTCTTGTCTTTTGTGGCTCACTTTGTTGCAGCATTGGCTGTGACATGAACTCTGCCTCATGTGTTCAGAGAGCTGCACACTTCACCAAACTTGAAGGAGCTGTGTATGTTTGCTTTGCTTTCATTTGTGCTTCCACCTCTGGCTACCAGGTGGTGCTCTTTTGTGATTTATTTTCAGCTGAGTTGTATTTTAGGTCCCATTAGTGAGGAGACAAACAGATATTTCAAATTTAAGCCATTTAAACTGACTCAAATAAAAGACCTCTTTTGTAACTTGGCTCCAAACAGACACTGACAGCAGAGAAGAAAACTGTTTACAGCTTTAAAAACAAACAGTACTGGAGTCCACCTGCTGGAGGCGCTGTGAGCTCACTGGACCAAATCAAACAGATTACAGTTTTTTCTGAATGCTTAAACCCTAACTGTGATTCTTATAGCACAATTTCTAAAACTATTAATACTTATAGCAAAACCACTCATTGAGTTTGCAAAACTAAAAGCACAAACACTGCTTTGCACTCAGTTTGCCATTTTGTAACACACACTTTGCAAAACTGTAGACACAACTCACTGCTTACACTCAATTACCAAATTTCCAACACACTCCTAGCAAAATTATACACATGTATGGCTATCATTAACACTATTTTGCCAACTGTCTGGCACACTTTCACATGTGAAAACTGTCTTAGATAATTAGTCCACTTTGCAATCAGCCTAAGCACTATAAACAGGCCACAGGTAAGCTGTCTATGTGGAGTACAATGGAAGGAGCAGCAAGAGTGAGAAGAGTGAGAATCAGAGGAGGCCGAGGGAGAGGACGTGGAGGTGAAGAAGTTGGAGGATGAGGACGTGGAGGAGCAAGAAGAGGACGAGGAGGGGAAGGAGGAAGGTAAGAAGAGTAAGAAACAGAATAACTGATGACATCAGAGCTACAATAGTGGACCATGTCATCAACCATGGGATGACCCTGAGGGAAGCTGGCCAACGGGTTCAGCCTAAACTGAGCCGCTACACTGTGGCAGGCATCATTAGGACATTTCGAAATGAGAATCATTAAGTACTTTGTAGCACTGCCATACTCTAATGAGAAACACAACAGTACCATACATGCAAAAATACTGAAATTGTTACTTTACAGAATTGCTAGACGTCCAGCTGTTGGGGGCAGAGGCAGAATGTTCACTCCAGAGCAAGAGACCCATATAGTGAACATGGTGATTGCCAATAATGCAATAAGACTGCGCGAAATACAGCAGCGCATAATTGATAATGACACCATCTTTCAAAATATACACAGTGCAAGCATTTCTGCACTAAGTCATGTACTTGCGTGCCACAGAATAAGAATGAAGCAAATTTACAGTTCCTTTCGAGAGAAACACAGAACGTGTAAAGCAACTGCGATATGACCATGTGCAGGTAAGCTAGTGTCATTGGTTCTGAATTTGGAAGTGCATACTGTAGTGCTGTGCATGGGCCTGTTGTGTTGCATTTGTTTTGTCTTGTCCAGAGAGTGATGGAACTAGAAGCAGATGCAATGGGACATGAGCTACTTTTTGTGGATGAGGCCGGTTTCAACCTCAGTAAAACCAGGAGACGTGGCAGGAACATTATTGGACACCGTGCCATCATCAATGTCCCAGGACAACGTGGTGGTAACATAACCATGTGTGCAGCTATAAGCCAAAATGGTGTTGTTCACCATCATGCAACCGTAGGCCCATACAACACTGCACACATTATTGCATTCTTGGACACCATGCATGACATGCTCACTGTTCAGAGACCAGAGCAGACCCGATATGTCATCATATGGGACAATGTTAGTTTCCATAGGGCTGCTTTGGTCTGCAACTGGTTTACAGACCACCCATCCTTCATGGCACTCAACCTCCCTCCATACTCTCCTTCTTAAATCCCATTGAGGAGTTCTTCTCTGCCTGGCGCTGGAAAGTGTACGACCGTCATCCTCATCAACAGGTAGCCCTTTTACAGGCAATGGAGGAGGCATGTGGAGACATTGACCAGGCATCATGTCAGGCCTGGATACGGCATTCAAGGAGATATTTTCCCCGGTGCCTTGGACTGGAGGATATCGCATGCGATGTGGACAAAATTTTGTGGCCGGACCCAGAAAGACGACATGATGTAGGCTGATTGTCTTTTTTTCCCCTTTTTTTTGTGAAATTCCTATTTTGTGTTCTGACTTTGTCTTGGTTTTGATGAGTGTGAATAAACACCAATACTTGAAGTTTGGATCCTTGTATGTTTACATGACACTATGACAAAAGTGTGACCTCAAATTGACATCTGTACACAAAGAAAGCAAAAGCCAGATGTGTTTTGTATTCACACCATCAGTGTGCAGGTGGCGCATTGTGTGCTTAGTAGATGATGGCTTGTGTGTACTGTTTGATACGAAAACACCATTTTTACGAAGGTGTGAAGAGTTAATCTAGCTGTGTTCGCTTTTGCAAGAGAACTACAATGTTTTGATAATTGGGTGACAGGTTTTCTTATTTGTGTGTAGAGTTTTGCAAAAATAGCTAATAGTTACAAAAAATGTGCTTAAGCAATCAGAAAAAACTGTAAAATGCTCCTGTGTACTTTTCCTCTTTCTTCAATCCTCAACATATCCGATTATTAAATAAAATCTACTCAACCAAAACAAGCTCTACTCACTCTAAGAAATAACATGTTGTATTTACTCCACCCACTTATGTCAACTGGTTCCACACAACTGGGTTAGTGAAATATAAAATGTATGATACTTTTAATTTGAACAACCAAAACAAGCTCTACTGAAACTATAGGATTAAATCACTTTAACAGAATTGCAACTTACTCTATATAAGCTTGTAAATTAAATAAATCCAGTTTGTTTAGTTAACCTAACTTTAATAACACTTGGTGTAAAACATGCTGAAGCAAACTTTGAGCTGTTCAAATGCTTCTAGATCAATGCCTTTTTCCTTAACAAAAATATCTTTACATATATGCAAGTGCATTTTAAGTGCAGGAGGACAATTAAGATACAGAATTTAATGTGAAACTGAAATTATTAAAACTGGAAAGTGTTGTGATTCCAACATTTTTAACATTAACTTGGCTTCAGTAATGTAAACTTGCTTGGGTTATGATGAAAAGCTCACAATACAGCCCTGTAAACAACAGGTAGAAATTACAGTGTGGCAAGTTAGGAGTTCTTTTTCAGTGTAGCTGGATGGTGGTAAAAGTTCAACAAGAACATAGAAGGCAGAAAAGTGAAAGTCCTTGCTGAAGTCTTGTGGCAGTTCAATTTGAGTAGTTTCTAAAGTGCAAGTCTGACTGACAGCCTCGCTGCTTTTAAATGCTTTAAACAGACAGAAGTTTCAAATAAGTTGTGCACAAATAAAGAGCAGTGGTAGACACAATGACACAGGAAAATATAAAATTCATATTCCTGTAGTTTCCTCTCGTTTAAACTGATAACTGGTTACCAACAACGCAGTCGCTGCGTTGTTGGTAACCATGACTCTGTCCTGCAGCTGATGGAAACACCACTCTGTGGTTTCAGGTTTAAATGTTGTGACGGATCAGGTAACGAACACATCAAAGCCCAGTGTTCCCACTTTCACTTTGTTCAAATTTCCCTGCTCTGACTTGGCCTCGGGATGTCTAGGGGAAAGAATCATTCTGTCACGACGGGGTGCGCCCGCGTGTTTTTTGAAACAGGACCCAAAAGCAGATGTGGACGAAGAGTTGCAGGTTTAAACAAAAGCGATCCTTTATTTGGATGATGGCAGGAGTTAAGCATGGAACCCTACGCAAACTAAAAAAACACTAAGAAACAAACACTATGAAGCTCTATAACTAAGACTATGGCAATGACTAAGACAATGGTGGGGATAACAGACGACCTGACAATGACATTCAGAAAACAGAGGACTTAAATACACACATGAGGCAATCAGGGGAAATGGAGACACATGAGGAAACAGCTGACTAGGATAAACATAATGATGCACAGGAAAGAGTAAAACTAACCACGTGAATCGGTCATGTCCAAATTCGTGGGCTGCATCCTCCTGAGGACCTGGCCCACGTAGACCACGAAGGCCGGGTCCTCAGGAGGTCGGGTAGACCGGAAGTAAACGGCTGTGGAATTGGACGGTCTAACCACTGTCTCGGTGGAGTTTAATAAACTCGGCCGTCTGCTCCTTGCTATCTAAAATATAACAGGACACTGGCGTAAATTCTCGACCGTCTCATACTTCCTTTTAATCAGTTTTCTGTTTGACGTTTAGTCAGCTGTGTAAAAACCAAGGAGGAACCCACCCGGGGGATTAATAAAGTTTTATTTTATTTAATCTAATCTAATAACTTTAATCTCAGCCAAACCGATTTACTCAGGAACAAATAAATCACTGAAAAAAGCCAAACAATAAAATTTTTAGGTTGTCTGAGTGACTTATATATTACGTTTAACCTGAGTAGCAAAAGATCGCGGTGATCTGAAAATGATGTGCCGGGAGTTTTGCCGTTCTTGGCGGCTCTAGTGACCCTCGAGCTCCTGGCTAGTTATCGAGCTGGTGGGTAACAGACGTCTCCGAAAACGTCGAAGCACTTTTGCAAATATGCGATATCTTGATAAATCGAGCAGATATTTGAAGTTTACACAGCTACAATCACGCCTGAAAACATGTTAAAAGTTTATTTTGTGACCCAGAAGGATTAATAACAGTAATTTAAAAACTTAGTAGCGGCCGCCATTGCCGGAAACTGAAGTTCGGCTGGGCCGCACTATGAATTCTGGGATATGGTAGGCTACGAAGGACACACCCGACCCATCCTTGAAAATCGGGGAAAAGGAGGACGCGTTTGTCGGCTGTATTCGGAGGAGTCTACGAATTTGGACAGCCTTCGGCGCGTCGCTGTGACGTAATTGGCCTACAAATGCGGCCTCAGGAGGATGCAGCCCATGAATTTGGACACAACCAAACACAGAACACAAGACCCTTTTCAAAATAAAACAGGAAACATGCAGACTTAGACATGACAACACAAGCTTAACAGGCCTAACACACATGACAGACTAGACAAGGAACCAAACACAGAAACCAGCGAGACAGATGATAAATAATCACTAACCTAAACCTCCACTAACCCTAAATAAGAACAACACACAAACTTATAACCAAACTAACATGAAAACTTCAAAAATTACAAAATAAAACACAAAATGCAGAGACCCAGCCTGTGACACATTCTGCATCAGTGGCCATTCCTAATGGATTTTCCCAAAGCAACAGTTTCATAGGACTGAGATGATCATATGTCTCAGTACTTTGATGCTATGTTGGTAAGATTATTTAGCACTAATTACATCCAGCTATATTAGGACTTAAGTTAAAAGACTTTTCTATTGTTTTTACTAGCAAACTTGAAAGATGCGCTATGAAGCAAATTTTTGGTCGACAGTGACCCCTTGTTGACATTTTGAGATATGCTTGTGTCAAGTAGACAATGTTATTGTGGTTGTTTTCCTGTGACTGTAATTATTATTATTATTATTATTATTATTATAATTATACAGCTCCTGGACTGCTGACATTTTTCTGACAGAAGACTTTGGCCAGACCTGTGACCCCAACATCCCAACATATCTTCTACTTCTCTTTTGTTATTCTCATGTTTTTGTTTTCTGCACAAACTAAAAGTCAAATGTTTGTAGCCACAGCAGCGCAACTGTTTCTGATCACCTGAGAAACAAAATAGATTCCATGTTTTAATCAGGTTGCTTTTATTGACTATGACTTGAAAAAGGACATTTGCAAAGATCCCATAAGAGTCTTGATAAGCTGCAGTTTCGTTTGTACCAGAGTCTCCATCATTTATTCAGTTTCAGAGGGTACATTTGGATCGATTCAAGCTATTAAAGGTTTTGATCTAGAAGCTGTTTAAAGAGCAGAATTTGGGTTTAACTCAACTTTGAACCTCAAATTCTTAGCTGAGGCGAACCGTTTGATTCATTCTGACTTATTTCAACAAATCACCATTAATCACACTCAGTGATGGACTGCTTAGTGAGCTCAGGAACCTTATCTGATGTCCTGGTTATTGAACTTGATCAGTGATATTAAAGCAAACAGGTGTGATCAGGTGTCAGGATATCTGACAGTCTGAATCATTGTCAGTTATTTCTCACATTTCTTTCTACAAATCAGGAGTCATTGTCTTCACCAGTGATCATGGATTTATTATTAGGTAAACTGATGTTCACCATGAAAAAAGTGACTTCTATAAACACCAGGAACTACCAAAACATATCATTATGTGTTCTTATGAATAATTATTTGGGGGAATATTATTGTGTCGTTGGACTTTTGACTTCACTAAAGTCACAGTTCCTCCCAAATCCACAGGGCTGCATCTCTTTCTGAACTATTTAAATAACCAGCTCATCAAATTTACCAGCACTGCCTGTATACTAAGGACTGACAGGCCTGTAGTGACAAATGGAGATAATTTAGTATTTTCAAACAACATGAACACTTGAAAAAAATTCCAAGCAAAGTTATTAAGACAGACTTCATTCACCTCTCTTCACTCATATTTGGAGTGCAAATATCTTCCCAGACAAACCAGAAAATAAATTAAAAACTAAAGACACGGGCCGACTACTTCTGGTTTTCTGTGTTTGTGCCTCTGCATTTAATGAAGCAAAAAAGTGTTTTCTTGTAGTAAACACACAGTAGATTTGTTAAATGCAGCTCAACATGACTTCAGAGTGAATACTGTGAGGACTCCTGAATCTCTTTCTCACACAGGACCAGTTTCAGGACGCAAACTTTGTCCATAAACCTCTCATGTTTAGCTGTTTTTTTTTTTTTTGCAAAAACACATTAATGTTAGCCTTTTCTGCAGCTATATGTATGGGATATATGGTCTCACTCTTGGCTGGAAGCAGTGCTTAATCAATGGAAAAAACACAAACTTTGTCCAAAAACCTCTCATGTTTAGCTGTTTTCCACTTTTTCTTTGGTCATTTTAGCCTTTTTGGCCAGGGTGAAGGGAGTATCTGCCATCAAACAAGAAGACAGCCGCATGTAACTACGACAGTGTTTGCTAGTTCACCTTACATGCATTAATGTAATAATGTGGTTAGCGTACTCAACGTTAATTACACACGAACAACATGAAGCTACTCACGCAGAGAAGAACGGCTGCTGCTGCCATCATCATCCGTCATCATTTCTGCTACACTGACAGGGCTAGGGGCCAGGACTCTACTCTTTTGGGGGGATGTTGCTAACTCTGGGTCTGATAACAGGCACCACACCTGCAGTAGATGTGCACGGTGTGAGGTGTCGCAGCAAGCTATCAAATACGGCGCATTTCTCGGCTTTTAAAAAAAACGCTATGTGTCACCAGGTGTTTCATCGGATTCGAGGTGTTACCTCCTTTGACAGTATCACAGTATCAGCTTAAAGCACTTGTTGCAGGCTGCTGAGTTTGCATCTTTTGCTGTGAAGTACAGCCAGACTTTGACCGCTTCGCCTTGGGCATTTTTAATCTGTAGCTCTGCTCTAAAGGAACGTACGTACCTGGACCCGCCTACTATCCTTGGAAACGTAAAATGATTGGCTAGAATTCAAAGTGTATGACATCTCAGGGGGTAAAAAGCACCAAAATAAAGCACTGACATGTGCGCTGCTTTTCGGTCTGGTTACTACCGTTTATGTCAGAACCGGTGTCCATCCCTAGTGGCTACCTTTGCATAATGTCTGTTTTCTTGTTCTCTGCTCTACAGCAGGTTTGATGTGACTCAGAGGATCAGTTTGATCAGCAGGAGCTATGTGTTTGATCTTTTTCCGCCCAGTGGAAGCTTTAAATATACTAAAGAGGTGAAGTTGGAAGAGGTGATTCATTCTGACAAATGGGTTGAAAAGGTGCCAGATCATGACCATCTATGGACCCAGTGTTAAGTGGCACAGTGGTTCAGAGGTAAGTACTGTATCCTGGTTCTATACAGCTCAAAAAAAGAATCAATTATAGTAATTGTGAGGGGGCCAAGTAGAAACAGAAATAAATTCTTCAGAAGCTTGACAGTCCAATATTTTATTTTTTTGTTGACAACTGTGATATTATGTAAATGGCCTGTAAATGGCCTGTATTTATATAGCGCTTTAATAGTCTCTAAGGACCCCAAAGCGCTTTACATATCCAGTCATTCACCCATTCACACACACATTCACACACTGGTGATGGCAAGCTACATTGTAGCCACAGCCACCCTGGGGCGCACTGACAGAGGCGAGGCTGCCGGACACCGGCGCCACCGGCCCCTCTGACCACCACCAGTAGGCAACGGGTGAAGTGTCTTGCCCAAGGACACAACGACCGAGATTATGTGTCGATATATACTTAGTGGAACCAGCTGTCTAACTAAGTTGTAGTTAGACAGCTCTTCCCTTGAAATACAATGGCCGGTTGTATTTTTTAAAGACAGTAGAAAGCGATCTAGCTAGATGGAAATCTCTACCCATATCACTCATGGGAAGGGTTGCCGCTATAAAAATGATGGTCTTACCAAAAATAAACAATTTATTTTCAATGATCCCAAGTAAGCCATCACAAGATTCATTCAGATCTCTAGACTCGTGTATTTCTAAATTCCTTTGGAAAGATAAACCCCCGCATATCAGCTTAAAAACATTACAAAGGACAAAGGAGGACTAGATCTGCCTAACTTTAATTACTACCTTTTAGTCAACAGGCTTCAGTTCATCTCTAGATGTAGAACAGCCACTAATCTAGAAATTTCAGACCTACCATTTATCAGCTCAAACATCAAACAACATGAATGCTTTAAAAGCATCAACATCAGCTCTTCCCTGACAGCATGGTGGGCGTTTCTAAAAATAACAGTCTTCATTAATCCCATGCAAACGTACACCTCTCTGGAACAATCCGGACATATTACAAAACAATAATATGATAAACTTTCCAGATTGGAGTTGCAAAGGAATCAAATAATACATATATTAGAAGGAACAGAATTTATTCCATTTGACAGACTAGTTACACAATATGGGATCAACAAGAAAAGATTTTTGGAATATCAACAAATTAAATCCATAGCAAAAAATAAATTTAATCCCAGTGAAGCTGAATTACAAACACCACCAAGTGTGGTACAATTTTTAAACTAAAACCCCCCCACAAATTATTGTCTAAAATATACAGCCCCAGTACGGGGGACCTCTGGTGCATCGGCCTAACTGGAGGGCTCTCTAACTGGTGGGGAGGCTGTTACATCTTTGCAGGAGGTCTCCTTTCTACAGCAGCTCACTCTGCAGGTGGGGGAGAAATATAGGAGAGGTAGAGAATGACTCAACCTGGGTGTCTATTGTCTTGTGTGGTCTGGGAGATGATTGGATAATGGGGTGGGTGCAGTTTTCTCTGCGGTGGGGTCGGGTGGGCTGCCCCGGACTCTGTGGGGCCGGGTGGTGCTGCTGCTGTGGGCCCTGGTCCGGATGGGCCTGAGCCCCTTTGCCCTGGTGGGTTCCAGAGTGTGAGTGTGCCTACTTGGGTCAGCGGGGGAGCTGCCTCCCCATCCTCAGCTGCCTCCCTCTTCCCACTCCACCACACCCACACACACGCAGGGTTTGGGGTGCAGGTGTGTCACCAGGGTGCAGGGGAGGCACTCCCCCTCTGTCCCCTTCTGGCTGCCTGTGCCTCAATTTTATTCTGTAACCTAGACTTCCACATTACTCATACTCTCATAACATATACGTCTAGGGCCTTCGGGGTGAGCACGTTATACAGCGTCCAGAGGATGGTCTGTGTATTCAAACCCACCTCTGGTGCTGGTGCCCCACCCTCAATTTTAAATGCATATAGACACTGAGTGTTTTCGGGAGGAGCCGTGCTGCTCTCTGGGAGGAAGCACCATGCCCTCCTGTGTATTAAATGCACTTTAGAAGGGCGGAGGGAGGTTTGGGGTCTTCACTCGCCCCTGTTCTGTTAACCGTCAGGGCTAGGGGGCTGGGAAGAGGTGCTGGCCGTCAGGTTGGGGTCTGGCGAAAACACTGAAATCAGAGTAATAAAACGTATAAGGGGAACAATAACGACGACAAAAATTTTCAGATGGTTTAATCTTGTTGTCCTGTGAACAGCATCGGTGTGGAGACATTTATGTGTTTCCTGTTTTTGTGGTTGCCTCGTGTATGAGAATATCATCAGATAAACCTGCGACATTTTAAAATATTTTGTTGTTTGAGAGCAATAAGACTGACAGACAGAGGTAACCTCACAGGTGTCACAGATGAAATATTTGTTAAGTGTTTATTTGCTGGTTTGTCAGTAGCGGCTCCTTTTAAGCAAGTCTATCACACATCTGTTTGACCGTCACCAGTTAATCTGGAACACTGGTGGGAGCTCACGGCACGGGGGGAGCGGGTTTTGTCGGGGATGCCTACCATGGCACAACACCTGGTTTGGCAGCACCTAGCAAGGCTCCAAATGTTTTCAGTGTAAATTAAATCCAGACCGCTGGCAGGTGTCGCACACAACAGTCACTGTATGACGTCACACATACTGCTCCGACTGCTAAGGTTACGCCATGTCGCAAGTTTCGTGAGGTGCTTTTGTGATATTTTATGGATCAGATTACATTTTTAATTTCCCCCCGATATCCGATCCAGTAATTTAGGGTAGGATCGGACCGATACCGAAATTGTATATTGGATTGGTCAATTCCTAATAGCAATTCTGACACATCGAGTGCGTAAAAACCTCGTAAACTTTTGTAGAGGTGATCAACTCTGGTAACTATGAGCAAACAAACACGTGTGCAGTATATATTGCTTGTTATGAAGGAATTTTGCAATGGAGGGCTGAATATGGATATTTACTCACTCCCTTCCAACGTGTTTCCTACACCACATGATTTATATCATTATGTTGTCATCAAGGCCTCAAATTATACTGGAGGATATCTGAAGGCCTACAAAAGTTTGGATGCTTCTCAGTATTTTGTGTCACGATGAGAAACACGCTGCAGTCGGGGTCTCTGTCACTGCTCAGGTATTTATGTGATGAGAGGAGAAACTGACAGAATGAAAGTTGAATTCTTTCTCCTTCTCGCTTTTTCTCCTCATATACTGTACAGACAATTTATAATATGTTTCATACCTGCAGCATAACACACCTGTGTGCTATAGGGGAGACCGGGGATAGTTGTAACGTGGGTCAGTTCTAACACTTCCAATTTCTCCAATCAGGGCTAAGTTTCAAATGATGTGATTCATCCTGTGCATGCCCAATTCAGTTCTGCTATCACATGTGAAAAATCAGCACATTTTGTCAAACACAGACAATTTAACACGAAAAAAAGTAATTTGTATGCCAAAAAGTAAGTTTTTCTACTTTATTTCAATTTCTAATAGCATTATCTGCTTTGCAGTTAAATTCATCAAACTTAAATTATGTTATTTGTATGCCTATGGGGATATATTCTGTGTAGGTCTTTAGTGCTAATGTTTTAGCCGTTGGCTGTAATCTTAGCTAGTTCATGGCTATAGGAGTCTGGGTCAGTTGTAACAGCAACAGTCTGGGTTAGTTGTAACAATAATGCAGATGTTACAACTTACCGCACTATTACTTTAACTTATATTAAACAAGTTGGGGCAACGACATCAGCAGAGAGAGGTCCACTGGTCGCCTTTGTATATGCGGTTAATGCCATTGGCAACACAATTCCTCCACTGTTTGTGTTCCCACACATCCATTATGCAGACCACTGTGTCAGAGATGGACCAGTAGGAAGTATTGGTAGTGGAAATAAATCAGGATGGGTGCAAGAAACAGATTTCCTCATCTTTCCGAAGCACTTTGCAAACCACACCAAGGTAAGCCATGATAAAAAGTAATGGAATTGCGATGCTGGTGAACAACTACATTTTTTCAGCTTCATTGTTATGTTCAAAAGTTGGTGCAAGAGTTGTAGGTTATAATTGTCACGGTTCTGGGTCCGTTGGACCCAGTATTTTGAGTTTATTATATTTTGGTTTAATTCTGCTTCATGGATTGTTTTCTTATTCTCGTAGTGATGATGATTATTATTAGTTTCTTGTTTCTGTTTATCCGTGCTTAAGGATTTATGGTTTCATGTATTGTCTGAGTTCCATGTGTTATTTTCTGTCTCTCAGTGTCAAGTCTGCGTGCTTGTTTAGTAATTCATGTTTCCTGTTTTATTGTGAAAGTCTTTGTCTCATGTCAGTGTGTTCAGTTTCACCTCTCCCCTGTCTCGTTAGCCTAATTTCTCCCAGCTGTGTCTCCCTCCTGTCTCTCATCCCTTGATTACTGCCTCAGTGTATTTAAGCCCAGTGTGTCTTTGTGTCAGTGTCGCGTCGTCCCTCAAGCTGTGTGTTTCCTCGTGTGGCTCTCTGCAGAGCGTAAGGTTATATTCTCCCTGTGTAGTTTAGTTTTGTATGCTTTTCCCCTGTCAGCAAATAAAGCTGAGTTTTTTGAGTTCATCCCTCGAGTCTGAGTGCCTGCATCTTGGGTCCAACTTCTGCCTGCCACACAGCGTTTCATGACAATAATGCCCACTGAGCCAATGAGGCCAAACTCAAGGAAGACCAACCAAAATTAATGAAATATTCAATTGCAGAAAATTCCATCATTTGTCTTTTTTGGGGGGTTGGAATATGTTCAAAAGCTAGATTTCTGCATTCTGTCACACACACACACACACACATAGCTACATTAATGGCTCTAAGTGCATTCATGTGTTGAATAAACAAAGATTACATGTTAATGTTTTGTCAGTACCCTTATTTCATTGTGTTACATTTCACCCCAGGATATGTTACAACTAACCCAGACTATGGGGTTAATTGTAACATTTCACTCTTTGTGTTTGAGACCATACCATGCAATGGGTAATTGTGCTGCATAGAAAATAGCTGCACTATTTAATAGCAGAGACGTGTAAATACTTTGCATTCAATTTTGAATCCACTACCTTAAAAGAGCTCCAATTTAGAGACAGAAATGTCAAAAATGTTACAACTATCCCCGGTCTCCCCTAAATACACCTGTAGTATAAATGTTCACAAAGACACTTTAAAAACATCTTGATCTGTTTATTCCTCTGTTTTGTTCTTAACTCTTTGAACACAGTTTACAGTTTATCCACATAAACAGATTCATTTTAGTGTTTTATATAAACAGTGCAACACAGTAACAGACAGACAGTCCTTTATTAATTTATTTAGAGCAGTTAGAGAGTATTTAAACTGATAAATGTTTAAAATGTATTACACACATATATAAACACACAATGACAGAATATGCAAGAAGTCAACAAGAAAAAATCCAACTGTTTTCATCTTGATTCTTTTGTCTTCACCTTCCCGTTTCTGTTACAATTCATGAGTGTGTTTTAACACAAAATAAAAACCAAATCTGAGTTTGTAAAACTGTTTCTGTTCAGTCAAGAAACACAGACTGGAGGTCAGACTGTTTTTATTGATTATTCACTGCAGAGAGACGTCTCCATAGAGTCCAGTTAGCCATAAGCTGCCAGATCTCTCTTGGACATGAGATTTTTAATCTCAATGAGATTTTTTTACCTGGATAAATACAGCACTAATAATAAGCTGCTCTTCTTGTATCCGCAGTATTAGAAGCTACATTTGGATCAACACAGACTAATAAATGGATCCAGAACCATCCAGATCAGTTGTTGTGAAAACTGGTCACGCAGTGGTGATATTGCATTTCTCGAGGAACTAATTGTAGTGAAATGTTACTTAATTTGCATAACAAGAGAGACACAAATTTATAGTTATGCAATGTAAAAAATTAAAGAAGCCTAAACACAAAATATTTAGAAGCCTGCAGCGCTCATCATCACAAAGTCTAACCAATAACGTCTAAAATGTCAAAATATTCTGTTACAAAGATTTCATCCATCAGTTTAAACATGATTAAAATGGGTATAATGCAACAAATTTAGGAGTGCCCACTCCGGGTCAGCGATGAGACCCTGCCCAAGTGGAGGAATTTAAGTATTTCGGAGTCTTGTTCACAAGTGATGGGAGAAGGGAGCGGGAGATCGACAGACGGATTGGTGCAGCGGCTGCAGTGATGCGGACGCTGTTATGGTGAAGAGAGAGCTGAGTGTAAAAGCGAAGCTCTCAATTTAACAGTCGATCTACAACCCTACCCTCACCTATGGTCACGAGCTGTGGGTAGTGACCGAAAGAACGAGATCGCGAATACAAGCGGTGGAAATGGGCTTCCTCTGAAGGTTGGCTGGCCTCTCCCTTAGAGATAGGGTGAGAAGTTCGGCCATTCGGGAGGGGCCCATAGTAGACCTCAACTGGCTCCTCCACATCAAAAGGAGCCAGTTGAAGTGGTCCGGGCATCTGACAAGGATGCCTCCTGGGCGCCTTCTGGGTGCCTCCTGGGCGAGGTTTTCCGACCCAGGACAAGCTGGAGCGATTATATCCCTCTGCTGGCCTGGGAACGCCTTGTTGTTCCCCCGGACAAGCTGGAGGAGGTGGCTGGGGAGAGGGAGATCTGGGCTTCTCCGCTTGGGCTGCTGCCCCCGCGACCCAGCCACGGATAAGCGGAAGAAAATGAATGGATGGATTGATGCAACAAATTTAGTGATAGATGATAGTAATGCAACAGATTTTAAAATAAAGTTCCTCTTTCCTCAGGACGAAAAGTCCTGTGGGTATGTAAACCATGATGTATTAATAGAAACTGATATCTGCTCTTAAAAAAGGCACCAAAGACAATGAGATGATAAAAGATTTTTTTTTTGTTGAGGAAAATCAGTCTAATCCAACAACTCTGGACTGAAAACCAAATTAATACACTATAATATATACCTGATATATAAAAAAAAGTATGAAACACCAATGTGAGAATATTTCTCTGCACAGTAAGTCCATTATTTTGAGTCAGCACAGAGGTGGATATTAGAGTCAGGCGTCACTCTAAACCCAGCATATACAGGTTCAGTGAAGGTGGTGTTGAAGGTGTGCAGGTGGATCAGTTTATCAGAGGAGACGCTGTAAAAAGACACAGTTCCTGCAGAACAGTCCACATACACTGCTACTTTGTGAGAATGAGCTGAGGGGAGAAGAGGGATGGCTCTTGCTATGTAATTGTGATCTACATAGTAACCCCTGTCATCACTGCAGTAGAGACTCCAGGATTGATAAGTCCTTCCAAACCTGCTTTCATCCTCTTCTCCTTTCCGTCTGATTCCTCCATAAGTTACAGCAACATTAACCTCTCCTCTCCACTCGACCTCCCAGTAACAGCGACCACTCAGACTGTTGGTACACAGCAGCTGAGGCCAGTGATCAAACCTATGATCATGATCAGGATACAGCTGATCTTCTTCCACATGTGTCACCTCCTTGTTGTTTTTAGACAGTTTGAGGTTTCTGTGTGCTGTGTTTGGATCCAGCGTCAGGTCACAGAAATCTAAAGGGAAACGTGACAAAAAATGTAGGACAGTACAAAATGGCGTGAATTCAGCTCATAAATCAAAAACACACTCACATTTCTTTAGACCTGGTTTCATCCACTGGACTCCTTGAGGCTCCACACTGAAATGAGCACATTATCTTTTAGTATGCAGACATGGCCTTTATATTCTCTGTTTCATCTTTTCCAGAGAAATAACCTCGTCTTTTATTTTATCTCTTAATAAAGTCAAACAGATAATACACTTTCTACAGTTCTAAGGTTTGATGTATCAAAGCACAATTTAAAAAAATAAATCATCATCCATACCACATTCTTAAATTACCTAAATACAACCTTCAGTCTGCTTTATCTTCTGCCTCCCTGTGTTTCTGTCACTACAATGAACACTGTGCTTCAAATAGCATTTTCTCTTTCTGTTAACACGTGTGAGGATATTTCAGTTGCTTAGTTATTCAGTTCAAAACAAAACAAATACATATATAGAACAAAATATTTTGAGAAAAGACTGCTGCGTTCATTCTGATAATGACAAAGGCTTTAAGCTTTTTCAGTCTGAATCCCTTTCTGTCTTTGTCATTGTTGCCCCAGCATTGGTGGGGAATACCTTAGAAGTCTGGTTGGCTTTCAAGGTTTCTGGGAGTTTGTGACATCCAGTCTGTTCTCCACACCGTCAAACAAAGCTAGAAGCTGGTGAAGAATTAGCTTTTATTTTCAGTTTATTCAAAAATAAATATTTAAAAACATTTATTAACTTTTGTGAGCTAATTCTGACCAGTCACAACATAATTTTCATATTGACCTTTAATATAATACCTTATAAATATAATAATAATAATGATATATATTGTGAAGAGTAGAAAGATATTTTACTGCTATTATTTGTTGCTATTTTTATAATCAGTATTACCATTCCATTAATTATTAAGAGTGATATTGCATTTGGATGTTTAAACATATTGGCACCCAATTAAGTTTTTATTACAGGTGCAGTTATAACCACTTTAAACTGTTGAGTTGAATTTATAATCTTAAATGTTTATATGCAGACTGCATGGTGAAAGAAAAGGCCCCACGCAGAGTAACTCTGTGCCAGAATAAGACAGGAAGTTACATGTTTTTTGAAGTTACATGCTTTGCAGGAAGTGAAACCAAAACCAGAGTCTGAGTGAAAGCTAGTCTGAGGAGCAGTTTCGATGATGCTATTATTTTTTATACTTTTATATCTTTTGATTAAGCTTTCAGTAAAGGTTCTTGATTAAAACATTTATTCAGTAGAGTACACATACATAGTTTTGGTTCGGTTATTACATACACGAGAGCGGCTTCTGTCTCTCGGTCTGGGGGAGGTCAGGAGATAGTCGGCAGGTGAAATGGGGTGCGATTGTGGTTAGCACATAGACATACATGTAACCACACACACACTTAGTTAGAGGTTCACTTGTAGGTGAAAGTTTAAATTGTTTGGCTAGGGTGCAGTTTCTGTGTACGTGACTGTTTGATGGAGAAGCAGGTGCACGAGGCGAGAGCTGAGCGGCCTTGCGGGAAACCACCGGGGAGAAGATGGAAGCCAGTGTACTTTTAATTGTGTCTCAAGTTGTCAAATAGAACATTTGTGGTTTTGAAGCTGATGTATGTGATGACGCAATGAGGGGGCGTCACTAAATACACTCTGATGCATACAAAACTGTAGTTTGATGTTAGGAGGATGAGATTGTGGGGCTCTCTGCTTACAGAGTCAGCTCATTCTCCCACGCGTGTCTTTTCATTAAAATCAACACTTGAACTCATCTTCTGGACCAGTGTGGTTACTTCCACTCCTCCTGTATTTATTTCCCTATATTTTTGAACCTTAACAATATATATATATACACATATATATATATATATATATATATATATATATATTATTATTATTATTATTATTATTATGTAGTATTATATATTATATATAAATATAATAACTATAATAACTTTCTAAATCTGAGCAAACATGTCATCCTGTACAACCTCTAACCTTCAAGCTGTGTGTTTTAACTGCGATTGGTTCTGAGTCATTCACCCACACAGCTGCCCATACAGACTGTATTACTGGCAACCAGATAGGTGGTTACCTTACAATATGCTGGAGAGAAAAAAATATATTTCCAGTTGTATTTCCTGTTTTCCTACCAGAGTATTTCCAGTTTCACATGTGGATCCTCCTTTAGAGCAGACAAAAGCCTAATTTCTGAGTCTCCTGGGTGATTATAGCTCAAGTCCAGCTCTTTCAAATAGGAGGGATTGGAGCGCAGAGCTGTGGCCAGAGAGGTGAAGACTGTTCCTGTGATCTGACAGCCTGACAACCTGCAAACACATACAACATGTTACATCATTGTAAGGAACTGCTCTGAATTTGCTGATGTTCATGCAGTCGAATTAACAGATTCTGATTTCAGTTAAAGTTGTTAAAAAAAACAGACAAACTGGCTTTTCTGCACTCAGTTTAAAAAAAAGAACAGAAAGCATTGACTTTCTGTCTTCTTTGCTGTGATGGACAATCATAAATAAATCAAAAATAAAAATAATATTTTTCTGATTTATGAAGTGTGTGTTTCACTTCTACTCTATTGTGCTCTTTCAGAGCTTACACCAGAACAGAAACAGCATCTTAAATCTATAAAATAATGAGTTGTGAAATATCCAAATCTCCTGAAACAAAGCATCAGCTAACCTGAGAGTTTCCAGCATACAGTGAGGACTCCCGAGTCCAACACAAAGCAGCTTCACTCCTGAATCCTGGAGGTTGTTGTTACTGATGTCCAGCTCTCTCAGTGTGGAGGACTGAGAACTTAAAATTGAGGAAAGAGCTTCACAGCTTCTCTCTGTGAGGTTACAGCCACTCAACCTAGAAAGACATAAATAGCAGTGAACTTTCCAAACTTTTGAAATAAACACTTTAAAGCAATCTCTTGCCAGGATTAAACTGGATACTTACTGGGCTTTCTTACAGGCTTTGACCACTGGCAGCAGCTGCAGAAGAGCCTCTTCTGAAGCTGAGTATTTCCTCAAGTCAAACTCATCCACACCTGTTTCTGATGACAGTAAGATAATGACCAGAGCTGACCACTGAGCAGGAGAGAGATTAACTTTAGACAGGTGTCCTAAACTCAGGTGATGCTGGACCTCCTTCACTATAGAGTCATCATTCAATTCATTCAAACAGTGGAGCAGATTGATGCTTTTCTCTGGAGAGAGAGTGCCATTCATTGTTTCTTTAATGTACTTGACTGCTTCCTGATTTATCTGTGAGCTGTTTCCTTTTTGTGTGTGCAGGCCTTGTAGGAGATCCTGATTGGATGGCATCGAAAGACCAAGGAGGAAGCGAAGAAACAAGTCCAGATGTCCATTTGAACTCTTCAAAACCACGTTCACAGCACTCTGGTAGAACTGTCTTACTGAAGACTCGTCAGTCTGCACTGATGCTGTTTCTTCTTCTTCCAGCAGGTTGATACCAGAGTTGGTGAATGTCAGATGGACATGAAGAGCTGCCAGAAACTCTTGAATACTCAAATGGATGAAGCAGAACACAGTCTCTTGGTACAGCCCTCTCTCCTCTTTAAAAATCTGTGTGAACACTCCTGAGTACACTGAGGATTCTCTGACATTAATCCCACACTCTGTCAGGTCTGATTCATAGAAGATCAGGTTTCCTTTCTGCAGCTGCTCAAAAGCCAGTTTCCCCAGTGCTTCAATCATCTTCCTGCTCTCTGGAGTCCAGAGAGGATCTGTCTCAGCTCTTCCATCATACTTGATGTTCTTCACTTTGGTCTGAACCACCAGGAAGTGAATGTACATCTCAGTCAGTGTCTTGGGCAGCTTTCCTCCATCCTGTTTGGTTTTTAACACACTCTCTAAAACTGTAGCAGTGATCCAGCAGAAGATTGGGATGTGACACATGATGTGGAGGCTTCGTGATGTCTTGATGTGAGAGATTATGGTGTTGGCCTCTTCCTTGTCTCTGAGTCTCTTCCTGAAGTACTCTTCCTTCTTTGGGTCAGTGAACCCTCTGACCTCTGTAACCATGTCTATATACTCAGCAGGGATCTGATTGGCTGCTGCAGGTCGTGTGGTTATCCAGATGTGAGCAGAAGGAAGCAACTTTCCCCTGATGAGGTTTGTCAGCAGCACATCCACTGATGTGGACTCTGTAACATCAGTGAGGATCTCAGTGATGTGGAAGTTCAGAGGAAGTCGACACTCATCCAGACCATCAAAGATGAACACAACTTTGAACTTTTCAAAGTTACAGATTCCTGCTTCTTTGATTTCAGTGAAGAAGTGATGAATAAGTCCCACTAAGCTGAACTTTTTATCCTTCAGTAAATTCAGCTCTCTGAATGTGAATGGAAACATGAACTGGATGTCCTGGTTGGTCTTGTCTTCAGCCCAGTCCAAAGTGAACTTTTGTGTCAGGAGTGTTTTCCCGATGCCAGCCACGCCTTTGGTCAGGACTGTTCTGATTGGTTTGTCTCTTTCAGTCGAAGCTTTAAAGATGTCTTCACACCTGATTGTTGTTTCTGGTCCGTTTGGTTTCCAGGAAAACATTTCAATCTGTCTGACCTCATGTTCAGTGTTGACCTCTCCGGTCCCTCCCTCTGTGATGCAGAGCTCTGTGTAGATCTCATTTAGAGTGATTCGGGTTCCTGGTTTAGCGATCCCCTCAAACACACACTGGAACTACTTCTTTAGGTTACATTTAAATGTATTCTCACAAAGTGGATCAGGATTTTCTACAGGAAAGCACCAGAAACATGAGTGTTATGATTATAGAAAATATGACAATTTCATTCCTGCAAAGACTGAATTTATGAAGAGAAATCCTCTCACTGCTCTGCAGACAGTCAGCCAGCTCCTCCTGTTTCATTATTCTCAGGAAGTTAACTGCAAGTTTCAGAAATGCCTCTCTGCTGCTCCTTCTCTGCTTCTCTTCCTCACTGTCCAACACCTCCTCTTCATCCCTCTGACACTCTGAATAATCTGGATTCAGATCATTCTGCATCTTCTGTAGCTCGTTCTTCACAAACATGATAATGTTTTCCTCCAGCATCTGGAAAATAAATGACACAACCTGAATTCACGAAAATCAGATATTTTTCACAGATTTGTTTTGTGTGTGTTTTCAATTTAACAAAAATACCCTGTACTTACGTTCATTTTGCAGGAAACAATGAAAAAAATATCTAACTAAAATACTCAATTAAAATAATTATTATAGTTAGACCGGAAACAATAAAATAATAACATAAATTAAATTAAATAATTTTAAGTACTGGGTTATTTCATGGTAAATTTTCCAATCTTACATCTTATCTGCCCTGTAGTTTCCTGCAGATTCCGCGTAAGTACAGGGTACTTGCACTTTATTTTCAGGTCGTGTTTTAAAGTTATGCTGAAACTTTGTTTTTGTTTTATAAATACAAATAAAGTAAAAAATTAATTCACTGTTGAATTATTTCTGATATTTTGCCATTATTTTATGATGAATATTGGACTGTGCAACATAATTACAAACAGAGGTATGTGTACATGTACAAACCTTAAATACTGAGTCCACATCAGTTTGATGATGAAGACTCTCCTGATCAGCTCTGTGGAGACATCATGAAGACATTAGAACCATTTTGCAGATAAATACAAGCCAAAGATTTCTTCTTCTACTGTTAGATGATCATCCTGATTAAAACAAACACTACTGTGCTGTAACAAACCTATTCTGTTAATTTATAGACTTATTTATTTATTCATTTATTGGACTCCACTAGTCCAAAACTAACAGGTCAGTAATGGTTCTGTACCAGTGTTCTTGTAATGACCATATTATGGATATTTCCTGCACATTGCATCATCACATTAAAAAAGTCAGATTCGTGTTGATGTGTTGAAGTGTTTCATTTTAAATTTGACCTTTGTGTCTTTAAAATACCAGCAGCAAGTGAGAGCATCTTGGAGCAGCAGCTGTAAGTTTTTTTCTGAGTAATAAAACTTATAATACACATTAAAAAATCATATGATGACACTTTGAATCAGCCTACACTCGGCTACATCTGTGGTGTTCAGTGTCCAGATGCTGAACAACAAAATTATCATCTTACTACCTTATAATCCATTTTGTCTTGTTATTTCATGCAGGTCATATAAAAAAAGAACCACTGGTGAAAAATGTAATGTCAATATTAAGGTTAAAAAAAAAGATTTGCTGTGGTCCTTTATCAGTTTTGTTGATGATTGTCATGGTGATGGTGTGTCACTATGAATTATGAGAATCATTTAATATTTAGAGAAATCCAACAGCTCATATCGTGGCATCCAGCACCACACAGACAGCTGCAGATCATTTCAACTTCCTATGCAAAACTGGCAACCACATCAGACTGAAACTCTCATTTACCAAATAAAAGAGTCAAACTGACTGCTGACACATTCCTGCTGATTACCACATAAATTATAATCAGTGTGATGCCCAGTGCAGGGAATACAGGGCTGTTAAGATTTTTTCTTTTAAAGAGGCAGCCTCACTTATGGAGCTCTTTAATCTCAGGAATGAGGCCAGGTGTACCACAGAGCTGTAATGTAAATGTGAAATGTCTTACTCCCCAGCAGCAGATTTAGTTCCTTTAAAGTTGATGAATTCATGCTTTGACAGATCACTCTTCAGAGACACACAGCTGGGTCCAGGTTCAGATTCAAGGGCATCTGGTGTCTCAGTGATCCTGGTGAACAGAGAAAAAGACCATCAGGCAGAGAAATTACATTTTTAGCCTTCAGACACAAAAAGTACTGGATAAACTTGAAGCGAGTCACAGTGATAATATTATAGTAAGGCTAAAAAGTTTGATGCTCTTCACAATGAATAACTTTAGTCTGTTTGTTTTTCCAACTGTCTTTTCTTCTTTTTGTGAACAAAGCTAAAAAAATAAATAATAAATGACTAAACCAAACCTTCTCACTGTTTACTCATGGAGTTAAGATACGTTTGACATTTTGTTAACTCTTACCTCTCATCAGGAGTCAGTTTCCTGCTTTTAAAGTCAGGACGGTCTTCCTGTGGAGATCTGCGTCCGGTCTCAGGCTCAGGAGAGTCTGGTCTGAGCAGTGAGGAAAAGAATAAGGCAGGGCTTTATATCTACACTTTTTTAATCTCCAGGTGGAACATACGCTGGATAAACTTTGCAGGGTTAAATTGAATTAACAAAAACAGAGCAGGTTTGTTGTAGAGAGTTACATGTATGAAATAATTTCTGTTTTTGTTCTTTTAGCAGTGAAGATAATGCGATAAAGCATGCATCAAGAAGATAATGTGAGGTTTTGAGTGTGATACCTTTCCATGGTGGTAAAAACCTGCAGTCACCTGATGGAAGAGAAAAGTGAGAATAAAACACAGATTTTAATTTTTTTCTGTTTATTGAGATATTTGATAGCGATAAGGTGGTGACCTGTTTAATTATAATAACAGTTTTATATTTTATTTTATTTTATTTTATTATAATTAAGGTTTCATTGTTTGTTAAAAAAAAATCTGAAATAAAGTGAGGTTTGTTTTCTGGCAATCAAAGAGTCAACAAACAATCATTGTGATGATTAAACTTTTTAAAGAGGAGATTCAATAGAACACAAATTAAAAAAACATAAAAAACTTACATGATATAAATCAGATCAAAGATTCACTTTTTCATCATCTTCCTGAACACTGTCTGTCTGCAGCTGTTTACTGTCTGCACTGGGAGAAGATCTGATTCTGTTCTTCTATTAAGGTCTTTTCTTACTTCCATCACTTTATGCTTCAGGAGTTTGAGTTTGTATTTAAGTAAAAGTATTTTCCTGCTACACATCGTAGATCACAAAACACACATTTTAGAAATCATGCTCTCCTTCAGCTGTCTCAGCTTTTCTTTCATTCTCAGACTTTGTGTAACCACTGCAGGATTTAAAGAAACATCTTAAAATAATACAATAATAAAAACATTTTAATTTTAAAAACATATAAAATGAAAATAATTCAAAGCTCACCAAATGTCCACCATCTGTGTGTTTTATTCTGTACCTCACTTCCTTGTTTTTCTCTTAGATGTTTTTTGTTTTGAATACAGGTGCTCACTGTAGTGATGACACGCCTACACTGTTAGACTGGTTAAACTGGTTAAACTGGTTAAACACTGCCTTGTTCTGATGTTTTACTGAATTTCCTGCCCCTGGCTACTGAATTTCATCTATCAAGTAAAGGGTTTGAACAACTAAACATAAATTATGCAGTTACTAAATGGCGTAAAACATTTTAATTGAATAATAATTATGTTAAGAACTGTTGGGCTCTGCGTCCTGAGTCAGAAATGATCCAGCCGCCTGAATCAGAAACATGATAAACTACACAGAGCTCTCATCACCCAGAGGCATTAACGGTCATGTCAAAGCACATAAAACCATCATCTGATTGTCTGAAAACAGAAAAAAAAATAAATTCATGGTTCATATCTCACCTGTAGTCTTTTCAACAGAGTCTGTTCTGCCTGCAGTGGCAAACCTTCAGCCTCCTCAGTCCAGAAAAGAGGTTCTCAAAGGTTTTGTGGTCAGGAGCCCTGCTTTAAAGGACAACATTATCCCATATAATCAGCTGTTTTGGTCTTAGCTTCACATGATGATGTGCACTGACTGAAGTATTTAACCACATTCACCAGATAGCTGGATGGCTAATAATTCATTTGTAGCAGGATAGAAGACACAGAATTACAGCAAAAATAAATGAAAGATAAAATACATACGTCTGTCGTGTGTCCTTCTGTCACTCTGTACCTGTTTCATCAGCCCTTACAGGAGACAGAACCAAGTGTATTTCCATATGCAAACACAGCTGTCACGCCGGCTGCCTGGGTCAGGTTACATCAGCCAGTTTGTTCCTCTGTTTGTGTTCACTTCAGCTTCTGTTCAGTTTTCAGCAACTTCGAAGAAATGCACAGTTATTATTGGGGTTGGTTTTATGAGTAATGTTTGAAGACAGCAGTAAAAACAGGAGTTGTGTGTGTGTTGACCTTGAAACAAAAATATAATCCTCTGTAATAGGAACTAATATGAGCTCATACTTATGTGTCTCTTTGGCACACTTAGAAATTTTAATGGAGGTTAACTGGAAAATGTATTAATATTAATAATAATTCACTGTCCAACCTGAGGTCATTGGCTCAGAGTTTTATTGGCCCATTTTTATTGACTTGTGAAAAAGATTTTGCTTTTATGGTTTTGAATATTACTGCAGTTTCATATTGTGTCACTTTCAATGTGGAAAATGTCACGAAACCCTTGAAATGAATACAGTCTAGTTCCCCCCATGCACCCTGTTAGACTCACCCCAGTTTGCTGCAGACATCACTTCTGTGTAAAATATGCCTGCAAAGTAAACATGTAGTAGGTTAAGTTAAAAGTTCATCTGCAGATTTTTATCTGTGTTAAACAAACAGTGGTGGATGGAGTAGCTACAAAGTTTCCTTTTCTTCATATCAGAGTCTGTTGTCAGGTGTTTCGATGAAGGAGCTTTTTCCAGTAAACATTTTCATAGTGATTACAAGAACAGAGCTGTTGTTCTCTTTCTCTCTACCTGAGCTCACCATCTCAGTAACAGCCCCACTCTTTGGTGTAAACGAGTCTTTTTATTTGCTTTCTGTAACTTGATTTTTCTTACTTATTGTGTGCTCACTGTCCGTGTGTTTGTGTGTGTCTGTGTGCACAAACCTGGCCAAATAAAGTAAAAACAAATTCAAAGAATAAATAAGTTAGGGGTTAAGAGTGAGAATAGTTCATTATGGAAATGAGTCATGAGACGTAATTTTTCCATTTTTTGTTAAAAACTGATTCAGTGCTACTTTCACTGCACTCCTTACCCCGTTGCAATATTCAAAGATGCCACTAGATGGTGCACAGCACTCAGGAGGAACCTTAAATTTGTCAGAGAAGTCCTGAAGTTAAATCCTGCAGTCGAGTTGAACGCGTGTTTTTTGCATCACTGTCCAGACGGTCGGTGGACTCTCATATCTGTTCCTGCAGTTTCACTTTTGTTGTTGTTTCAGTTCCAGACTGAACTTTGAACTACATGATCACACAGTGAGTTCTCCATTTTGTGCCAAGATCTGTTTTGAGTTTTCAACAGCAGTTTTAAACAGGTGCTTAAATCCACTGTTTCCCCTGTTCTGTTGTGCCTGCCTGTGTTAGAGACTAAAACATTACACACATCACACTGGAGTGGGCGCTCACAACCAAACCTGACAGATCCTGGAATTATATTTTTAACTTCTGCGGAGAGATAACTGATCAAAAAATCTCTGTCCTGTATTATGTCCATGACAATTTGTTTGGGCAGAAATCTGGTTTCATTGAACACAACATATTCACCTCAACACCTATCATGTTCATGAAGGCGTTGAGCTGTCAGAGTCTCAGGAAGGACGAATCAGACTTCAACTGTTCAGACTCAGGACTGATGACTCAGGACTGGACCTGTGTCAGATGAACACTGATTATGGTTTCAGCTCTTTTGTCAAACTGAGTCTGAGAAAAAAATGAACTACTTTTATTATTTCCTTTTCATTTGAAGCTAAAAGATGCCACCTAAACACACAAGATATCAGTGGAAATCCCAGGACGTCCTCTATTTAGTACATGAGGACTAAAATAAGTCAAACGATATAGACTTAAAACAAATGTCCATTACAGAGGACATAAATGCTGCTTCTCAGGAGGATAAATGTGTCAGGTTTGGTGGTGAACATAAATATTTACTTCCAGCTACACTAACCCAAACCCCGACCAGATGGTGGTGCTCTAACCTTGCTATATAAAGGTTGCTGTGTTGTTCACTGGATTAAATCAAACTGAGCACAAAGACATTTTTTCCTTATTTACTTTTTTTTCAGTTCATTTTTTAGATTTCTACTTTTTTAAATATTATGGTTTTATCCCAAAATATGTTTTTACCCATTTTTTTCTTCTCTCATACATAAATACACATACATGCAAAGTTATTCATAGTAACATGAAAAACCATTTTGTTGTCTTGTTTTAAAATACATTTCCATGTATTTTAAAACTTTTCCATTTGGCCAACATGGAAAAGTATGACACTCAACACCACACATTACATTTCTCTGTTTTAATACTTTCTGAAATCTGTGTTTTAGTGTTAGTGTCTTTTATTCATACAGTCTCAAAGAAAACTTTATGATGGTTTCTCAGTCTGTACCTGTCATTATAGTTATTTGTGACACAGTATTTGGAACCTGGGAACATACACAGTTTAAAAATAGACTTATAAACAGAAAATTCAGAAAAATTCAAACCCATAAAAATTAATATGTATTTACAATATGTAAACTTTTTTAACAGAAAGATTAGAAAAGGCAGCGCTCTGTGCTACAACATCCATCAGTAATCAGAAGGGTAAGAAATAAACTCTCCCTTCAGACACATTAATGATTCTTTCTTTCGTCTTCTTTTGTCCTTAGCTGGCAGACGGAGGTCGTCCACGAGGCCAAGACGTCGCCGTGGGTACCACAGGGTTTCCATCTTGGTCAACGATGCACTTCCAGGCCTTGTGATTTCTTGCCGTGACTTTTGCTTGCTCTTGGGTTAGACATCATTGTTTAAGTCATTTGTTGATCGAATACTTTTTCAGCTTAACTGTATCGCCTCCATCTGCACAGGCATATGTGGACACACACGCAGACACGGGCACACACCAGTAATACCAGTGTGCAGCACAGGTGGATTTTGGTGGCAAAAACTGTCCCCCCTTTACTCATTACAGCTGTGAATTCAATCCCAGGATAATACGAGCCCGATTTAACATAAGTCATGTTACACAGCACACATCACTTCCTGTACCTAAAGCAGCTCAGAGTCTTTTCTTTGTGTGACTGATGATTCGCTCTGATCCAAAGTTGGTCCTGCACAGAGAATCCTGTCAGTCCCAGTTTGTTTTTCTGAGACACTCAACATCTCTACATCAGCATAGAGGTTACGGTGAATTCTTTTTTTTTTCAACATGACATACAGAGATGTACACACAATGATTAAAACTACTGCCACTCCAACTGCTGTCACTCCAATTAAGATATTGTTTTTTTGTGATTTTAAAGTTGGTCTCTTAGATTTGAGTTCATCTGCAGCTGCTGTAAAAGACAAAGAAATATTTGTTGCCAGTTGTTCAAGTCCAAAATGGATATTTGCAATGCACATATTGTATTTGAGTCATAAATGAAAATTCCAGCACAAACAGTTCACAGAAGCCAACGAGTCAATTTTACCAACACAATGAGCGCTATTGCAAAAAAAAAAAGGTAATTAATTAACTAATATTAAATCAGCTTACCAGTGACATTGAGTTGACAGTCGTCAGAGCTGTAACCATAATCAGTGTTCACCTCACACAGGTGCAGACCCGAGTCATCAGTCCTGAGTCTGGACAGCTGAAGTCTGATTCGTCCTTCTCTGAGGGCGTCTTTGTCACTCTGGACTCGTCCTGAAAACTTTTCATCCTGAGACTCTGACACCTCAACACCTTCATGATCCTGATACAGGACTGAATCTGTATGCTCAGTTATCAGTTAACAGAGGATGTTGAGAGTTTTGGAGGATCTGTCAGGTTTGGTGGTGAACGTCCACTCCAGTGTGATGTTGTGGTTCTCCTCTGCCTGATAGCAGGTCTGTGTCACATTGACTACAAATGATCCTGTTGAGGAGACAGAGAGGGAAAGAGAGGAGCAGACACACTGAGAACTGGAACAAATCTGTTGTTGAGCTTTATTTGGAGTTCATAAAGTGAAGCTGTAAACTAACCAGAGACACATGAGGTGAGGATGATGAGCAGCAGGATCCTGCAGATCATTTTCTCCCTGTAATGATAAAATTTGATTTGAGGAAGAACCTTTTCACACACATGTATATGTTTTAAATAAGAGTATAAAAAAATTAACAGAGCTGAATTTTGTCTCTCATGAATTTTTTCATCTTCTAAAACATTTTGCCGGCTACCCCTCAGCCTCTCAGCAGCTGCACTTCTGGTAAATGTGAAAATCCCAGGTGATCTCAGAAAAGTTGACTCTGTACTTGAGGTCAAGATCACAGGGATTCAAACTCATCTCAGAGACGTATTTAACTCACCTATGGTATGAATTTCAAAATCCTACTATAGAACGCTGAGTCAGCATACATAGAGGGGGTGCAACAGCTACCAGACTGATGTAGAGCTGACAACCTGTCTCTGAATGTGGACAAAACAGAGATGATTGTTGACTTCAGGAGAGCACGGAGAGATCACTGCCCACTTAACATCAATAGATCCTCTGTGGAGGTTGTCAAGAGCACCAAATTCCTTGGTCACTACCTGGTGGAGAACCTCCCCTGATCCCCCAACACCAGCTCCATAACCAAAAAAAGCCCAGCAGTGTGTCTACTTCCTGCAGAAGCTGAGGAAAGCCCATCTGCCATCATCCATTCTAACCACCTTCTACAGAGGGACTATAGAGAGCATCCTGAGCAGCTGCATCACTGCCTGGTAGTGGTGCAATGGATCACGGTTGATCCATAATCCGAACCGATCCCACTCCACGGTTCGGAACGCACGTGATCCGAAGATTCAAAAAAGAAGGAAAAAAAGTATGTATATGGTGCGCGTAGTCAGTCTGTCAAGTGATAGTTATGGCCAGCGCTAAAGGTCCAAGTGGAGGAGCAGAGGAGTTTCCGGCATTTAAGCAGCCCTTTGCTCCCCAATCCGACCGGGCTAAAGCTATTACAAAAGCTACTGGGATGTTTAGCTGCAGACAGGAGGCCGTATTCCCTTGTGCAAAACAAGCAATGTTCCCTCTAAACTGCGCACGTGCACAATTGCGCACTGCTGGCATGGTCTCTGCGCACAAAAAATCTGCATTGCGCACACAAAAAAAATCTAACCTGAATTGAATCACGCAAATTACATTCGTATATACGCAGCTAATTAACGTGGTTGGCAGGCTATGACAGCGTCCTTATGTACCGACACTAGGGTTGCCAACTCCCTGAAAAATAAATAAGGGACACCTTGTGGCCAGGGCCGGGCAACCCAGTTGTCTTCACCCTTCCCAATGTGGTGAATTTTGTAGCTCTTTTTTTTGTGTGTGTGAAATTATTTTTTTAACCATTTGACTTGAATTTGATTTAAGCAGATGCATATTCTTTGTGATATGAACACATAGGAAACAAATGATCATTTAGCCATTTATTTTTAGCTCAAAATGACAACATTAACACAATAAAACAGGTCTCTTAAACAGAAGCCTGTCATACTTAACTTTTGAGAATATAAGTAAATCTTTCTTTAAAAGAACTCTGTCCTGCTTAACTTAAAATTATATAAATTAATAGAAAACAATAGAACGAAAAACATTCTTGTAACAGTGCACATACAGTGCTTTTAGTACAATTGGCTTCAGTTGAGGTATTATTTCAGCTTTTCTAATGCTAATCAGCTGCTGCCGTTTTTAAACCCGCTTGTTCCCATGATTAAGCATCATAACTCATCATCATTATTCATCTATGTATTACTTTTATGTATTAGTCATCTATTTGTTGTAATCATCTATCCTTGCAGTTGTTTATTACACAAAATAAATTATATTATCACACTTCTGGCCACATAGCGCTGATATTCACTGCACATGCCCATATTAACCTTAACAAGAGGGTTTAAAAAAACAAACCAGTGTTTACAGACCATATCTGCTTCTGCCGTGGCCTGGTGGACAAAAAATTGGTTAAGGGTTCCCCGAGCTTTCACGCCCCTCATGTTCTTCATGTGCCCACCATTAGAAGCATGCCTATGGAAAAAGTGCACCGGCACACAGTGCAGTGCGCTTTATAGGTGTTGTCGTGCACTTTTCCCAGCCAGGTGTTTTCCTTTTCCCATTCCTCCCAGTACTTTTGCAGCCTTTTTTGTTTCTCTGAGGGGAACATTGCTGGTCTAATGCTGGGCTTACACTGTGCGATTTTTGGCCCATTTTGAGCCGATTTTTGAGTCGTGCAACCGATTTGGTGATTGGCCCGATTTTCGCCTTCATCGTGCAGTATACGTGGGGTAACGAGAAGCGATTAACACCTCACGACCAGCTCCCGATCATCAATCGCTCGTGAGGGTGCACCGCAGCCGCTCACACTGCTCACGCGCAAACACGTAAACTTCGGTGAAAAAGACGGAGCAGCACGGCTGTGCAGCGTGTGATCTGGACACAAACGATGGAGGCACAACTTGTAGAACTTTGGAAAGCTCATCCGAGCCTTTTCGATGTGGCCTCACAAAATTATCACGACCACAACAACCGTGAAAATAGTTGGATTTACATTGCTGCTCAATCACAGCTGCCTGATCAATGTTTTTCATTAGCAATTTAGCAAAGTTGATGGTGGTGGTGTGAGTTTGTGTGAGTGAAAGACAGAGAGGGAGAGCGAGCGACAGATTTTCTGTTATAACCTTCATTTTATGGAGGCACAGTGTGAGCACTCAGGTCGCATCAGAGCATCGGGCTGTATCGTGTGAGACCCTGCATCGTGACCTATGAACTTCTAACCCCTGCGAGTCAATCGTGCAGTTTGAGCAGGAGCTGAACAACGTGACTGAAAAAAATCGCACAATGTATGCCCAGCTTTAGGTGTACTGTCGTCCGAGACTTGCACCGCAGTGTCGGCGTTTGTTTCCCTGTTGGTGTTGTGGTCATCTGTTGTCTTCCTGTATTTTCTCCGACCTTTCCTCGACCAATGAGATAAGCGGTAATCTGAATTGTCGTACTCGAATTGTCATAAGTGTGCTGTCAGCTCATTGGTCACAAAGCAGGAGAGGGGCTGGGAATTATGTTTTCAAACAAAGCGTTAATTCCATTAACATTTATAGACTACTTTTGATTCTCACTGTATTACGGGACAAAGTGCGTCCCTTATTAGCTCAATACGGGACGTGTACTTTTGTTTCTAAATACGGGACAATTCTGTTTTTTAAGGGACGGTTGGCAACCCTAACCGACACCGGTGTTTTAGCTAGCAAAGCGGCGTGGCTGATGTGGAGTGAAGCCACGTTAATGACAACGTGTACAACCATTGGAGATGTGAGCAGGACAGACGGAACAATTGAGGGAAAAGTGTGGACTTTTTGTCACTTCAGTGACAAATTCGTACCCAGGCATGTATGAGCAGGAAAAGTTTAAAGTTATGGCTGAACTGTCCCAGGCATCTTCTGTTGCTCTAACTACAAATGGGTGGACATCAGGGTCAACGGAAAGCTACGTGACTGTGACCGCTCATTATATCACAGCGGAGTGGTAGATACAAAGCCCTGCACTCCCCTATACTGCACCTTAATTTGTTTTTATATAATTGTGTGGAATGGGTCTTGAGTTGAATGTTTTTAACAGGCAAAAAATACTTAAATAAGTTAATAAGTAAATGTTAAAATTTTGTCTTTTTTTCTTTTTTTGCTGATCCAAAAATTGATCGGATCCGTGACTTAAAACCGTGATCCAACCGTGAAATTAAACTATTGCGATAGGCCTCATCTCTCTTGTCCTCCTAAAAAAAAGAAAAAAAAGAACAGCCAATCCAAATTAAGTAGCGCAGAGCCGAACCAATCACAGCCGCAGCGTCACGTCACGTGACTTGTTACGTACAGCACAAGCGCCAAGGCGCACATGTGTATTTGTTTTTGCAGCCGTGCAGCCGGGTAATGAAGGAAATGAGTTTGCCAACTAGAGAAAAATCAACCGAGAGCGTGAGCGAAGGTTACGAAGAAAAACAGATGATGGTTCCAATGCTGGAGAGCTTGTCGAACGGAAGGGCCACAGAAGTTCCGTGGTGTGAAGGTATTTCGCTATTTCAAGTCTGACAAAAACAGAGTAGCGCGCACTGTAAATTGTGCCGAAAGCAAGTCTGGAAATACAATAAAGCGGTGCATGCTCAATCTCTGACTGAAAGCGCTAATTCGTCATTCAGCTTTTGTCAGACTAAAGTAACTGTTAAAACTGTTTGAAAAGCTAAGCTATACAACAAGGAGAGATTGAGAATTTCCTTTTAGTTCTCAGTTTATTTGATATTGACAAAAGTTAGTCAATTTTGTCTGTTCTTCTGTAAAACAAACTAAGATTTATTTTTAGAATTAATATTTTGTTTCTAAGTGGAATTGACAATTTAGTGGTCTGTTTTGTTTGTTCTATTTTGAAACTTAAACGCTTTAGCGGCTGCCTTTTGTGTAGTTTGCAATATTTGCCTTTATTTATCTGAAACTGAAGTCTCATGTTCCTTAAGTACATCTGCCCTGTTGAACTTATTATGGGAAATAAATATTTTAATTAAAACAAGCTGCTAATTATTTCACATTTTACTTGTGAGCAACGGCACATTTAAATCTTACAAATATAGTTATTTGGCTTATATCGTGATATATATCGTTATCGCCTGAAATGAAAAAAACATATCGTGATATGAAAAAATCTTATATCGCCCAGCTCTAGCTGCACCACTGCTGCCTGTTGTGGTAACTGCACCATATCGGATCACACTATCCTACAATGGATAGTGAGAGCAGCTGAGAAGATCATTGGAGCCTCTCTTCCCTCCACCAAGGACACTTTCAGCACCCGCTTCATCTGCAACACCACCAGCACTATGGAGGACCTCACACACACTTTTCACCCTGCTGCCTTCTGGAAAGAGGTACCGGAGCATTCGGGCCCTCACTGCCAGACTATGGAACAGTTTCTTCCCCCAAGCCGTCAGACTCCTGAACACTCAGTGACTGGACTGACACACACACACACACACACACACACACACACACACACACACACACACACACACACACATCTTCATACACGTCACTGCTAAGCACTCGTCTACAAAACTCAGCACTTTGCACATTTCTATTGCACTGTCTTGTCTTGTTTTCTTTGCAATTTTTTGCACATTGCACTTTACGTAGTCCTGTGTTTTTCTATTATATGTGATATGTAGCACCAGGGTCTCGGAGGAAAGCTGTCATTTCACTCTGTACTGTACGACTGCACATGGTAATGACAATAACAGACACTTGACACTTGACAGAGTCTACCCACAGTTTCAGTGCAGCTCACCAGCACATGAAGAGTTAATGGTCGTCTATGATCCAAATCATGATCATTATTCTGTGCACACTTTGAGCTACAAGATTTAAAATTGTCTGTTGACATCAGAGTGAAGTGTGTTGTTTTGTTACTCCAGTAACATGTTTAGATGTTTTCAGGCTGAGTTTTCTACCTGTTCTTGCGTTTCTCCGTCTCTGGCAGCTGTCTCTACGAACCATGAGCTCCTCTCTACGAACGTGGAAGAACATGTGAAGTTTTTTCTGTTGACTTTACCGGGTGCATTACACTCACTGACCTGCAAGATAAAAACAAAATATCAGTGTAATAGATTTTCATTTCATCAGACCTCACAGATAAGTTGAGCATTAGCCAACAGGGGGCGTTTCTCACCAGAAAATAAGGCCCCGGGCAGACCCAGGACACGCTGGAGAGATTATATCTCTCGGCTGGCCTGGGAATGCCTTGGTGTTCCCCCGGATAAGCTGGAGGAGGTGGCTGGGGAGAGGGAGGTCTGGGCTTCTCTGCTTAGGCTGCTGTCCCCGCGACCCGGCCTCGGATAAAGCGGATGAAGATGGATGGATGGATGGATGGATGGTGTGGAATTACAGGGATTATTTTACATAACCATCATCTTATCATTGCATTAATTATCATTTCATCAAAGTGTTTATTGAAGCTGCTGGCATTATGGTATAATTTATATTATAGGGGTTATCATAATCAAATATTAACATGTTTATTACAGGTACAGTTATAACTACTTTAAAATGATTGAGTTAAATATATATATATCATAACTCATATGCTGAGTATATGGGTATAGTAAAATAGTAGCTGAGCAAAGGCCTGAATGTATTCAGCTTCTTGTGGTATTTGAGTTTGCTTAGTTACAGGTGACGGAAGGATGTCCAGTCCATGGTGACCTCAAAGGCCTTAGGTCATCACTATATTCGGAAGAGTATGCCACAAGGAGGAACCTCTGTGTTTGCATTTAATTCTTAAAATACATGAATGTTCTGTACATGCAAATTATGTGCTTGTAAACGCAAGAAGGGGCGTTACAATACCCTGATGTTATAAAAGCAATCTAGAGTGTATTTTGGGTAGAGATGTACAACTGTTTTGCAGTTTACACCTCTCCACGCTATGCGCATTCATTAAAATCAATTGTTTGATTGACCTCTTCTGGACCATCATTGTTTTACTCTCATCCTCAATTTCGGACCCGTAACATTTGGTGCATTGGCCGAGGGTTGAGGGAGAAAAGGTGGAGGTTGAGACTGAGAGGGTCCAAGGTGCTCAAACAGGCAAACACGAGTCAGTGGTCGAAGTGAGTGGACATAAGCCGGCTTATTCAAAGGTAAGGCACTACCTGTTGAATTATTTCCAAACAGTGCTGAATTGGGTCTGACAAAATTGAAAGTCTACTCACTGAAAATTACTGGTAAAAGTCTGTTTTGATTTTGGTGAAAATCTCATGAGAATTGAAGTTGAAGTAATGATAATATAAGGTTAAGTGACAGTACTGATTAAAGGAAATGCAGTTGGACTGCTAAGGAAAGAGAAGTTAAAGTAGTTGGACTACTGAATTTAGAGAATAGGTCATTTGATATCTGTATATGGTTATACAGTTATAATTGAATATAAAGCTGGGCTTGGACATCGATACAGTCGGTTTTGTGGTCTCGTAGGATGTCTTTAAAATACATATAAATTATTCTAGAACGGAACTGTGGGAAGTTCTAAGAAAGTGCAGTGTTCGGAGGTGACGCTCCAAATTTCCTGAGGACGCTCAGGATTTTCCGTTGGACGGGATAGTCCGATTGGCAATCGTGGACAACTGAGGACAGTCCAAAATAGCTACTGATTGGATCAGTTGACCGTTTGGAACGGTGTTTGCACTTTGTTTGGGTAATAAAGGTTGGACCTTGGGCGTTGGGCGCTTTTAAATTGACTTAGGAACTTTAGCAATTAGACCAGACACAGGTTGGACCTGATACTGGGTCATTGATTATCAAAAACTTGGAGTTTGTCCTTGGAGGGTTAATTCAAATTTTGTCTAAATTATGTAGGTTGTGCAATTTAAGGCCTTGTAAATACTATTTAATTTATCAGACGTCTCTATGTTATAATTTCTTTGTTTGTGTATAGGCTTTGCCTGTCACAGGCACTGCAGCCGGCTGGTTATTTTGAGAGTGTGTCTGTGTTTATGTAAATTAGATGCCTGCGACTTATTTAGACTGACATTTCCTGTTTACTAATGAGTAACTAATGACTGACTGCAGAGACTGGGTTAAGGACGACTTATATTGGTGTTTTAAGGGAAGAATTGCTTTTATTTCTACTTTGTTGGCATTACGGTTGTTAAATACGATGACTACTTTATAATACATGTCTGTCTCATTTTGCATGTGTGCGAGTGGCTTTCAAATGTAGTTTTGTAATGTAACCTGTACACTCCATGGAGGAAACAGACCATGGAGTTTTGGAAGAAGATAGCAGAGATATGACTGGCTTTACGTTTAGTCTTGTGTTGACTCCAATAACGGATGGTCAGACAGGGCTGGTTGAAACAGAGGTGCGTGTTTGCTGTGAAATAGGGGCCACTGACCATGACTCAAAACATAAAGGCTGTGAGATTAAAATTACTGTGAGTAACGGTTTGACTTTTGATTAGGGAAATAATATGCTTACTTTTGGGTCTATGAAGATATTTGACCTTCAGTGATGTTATGAGAGGTTTCAGTTTTCTTTTTCTTTTTCTTTTGACTTGCTCTTTCTGATCATGGAAGGCATGTCCAAAATACTCGTATGAAAGCGTATTTTGTGTGATTTTAACTGTGTGAATGCTGTCAGTATTTGATGTGAGTGACTGGGTGATTTGTCTGAGTAAGTGAAAAGGGGAAGTCTGAGAGAGAAAGGCAGTGCGTGTGAGACGATTTATGGCGTCTGAAAGAGGTTAGAGCATTTAAAAGGTGTGTATGGAATAAAGGAGTGTGAAATATATTTCTTGTGTGATGAAAAGTAGGATGTGCTAAAGTTTGAAAGTGTTTTTAATTCAAGAAAACAAAAAACAAAGGAGTTAGATTAGTTTGAGGAACAGGAAATATTGCTCTGTGTACCGGGGCTGCAGCGACAGGAAATAGTGAACAGGAACTGTGCATGCCCATATATGGGAACTGAGTGTGTACAGAAAGAACACAGAGAGAGAGATTAACTCTAGGCACATGAAGCAAATGAAGCCTTTAAGAAAAAAATGAATATAATACTAATTATATGGTTTAGTGTGTCAATACAGGTGGGCGTCTTTCAACTTTGCAACCTTGAGTTCAGCAGCAGAAAAGTAGATTAAAAGAATTGGGAGAATAAGCCAGTTTTTGGCTCGAAATTGTGCGGCTGGATCTCTCACTTTGTCCCTGAAGCGGAGAAGAAGTTCAAAGGACAGTTAATCGCCTGATGAAGACCGATAGAACATCGTGGACTTGAATACAGCAGGCAAACGACAGTGCCACTGATCCATTAACACTGATGACGACTGACGACCAGCAGCAGCATGTAAGAGTAATGTAACATGTACTGTGAAAATACAGGCTGGGCAGTTGAACAGTGGGATAAAGAATTGTGGAAGAGCACTGGACATTGAGTGATATTTTGCCATGCTGGGACTTAATCTGAAAGAAAGACTGTAAAGAAACAGAGAAGAAGACAGCAGCCGAGTTGAGACTGTGTTTGCTGGAGCTTTGAAGCCCGAATAGGACATTGTGCAGAGAGGACTAGTGAGAGATGAAGCTGGACGAGTTTGACTGCGAGAAGATAGGAGATGATTGGATTGAAAATTGAAACCTGAACTCATGAATTGTTTAGGGATGTCCACCATAGCATAACAAAGAGGTAAACATTAGAAAAGGTAAGAATAATGAAAGAAATAATTGTTATTACCTTAATGAATAGAAAACACACATACAAATTGTTACATGTGAGATTATTTTTGAAATGAATCAGAAGTGAGATAGTTTGAATCTAGAGCTCAGTGCAAAGATGCATAAATTAAATATGAATACATGAAAATGCAATGAATACATAAGGATGCAATGAAGAAGCAGCTTACATTCAATTAACATAAAACGCAAGGAAGAACACGCTTACATACATGGCATAATTGGTATTTTGACTAGAAAAGAGAAGTGGGTCGTTTAGGCGTCCGTGATAATAATGAAAATGTCTTAGTTTGTTATTTTCAGGAGTAAAGCAGACCCAGGCCAATTCTCCAGATGCAGGAGTCTGAAGAAATTACAGGTTAACATGAATGGATATGTTAAGGCAAGTTTCTGGTTGAATTGTTTACAGTGTCCAGGAACCTGAGAGCAAGCCTAACTGCTGGCGGAAGGCCAGGAGGGCTGTGATTTAAGGTGGGAAATTAAAGTTGGGGTTAGTGATTCGGGGACGGAGAAAACTGACTCTTTAACTGGAGAATGGGAAAGTGTCTGTGAGACTGTGAAGCCATATATGCAAAATAGCACACACAAACATACGCAATGAAGATCGGCTTGCTACTTGTATGAGTGATAGAATGGTGTGAATGTTTAATAAAGTGATTAAAGTGTTTATAAGAGTGACTCAGGAGTGCTCTTGCACTGATTGATCAGAGTAAGTGATTAGTATAGAAAGAAAATGAAAATAATCGAATAATGTGATAAAGTTTAAACATGTATTTATTTTGCCAAGTTAAATTGTTGAGATATGGCTGAGTATGGAAAAAGTTTGAGAGCTCGTGTGAATGTGGACAGAGGAGCTTGCTGTGTGTGTGTGATTGAGGCCTTAAAGGAGGGGTAGATTGTTCAGAGGTGCAAATTTGATTAAGAGGTTTATAAATTAGTGTTGACATATTGTGAGAACGTGCTTATATGTTAAGGTTGAATGTGAGTTTGGTAAAGTGCTTAAAGGGGATCTCGTGTACAAAACGGTGTAGCTTTTTTTTACGTTTTGGGTGTGGTCTATGGGTGAAATTTAAGATTGTTGAAGATTTTTGAGGTTGTTGTTTTATTTTTAAAGAGGGAGTGTTAATAAACATGGACATGTTTAAGGGTTTTGTAACAGTGCACTTATAAAGAAAAACCTGTCAGGTGATTTTGTTTTGTACTTTGATGAGCTAATACTCAGCTCTCTTTTTCTCATTTGTTGTAAGCAGGCCTGCAAAGAGTGGATAACAGCGCTGACAAAGTAAAAGGATTGCCATGAGCCAATCCAGTCTAAAAGCAGAAAGAACTATTTTCTTAAAAACAAAGTAAAACAAATAAATGAGTTGATGTTGCTGAGAGTGAAGACTGAATATTTGCGAGATAGTCTCCACTGTCAGCAATACCTGATGGTAATGCGTGTGAGTGAATGTGTGGGAATGGACAGGTGAATGGACGGACGAGGCAGACCATAGGTTGGACCGACTGGACACTGACAAAAGACTGGACTAAGGTTGGACATATGACTGATAATTGTTCTGTTTTAACTTTTTTATATTACAGGTTGGATGAAGTGGAGAAACTGAGTATAAAAGGTGATGTTCTGGTTAACACACAGGTTTTGTTTCTAGGACGTTTCAAGGATGCAGGCTGTGGATGGAGCCAAGAAAAGATTTGACATGATGATTAATTTGATTTCATTCCTTAAATACAGGTTTGAAGCTCCGGAGCATTTATACATAATATGATAGGACTAAACTTTTCTTTTAATTCCCTAACCTGAGTGAAGGATTTTGAGTTTGTAACACATGAGATGTGTCACAAAAAGGGGGGTGTTAATATATGCGATTAGCTACATGAAATGTGTTCTTTTAGGGTTACTAGGCAAATGTCTACGTGACCTTTACCTAATAACCTTTGTGAGGATAAACTTGTTTACCGACTTGCTCTCTTGTAGAACAGACAGACTTAGAAAAGGGGAACCTCAGCTCTGAGTTCTGAGAATAACTCTGTTAAGTTGACAGGAAACACGTCGAGACAGCAATATAGGGCAAATGTGTTAGAGCTTGTAATTAAATGTGGGTTTGAAAAGAGGAAGCAAATTTGGTACAGGATGTGCTTGAGATGATCAGATGAGAAAAGGAGAAGGTCAGGAAGAGTTTAAACTAAGATTGAGAAAGTAAATGGGGTAAAAGGGGGTGTAGCTTCAGGGCAGTTCACAGCCTGGCGTAAACGCAAGGTGCTGTCACACAGCTTAAGTTATTTGGTTGATTTATTTTATGACAAAATAATAACAAATGAAGAACAATACAGAATCCAAATCTGAACCAAAGAACAAAATAGTGAAATGTGGATTATTGGGTTTTTCTCTGTATATATGAAGTATTTGTAATGTGTATCTGCTAATGAAGGCTTGTAGAGGCCAGTTTATACTCACAAACAAGTGCTCAGCCAGACTGAAAAACAGGAAGCTTTAGTGCACAAGGCATATTAATAAATATAGACACAAAAAGAGGAACTCCCCATATAAACAACGTTCAAAAATGTGTGAAGTAAAGTACCGAAATAACACTATATAAGTCACAGCTGATGATTCTAATGTTAGAGAGCTCTTGCAACTGGCGTCTGAGCTGTGCAGAGGTCTCTCTTAAGACAGGTACTTATGTGTAGGTTAGCATGAGGTTGAGTCCAACAGAAGCAAGGCACCTAAATGTGCACAGCATGCAGCAGGGGTGGCCAAAATAATATAGGAAACAGATAATCTGCCTTAGGATGACTGTATTAATAACGTGTTGTACAGTATTATTTTATGTTTGTCATAACAGTGATGTCTCTATTTACAGGTTGAGTTAATTTTATACACAATGCATAACTGTGCTTGTTTAGAGTTGATGTTCCGTCCAAAAGGGTTTTAAGCTTCACTGGTGAGAGTGTCCAGGTGATACATGTTGAGGGAAGATGAGAACATAGCAGGTTAATTGCATGCGCGCTTACAAACACACATGATTTAAATATAGGCCAGGCCAGAGACCTGGACTTGATGTAGCTTTCAACTTTACAGCTCCTAACTTGTAGGAATGGCGTGGAGTGTAATGAATAAATGCAAAACATGCTTACAGACACAAACATGACAGGGGTTTATTTTACAGGGTAAAGGTGGACCACAGGTTGCTTTGTTTCTGCTTAGCAACTCCTGAGGTAAAAGGTGTTAAAGATAAATATGCAATAAGTGAACAGGAAATGTGTAAGGGTGAGCCGGGTGAAACAAAATGTTGTAGATAATGGAAACTTGTCTAACGGGCATTAACAGTAACCTTTGCATGTTATGTATATGCTTGAGGCCAAAAGAGGCGTAAATCCAGATAGAAAACTTTGAAGTGTGCTTTTAGCGGAGATTTAGGCTGACATGGGGATGGTGTGCATTTTACTTGGGTTGTGTTTAATAAGACTAAAAGCGTTGCTCACACACATAAAGAGTATTGAGATTAAATAAAGTTAATATAATGGATAGAGCCCAGAACAGGAAAATACATAAGTAAAATCAAATGTAATGTTTGATTTCACTTTTATTGGGAAACAATCAGGCTAGAAATGTGAGTAACCTATGTTTAAACTGTGAAAACACTCTCCACATACATTAAAACTGTGCAACTCTGAGTGGGCCATGCAATCAAGCAACTGTTACATATCTGTATTAAACTAGCCAACATAGACTCACCACAAATGATGTTGCCCTGCAGCGGGGCAGAAAAAATCATTTGCAAACCAGGGATCTTATGTTGATTATCATATTCTTACTTATGTACACACACACACACAGAAGGGAAAATTTCAAAACAAAAAAAAAAAAAAAAAAAAAAAAACGCTTAACCTGTCAAGCACAGGAGTAAAATAAAAATCTTTTGGGCTTTGTTAAAATTTCTTTAGTAAAAGTGTAAAAGGCCAAACCTAGGAAGTTCGGCAAACAGGAAAGTTCCTTGAGTATCAGGAGTTAATAGTCAGGAAACATTTCTCACATTAACGCCTTATATCTGACAAATCATTGACTCATAGATGCAGATAGACATACAAGTGCACATACATCCAGATGTGCATTTAGACATTAAAAGTGTAGAGACATGTACACACAGATTGGCAAACCGGTACAGAGTCTAGCTGAAGAGCTTAACAAAGTAGACGTGGCAGTAGGGTTTGTGATTTGGCCTGATATGATATTGTGAACCAACTTTGAATAATGACAGGAACCTGAGATGAACACAGTAAGTTAGTAAGGTGTAGCAGAGAAAGGTTGTTTGTTTTCTATCCCTTACAGGAGAAGATTTCCACTAGAGAGGGACCCAGAAAAGGAGCGGAGATTACCTAAGCATGAAGTGTTTTCAAGTGGGGGCTGGTGTTTTATTGCTGGACCACCTAGAGGACATGAGGTTGTTGTCGGATTTGCTGAGTCAGGGGGCGGCTAGAGAGGGTCAGAGCGAAGGTAGTGGACCTGGGAATGGTGTAGTGACGTCTTTGGAAGACGTCAAAAGGGGGAATTGTGGAATTACAGGGATTATTTTACATAACCATCATCTTATCATTGCATTAATTATCATTTCATCAAAGTGTTTATTGAAGCTGCTGGCATTATGGTATAATTTATATTATAGGGGTTATCATAATCAAATATTAACATGTTTATTACAGGTACAGTTATAACTACTTTAAAATGATTGAGTTAAATATATATATATCATAACTCATATGCTGAGTATATGGGTATAGTAAAATAGTAGCTGAGCAAAGGCCTGAATGTATTCAGCTTCTTGTGGTATTTGAGTTTGCTTAGTTACAGGTGACGGAAGGATGTCCAGTCCATGGTGACCTCAAAGGCCTTAGGTCATCACTATATTCGGAAGAGTATGCCACAAGGAGGAACCTCTGTGTTTGCATTTAATTCTTAAAATACATGAATGTTCTGTACATGCAAATTATGTGCTTGTAAACGCAAGAAGGGGCGTTACAATACCCTGATGTTATAAAAGCAATCTAGAGTGTATTTTGGGTAGAGATGTACAACTGTTTTGCAGTTTACACCTCTCCACGCTGCGTGCATTCATTAAAATCAATTGTTTGATTGACCTCTTCTGGACCATCATTGTTTTACTCTCATCCTCAATTTCGGACCCGTAACAATGGAGAGCAGTCCCATGAATTTATTTTTTTAAGACGTGACTTAAACAAAGTGACTGACTTTATCCAGGTTAGTTCTGATCCTCAAATTCATGACCTGAACCCTTGAGTTAGGAGCCTAAAGTAGGAGACCGTGAGAAGCTTCAAATCTAATCAATGAAAGTTTTAAACTGATTGCACATCTAACAGAGGGCTAGTGTTATGTAATGAAGATGGAGTAATGTGGTTTTGTTAAAAAGTGGGGAAGCTGGGTTTGAAAATTCGTTGGTCCTCACTAGTTGGTTTAAACAAACTCAGTAAAAACTAAGTAATGGCAGCTTTTTGTATTCTCCTAAAATCTCTTCATTGTGTGCAGAATATTGTAACACCCTGCGTATATCAGCAAATACCAGCAAACTTTCATTCTAGAAACAGGAACACAAAAACCAAAAGGTACAAACACATCACCTTCTTCCATATAAGCACCACGATGCTCTTAGTGGTTCGTTAGTTGAATGTGAAGTTGTTTCTGATTACAAAGCTCTTGGTACTGTGTGGGACTTCCTCTGAGATGAATACAGGAAGTGTTTACACCTACTTTCACCTCACAATTTAATTTTGAATGAGACAACGTCACAACCCAACAGACGATCTCACTTTAAAGTGGTGTGACTGACTTGGCTGATTAGTGAACAGTGAAAACTTCTAATCAATTCACAAAAGGCCGAGTCAAAGGAGTTTCTAAGTCTCTTTTTCCCAAACCTTCTCTGCTCTCATAAGCATTTTACCAACAGTACAAATACCTATGAAACGCTTTGCTTTCACTTTAATTACAAATTAAATAGTTTATTTAATGCTTGCATTCAACAAAAATGAATCAACCATTAATTTCATAAAGGTCCAGCTGCAAGGTGCAGTCTCCACACACCTACTATTACTTATTTCTAATTTCAAAGTTGCACATTAGAGCTCTGAAACTTTAAACTGCACATGTTTAAACGATACTGGTTACTCCCTGTATTCAGCTCTGACGCTCACCCACAGACTGAAAAGGAGACAAGGAAATGACTTTAGTTTGTCGACAGATCAGAGTGGAAACAGTTTTATTGGTTGAACAGAAGTTCTTGGTGATAAATAGCCTGTAAATGCTGCTCCTGCTTCTCCTGCATAAAGTTCCAGCATTGCTACATTTCAAACACCCACACCTGTCTGCTCCCATCTTCCCACACATATACTGGGAAACTGTGGGAGCCATCTGTACATTTTCATACTTGATCCCTGATATAAACTGGGGGTGACACACAACAAATAAACACAACAAATAAATGGATCTGGCTGTATGGGTACTTAATGATCAAGCTGGCAGTAATGTTGTGGTGTTTAGTAGACAGGAGGATGGGAAGTGTAAGAGGAAATGACACACAGGACATGGTTTGAGGTAGATTCATACCCAGGCCCTGCAGTGAGCACTATAACCTTCAGTACATTGGTCATCTGCTCAGCCAGGTTAACTATAACAACACTGTAAATTCAGTCTGACAGTGAGTTAGTGAGAGTTAGTTACAGTGAGTCAAACTCACTCCCTCCTCCAACTATGACGGCCTAGACAGAGACTTTATGCAAGCTTCTTTGAAGTTGGCAGACAGTGAAGGTGAAGGTGAGCATAACTGAGTTCTAGCGACTCGTTCTTACTTTAATAACTGGTAAATTTCACTGAAGTTCAAAACAACTCTCAAACCTCCAGGAAGGAGACAACAGAAGTATTTATTTTTACCTTCAGTGTAATTTCTTCCATTGCCTAAGCTGGTGAAAGGTTGTTGTTGTTGTTGTTGTTGCTTTCAATTTGTAAGATTCCTGCATGAAATGATTTGATCAAATTTTTTTAATTTTATATTTATATTTTATGTTGATTTCTAAACAAATTAATTATTATGCCTCTTTATTCCTAAGAAAACAGTCAGCTTTGAGATGTGGTGTTTTTTTGTTTTAGATAGCAGAGTGCAGAAAGTAGACAGCAGGGTGATAAGAGTGTGAGGGGATATGACACAGGAAATGATCTGAGGCAGAATCAGACCCAGGCCCTGCAGTGACGACTCTAATTTTATCCATCTGTTAAGCTGCTGAGATGTTGTTGTTGTTGTTGCTTATAAATTTAGTTTGTAAGATTTCTGCATGGGATGATTTGATCAGATATTTTTAGTTTTATATCAACTCTACGATTTATTTTGAGTATTTAATATTAAATAATTTCAGAATGCAACATCAACAAGTGATGGTGATTTATAAATAAATAAATAAATAAATATTCCTCTTTATTCCTTAAGCCAAACACGATATTCAGATGAGAATAAAATGCCAGAAACGTTTTATAACCTGGAGAAAAAAAAAATCTATCTGCTTCATGTGTTGCTCTCAGAGGTTGAACCAGCTGTCGTCAAGTTTTCAAAGTCAAATTTGGTCTGAAACTCTTTTCATTCACACCTACGGCATCAGGGAAACTTCACAGTACTGATCTACACCATTGTGTGATGGATGCATCTAAAAAAGTTGAAGGAAGTGATAAAAAGGAAACAACTCATTCAGTAACTTGAGTTTTCTGATGATCTGACAGAGTGAAGAGTCAGACGCTGTTCTTCTGAAGTTTAACAACTTTTCTGCATCAGGATTAAAGTCAGAATGGAAATCCTCCATTTTCTCTTCTTCTGCTTCTTGTCAGGTGAGGACTGATGATCGTAATGATGCTCTTTAACTATAATATTAACTCAAAACATACTCAACTTCATAAAACACCTTATTAAATACATATATTTACTAGAGCTGGATGTCTCGAGACCGGTCTTGGTCTCAAGACAACTTTTACGTGGTCTTGAGACCAAGACCACTTTTACGTGGTCTTGGTCTCGCTGTCTTAGATCAACATAGTGGTCGGGAGATTTGGAGTCAACAGTATCCATGACACACAAGGTAACGTTCGATAATGTGTCATGCGCAAAAGCATCAGCTCTAAGAGCCGTGCTTAGAGAGTGCTTTATAGTGAATCAGAAGAGTCGACTCCCATTGAGCGAGAGCCGACTCCTCGCTTAATTTCCTTTCGCTGCTCAGCTCTCACACAGTGGCTCAGCTGTGCTCCAATCCATCTATATTGTGGCCAATCACATGCGAGGATATAGGATAATATCATTATGTGAAAAACAGAGAGGGTGATGGATGCGACAGTCGAGAGGAGCGTGCGTCTGTCCTCTCAGTAAGTGAGTGAGACAGTAGACAGCAGTGAGGAGGGCTGTGCGAAAGCAAAAACCCGTAAACGAAGCAGCATCTGGCTGCAGTTTAAAGACTTTTTTGTCTCAGTCTGTCTTGGTCTCGATACACTCTGGTTTTAGTCTTGGTTTAGGCGATCTTGACTACAAGTCTAATATTTACATACACTAAATAATGTTGTGATTATCCATATTGTTTTAACTTTATTGTTTTAAATTTTAAATTATTATTTTTCATCTGACAGGTCCAGCTGGGCTCGTCAAGGCAAAACATAATATTTGGTCTGCAGCTGAAGGACTAAATGCTACACTTAACTGCAACTTACCTTTGTCTGGAAGCACAAAGTTCTTCTGTAAGGAAAAATGTGAGCGAGATGAAGATATCCTCATTAAAACAGATGGAAGCACAGCTCAGAGTGGCAGATTCAGCATGAAGTATAAAAATGGAGCTTCAGGAAGAGGAATTGTGTTTTTGACCTTCTCACAAATGATCAAGTCTGACTCAGGAATGTACAGGTGTGCTTTGGGAAGACCTTCTGCTCCAGATTCATACTCAGACTTCGAGATGAGAGTTTCAAAGGGTGAGTTTTTACTAAAGGTCACTGAAATTGAAAATGTGGAGACCCCAAGGTCTAATTTAGTAATGTGGACAAGGGCGTAGATTTGGTTTTGGCATTGGTGGGGACGGATGATTCAACCGCCGAACCCGGTTTCTTTTTTCCCCCTTTTTGTCTTTGCTTCTTGATAAAAAGGAGAATATACTTGCCTACATATGCTATTCTACTTGCTTTTAAACCATTTAAAATTACAATTCATAGTTTTATATGCAGTGTTGGGACTAATGCGTTATTAAGTAACGCGTTACAGTAACTACATTATTATTGTGGTAACGAGCACGGTAACTAGTTATTATAAACCAGGAACGCGTTACTCGTTACTGGGATTTAGATAGGCTCGTTATTCGTTACTTTGTGTGGTGGCTATTGCGGAGCTTCCACAGATTCAGTAACACTAGCAAGTGGTGGAGGCCAGCAGGTGGATGAAGGAAAAGGGAGAGAGAGGAGAGACCTGAAGCGGCTGCCGGTCCGAGTGTCAGGTGAACTGAACTTCAGGTAAGAAGTTATGACCTGCAGTCTATCTGGGTCAGATATAAACCAAGTTTAGGTGGAGTTTATTTTCGGTATGCTGACATTTTCGTACTGCGTGCTAGCTAGCATGACGGAGTTTCTATACAGCTGGGTGGGTGCTATGTTACTGATGTTGAACTTTATTTTGTTCATGCACAGCTGCCTCTTCTTCTCTCATTCTCTCCTCTCCTGTTTCTACTTCAATCATAAAGCTGATCGGCTTTTCTCTCTTGTTTATTTATCGCCCACTTTGCGCCAGAAAGAGGAAACCAGCGCTAAACAACAGCAGCACATTTAAGCTTGATCAGCTGTTGTTAGAATTAATTTAATATTAATTTCTAGTATCAGCTGATGTTTGCTGGAGCCACAGCTGTAAAGCTGCTGCTCATGATATCGGTTTGGTTATCTGGTGAGAGGGAAACATGAAGATGAAACCAGGAGATGTCCTTACTGAATCATCAGAGCTGAACAGGTGATGGAGAAACAGGTTTACCTTTTAGGTGACATGAATGAGTTGAAGGGAAGTTATGAACTGTTTCTGAGAGACAAATAACACCAGGATCCTTTTTCTAAGTAGCTGACAGCTGGTAACTGTGCAGGGGCGGATCTAGCAAAGTTATGCCAGGGGTCCATGTAGGGCATTAACGGGGAAAGGGGGGCACAAAGAAATACTTTTCTTTCTTATTCTCATTTAAAATGTCTAGCTTTAAAAAAAATAATTATCTGAGTCTTACAACAAACAATTGATAGATTGATACATATATACCATCAGAACAGTGTACCTCAGCGGTCCCCAACCCCCGGGCCTCGGACCGGTACCGGTCCGTGAGTCGTTTGGTACCGGGCCGCGAGAGTTGAGGCTCGGGTGTGAAATGTATTGTTTTCAGGGTTTTTATCGGTTTTCAGCATTATTTTGTTATCGTTTTTATCGTTAACTCGGTTTTCCTGGGTCTTTTCACGTGTGTTATGAATAAATCTTCTTTTTTTCGGTACCGGTACTAGTTTTATTTTGTTGTATTTATCCGCGACACCTTAAAGGCCGGTCCGTGAAAATATTGTCGGGCATAAACCGGTCCGTGGCGCAAAAAAGGTTGGGGACCGCTGGTGTACATCACTGTCACAACAGTGTTTATTTTCATTCAAAGGCTTTATGATTTTTCCTATAATGGTGGGCTGGTCTCTAGTCAAATTCCCCGGGATGATTTTTCTTGTCCCAGTCCAGCTCTGTATGCAGCTCATTTGCAGTCTGGTGTTACCTACATCTTCCTATTCAGAAGGCAGAATTTCCGAGTTCTGAGTACAATCGAAAGCACCACGACTGCAGTTTTTGTGTTGGATGTAAAAAGCAGGCTAGAATCATGCGGCGGTCAACGACGGTCCAGGCGTGGGATTTCTCTCGTGGAAATATGCACATTATTTTTTCCTTTCTATTGGTAGGTGGCACAGTGCACTTGTGGCAAGTAAGCAAGCTAGAAGACTGGCAGTCTTGCTGGGTATCCAGTTACGGAAGCAACACATTAACAAGAGAAGTTACTTTCCCTAGTAACTAGTTACTCTGAAAGTAACGAGTAACTTGAAGTAACTGAGTTACTTTTGGTGGAAGTAACTAGTAATGTAACTAAGTTACTAATATAAAGTAACTTATCCAACACTGTTTATATGTGAATTATATAATGTTAAATTAATATTAAACAAATGACTGAAGTATTTTAGACTTTAGTTTACTTCAGCCATATTCCATATAAATCAGGTATCATAAAAAAATAAAAATAGCTTCAAATACAGTCATGACAATTAAAGAATATGACTTTAAGGACTTAACAACATTACTTCAGTTGTAGTACACCAACATCTCTGATACATTAGCACTAAGGGAACACTGAATGACCTGGTGGTTTTTGTCCATAAAACTACTCATCTAAGATTACCACAAAGTAAAAGATCTCTCAGCAAAATGATGCAACATTTTAGGCACTATTGCCCCGATCAAATCAGTGAGCTGGGATTTTTTATTCTAAATGTGAACTACTGTTACAGCAACACACATGGACTACTGGTGCTCCACACAACAACTCAATGTCCACTATGTGAAGGAGCCAAACACATGCCTTCTCCTCTCGTTAACTGAGATAAACTGCTGGCATATTGGTTTTACATCTGTACTGTCCAGTCTGTCCTGGTGGACATGGCACACAGCAGCATTTTTTAATCTCATTTGAGTCATTGTTGACCTGAGCCATGTTTTTAGTCTTCTGAGAGCACTTAAGCTTCTTTCAGCCTCAGTACATGCGTTTTATCCTCAGATTAAAATGATTATTCTGTGCTTGATGTGCCTCACCTTTGACCCTGGCTCTTCCCCTCTGACTGCACTAGGACATATTGCTACCTAATAAAATAACACATTGATTTGTGCCATATAAAAAGTGAGACATGTCAATTCAGATTCTTTGTCAAATATACACTAATGAATCAATTTACATCAGCAGCCTAACAATTGTCATTATAATAAATACTAGTTAATCTATAGCACCAAATCATCAGTCAGTCACCTGTGACCTCGCCTCTTCACCTCTGTCTGAGCTACAACATGGCAGAGCTGCCTCTGACTCTAAATAACAGCGAGACACTCCAAATACATGCAGTCACACATGTGCTTCAAATACAGTAATGAACCATCAAGTCATCATCCAATTTCACCTGTGATCTTGTATCACCGTTACTCTCTGAGCTTTGTGTTGGTTCTTCTGTCACCTGACAAATAGGACATACATGACAATAAGAATAAAATGTGTAGCTGCTTCAGTGTTTCTGTCAGTTTGTGCAGATCTTGACTCGTCAGTAATGTTTGTAGGGTGAGTGCATTTTTAAAACAATTTGTGCAAACTGCACTACAAGGTGGAATATTTGCAAAATCCTGACTACCTCATGATATTTTGTCTCAAAAACTAACCCTATGAATATGTCAGTGCCATTAGGATGAAATTATTGTGTCACAAACATTTTAACGTTAGACAAATAATTTTAACAGCCTCTGTAAACTAATATCCTGGCTTGCTCGAGGCTCCGTTTTCTCTGACAGTTTCAATCAAAATTAGAAATGCTACTCTGAGACTGAGATAACTAATAGTGCTGCCTGTTGTGCAGTTAGTTTCCAAAACACGTTATTCATGGTTACATACAATTTTAGACTGATGTGGGCCAAAGCCTAGCATAGCCTGTAACGTTATTATGACGGACACATTTTATGAGTTAATTTGTCTTTAAGTGACTTACAGGTTTCTTTGAAAAATACTTTCTTATATTCAGGTTCTTCCTTTTTGCTGCCATCCTCCTCTCCTCCTTGCAGGTCCTCGCAGCGCAGGCTTGCCGCTGCTAAAACTAAACAGAGCTCCCTGAAAGGCACAGCCAATCACATTGGCCTATTTGTCACATGAGGTAGGACTCCAGTAGAGAACGTAATTTAACTCTTTCTGCACCGCTGGGCGAATGAGACGTTGACAGATCGATTTTTTTCCCTTTCTGTCGGGTTTGATTTTCTTTACTCGAAGAGATCAAATTATTGGTGGGGACATGTCCCTTCCGCCCATGCCAAATCTACGCCCTTGAATGTGGACCACTTATAGATCAACCTGTTTAATCAATACATACAAGCACATTTTACCTGTTATTCCATGTCCATATTATATGGCATGTTACAACTGTACTAAGATAACGTTTTAGCATCTCAGTGTAAAGCCTACAACAATATTCAATGATTTATTAATTCATATTTAGGCTCTGCTAAAACTAATTCAGTTTTACACCACCTCCAACTATCAAAGTCTAAAGCAAAATCTTGCTTTTATTCAGATTTTCTTTTCTCTATAACTGATTTTGAGCATCAGTATCATGGTTTATATCATGATTTAAATAGATAAAATCTACTAATTTAATTCCTACGATGGAGAGTAACAGAAGAAATGTTTGACCTAAAAAGTTGATGATCTTCCAAGAGTCTCATCATGCTAAAATGAAGTTACTCACCTTTTTTATATAACAGGCTCATCTTCTAGCTCTGAGTTCTGAGAAATGCCTCAAAAAATAAGACAAATGAAAAAAAACAAAAAAAAAAACATTTGTGCTCACACAGGTGAACTTCAAGGGTCTCTAACGCCGCCCTTCAAGTTCATAGGATGAAGGTAACATTTTGCATGGCTTCATTAAATATGGTGCAACAAAAAAGTTTTGATTTTCAGAGGATCAGGTAAGAATGTGTTTTTCAGATTTTTCTGATTTATTATGAAATGATAACTGTGCTTATTTGATCCATGAAATATAATCATAATGTAACAGTGTAAAGAATGACCCGACATACTAGTATGTTTTATGCTTGTGGGGTGTTTATTGAAGTGCCACACATGTGGCTGTACGTTTCGGCACATAGTTCACCAACATTTCAGTAAGTCATAAGCACACAAACTCCCTCTCTCAGGTCCAGGGCCGTGCAGAGACGTTTATAGGGGCGGGTGCTCAAAGTTAAAAAGGGGCACATTGAACCAGGCTGAATAACAACAACACACATTCATCAAGAATCTAATATGGGATCGCATCATACTATATCACTGTTGTGAGGCAAAGCAAACGTAGCCTGTGTTTTACCTGATGGGTACAATGTTGCTGTTGAGGGGTTGCTGCTGCTCCTGCTGCTGATAGTGCTGGAGGGCAGGGCTGTGTTGATCTGAGACTGTAGACATTAAAAAGTCCATAGGAGAGATGGTAGCTGATTAAACAAGTGTCATGAGATAATAACAAATTGCAAAGATTGGTGACAGCGCTTGGAACCATAAGGCAACAAAAAACTGAGAAATAAACTAGACCCTGCCTGTGAATCACTCTTTGCCTCTCTCCCTCCTTCCATACCCTCATCTCATCTATCACTCTCCACTTGCTGTCCATCTGAGAACAAGGCACAACTTGCTATTGCAATAAACTATTATTTAATTTTCCACACTTAATGATGACAGAAAAATGTTATAGAAGCAAAACATTTCAGTTGTGCTTATTATTATTTTTATACTGGAATACCTCTCCAACAACTGGTACATGTGTTAATGTTACCTGTGCTCTTTGTAATCCAGCTGCTGAGGGATCCACTGCCTTTAGTAGCCTCACACAGCTCCTACTGTTTCCTCCTCATGTCCTTACCAGCCATGTCTGGACAATGTTATATTATGAGCAATAATTCAAAGATCCATACACATAAAACACACACATGCACGCACACACAGTGACATCTTAGAGCTTCTTCAGAATACTGTATATACTGTGGGCACAAGTTTCCATCATGGTGCTGATCCAGAATCCTTCCCTTATTATTTATTACTAGAGCTACAATAATAAAGCAATGAGGGAAAAAAAAAAATAAATTTATAATAATGTATTTATGATGATTCCATTTGTTTCACTATCCACTCTGTGCAGGCAGAAAGCTTATTACATTTTTAAACTGTAGAGATACAATAATTTTGCTGCTGTAAAATCAGCATTTTGTCTTATTTAAAATATAAATCTAATATAATCTGTTTCTTAATGTATGTTCTTTAAAATACAGCGTGTTTTTTTAAATATTATAATTATAATAATCCATTATTATGTGGACATGCATATTAGATCGTTTTAAGTGAAATATAAGGCAGGAAAAGCCCTGTAACTTACTTTAAAACTAAATATGTTCCCTAAAACGGTGACAGAGCTACAGACCCATGACAGCCTTACCCAGTGAGCCAGCAGCTATGACCAGCACTACTTGTGCAGTTAATAAAAGGACAGGTAATGTTTGTCGCGCTGTTGCACACACAGCACGCTCATTTGTTTCAGTTCGTCAGTTGCCACAAGACAGCTTACCAACGTGTACGTGATAAGCTAATACTGCTGTGTGCTGTAGACTACAGTGTGCGCTGTACAGCTACTTACTGGTTTTGTCGCATCAGTCTGTGTCTCTGAGTCAATTTGTGTTTCTCCTACAGCTCCGGACCGCAAAAAATGCGCGTGCTCTTTGTGAGCTCGTTCCCGGCTCGTAACCAGCGCGTTCTGCCGTCAAGGGCGATCATTGGTTAATGGTGATCATGTGACTGATGCAAGCCAGATCCTTTTATTTAGCAAAAATGTGATTAATAGTTAAATATTATTGTTGAGGGGCACAGACAGGACTCCGCACGCACACACACATTTAAAAAAAAAAAAATTAAAATTAAAAAAAAAATTGCCTCAACAAAAGGGCACTTTGGGCACCCATCAGGAAAGGGGCGGGTGCTCAAGCCCCTTCCGCCCCCCCCTCTGCACGTGCCTGCTCAGGTCTCCGCCTTCACTATATATATATGGTTAATCCTTGTGTCAAAAATGACCCGTAGGTGAATGGCAAACAAGTATATGGGAATCCCGAGGACAACACAAGGTTAAATCACCGCCACCAGTCCCTCCCCCTTGAGCTCACTGCCCCACTCCTCCCCTGCAGCTGAGCCAGGGACCACACCTCCCCCACAAACTGGTTCAGTTCAGACTAATTAATGTTCTTCTATTTCACAGATCTAGATAAAAACGTTGGTTTTTATCGCACACAAACTGAGGGCGAAAAGATCACATTGGTATTTTCCAACAACACGTATGGACACAGGAAGTTCTTTTGTAAAAATCAGTGTAAGAATGAAGGGGAGATCCTCATTGACACAACTAATAACAAATCTGCAGTGGCAGATACAGCATTGAATACAGACCAAGATCCATGTATGGACTGTATGCAACCATCACACAGCTGACCAAGTCAGACACAGGACGATACAGGTGTGGTTATGGAAACCCTCTGTCTCCAGATTTATACAGCAGTGTAAATGTTCTCGTCATTGATGGTAAGTATCTTTTCAGAATAGTAAAAACTTTTTTCATATTTCATGTAGCTTAAAATACTACTAATAATAGATAATCACAACTCAGAAAGTAAGGTGAACAAAATTAGAACAACAACAAATAAAAACATGAAACTTTTGGTGATTTGAGGTGAGATTGTTGTTACTGCCAGAGATCAGCTGATGTTTGAGACATCATTAAATATTTCTAACATCAAAACAGGACAAATAATGTCCATACTTTTCTGGATGTCCGATCTCAGAGTATTAATTTCCTGTTGTGCTGATAAATTTATTCCTGTTTATTCACAAATATAAACCATATTTGTTATGATGCTTTTAAAAATATACAGATATTTAAATATAGTAAGTTTCACAGTCATAATGTGCACTGAGGATTTTTAATCAGAGCACATATTATATATGAAACATCATTTTTATATTATTAAAAGTTTTTAACAATTTGAAATCTAAGGTTATGTGTGTTTAAGAAGTGTGTGCTCCACTTTGAATCATTTTTTAAAGTTGTGATTGTGGAGCTAAAATTGAGGGGAAAATATCTGTATCATCATCATCTTTCACTAAAGCTGAGTGTTTCTACTCATACAGGTGAAAACATATGTAGTGTGCAGGATATGAGATTCCCCAGTCTAATGTGTAAAAGAGTATTAGCTTATCCATCAGCTGATCTGATGAGACTGAACGTGACTTTGTGGTTTATCTGAAAAAGTAATAATGATGTAAAGAACAGGAAAGCAGGCAGCTGAGTGATTACAGATCTTCCCTATTGAACTTACACATAAGCTTCATGTTAATGCTGCATTTAGTGAATGTGAGAGTGAATGAATAATGGCATTGTAAAGCGCTTTGGGTGCCTTGAAAAGCGCTATATGAAATCCAATCCATTATTATTATATTTTTGTGTTTGTTGTTCACAGATTCAAACCCACCTGCTTCCACACCACAAACAGCAACACAGAGTGAAAGTGTCACTGCAGGAGTCTCTGGTCCTGACTCCTCCTGGCTTCTGGTTGTGCGTGCGTCCTTGGATGGTGTTTTGCTGATAGCTGTTTTCCTCATGCTCTTCTACATTAGTAAGACAAGGAGGAACTTTGGACTGAACACCAGAGAAAATGACACAAACATGGAGGTGAGTTTGTGTCACTTGTTTTCTGTCTGTTGTTGTAGTTTTCAGTGAGTGTTGTTGATTCATGCTGTCAGTGTGACTTTCTCAGTGAAATGTAGTGAAAAGAGGTGATGTTACCTGTTATTACGGTTTCTTCAATAATATCCTTGTAGTCTTCACCAGCAGTGGGAGGTGAAGACAAAGTGAACAATATTTAGACCAGACAGAAATATTTTCTATAATTATGTAGATATAAAACCATACAACATATTTTATGGTCCTTTGAGGTTATTCCACAACATCATAATTTCATGATGTCATATCTAAAAGTGTGAAAGCACCTTTAGTCCTGTTTCCTGACACTGCAGCACATGTAAGCTGCTCTAAAGCAAATCTGTTGAACTTCTTATGATATTTATAATGTTACATGTTTTTGTTTGTTTGTTTCTCTGGAATAAACTTTGTGCTTCTTATTTGTTTTAAAGTTCAATTTGCATTAAACTGTGATGTTGCATGAGGCTATTGAAAATCTGTTTGCATCTAAGGTTTTAAGTGTTTGTTTGTTTTTTTCATTTTCAGTTCTCTGTAACACATGAGAACTGGGATCCAACCTCCAAACACAAAGAGTCCAAAAGCAGCAGGACCAAACCCACTCTGCATTATTAAAGACCAAAATCTAACAAGTAAAAATGAATTTTGATATTTTTGGACCTATAGCTGAGATTTCATGATCACCTCCCGTATAATTTGCTTCACTATGCTTCATTTTGTTCCTGTTATTCAAATGCATACATGTACATTGATGTACTTCATTGCAGAGGTGGGAAGTAACAAAGTACAAATACTGTACTGTACAGTTTTCAGGTATCTGTACTGGATTTGTTTTTCTTTTGTACTTTTTAATTTACTCCCTACATTTTTAAACAAATATCTGTACTTTCTACTTCTTACATTTTCAAAACAGGCTTTTTACTTTTGCTTTAACACATTTCAGGAGAGTTATTATTTTGTCTCTTCAAATGCACCGTTTCTATAATCTCAACAAACATCAGCAAATACACAAACTGGTGAAGCTGCTGTGTTTCACAGGGAGAGAAAAGAAAGAGCTAACTTCACTCAGAGAAGGAAAAAGATAACAAAGAGGACAGGAGAGGATTCAAAGGGAAGGACTGCTAAGTGGAATTTGATAACCTGGAAATGTAAAGCTCATGTTTGTTACACATTGGTTGAGTACAGCTTACGTTTTGTGTGAAACTTGGTGCAAAACAAACTGAGCCAGACTGTGTTATTTGAAGGTTGCATGTTAGTGCAGGATAAACAGGTTAGTTTGCTGTGCTGTAAATGATTAAAGTAAAGAACAGTGTGGAACTGCTGCAGTGGCTGTGGTTTCATGCTCAGAGGTTCACATCAAGTGTGGCAGTCTTAGCTGATGATGCTGAAATCCATTGACTGAATTCCACCTTCATACCATCTAGAATTTTTTTCCTGTATGTATGTATATATATCTGTATATATATATATAGATAGGTATATAGATAGATAGATAGATAGATAGACATACATATATATAGGAGGGTGCAGCCACCCTTCGGAGGAAGCTCATTTCTGCCGCTTGTATCCGCGATCTCGTTCTTTCGGTCACGACCCACAGCTCGTGAACGTGGGTGAGGATAAGGGCGTGGGTCGACCGGCCAATCCGCTGAGAGCTCAGCTTTTATGCTCAGCTCTCTCTTCAACATGAGGGACCGGTACAGCACCAATTGCTGATCGGAGCTGGCTTGGCCCTGGCTTATCGGAGAATTAAGAAAGCGGAACCGGCTGTTCAAACCCCCCCCCCCAAGGCTGCCCGCTGGGATTGAACCGATGGGACGAGGCGCGACTTCTCAGAATGGGCTCACTGAGTGCAGCATGGTTAAGATCTTGGAGAAGTTCACGGCTGCCGTGAATACTCAGAATAAGACCTCTGAGCATACACTGGATTACATCAAGGAGAACACCTCTGAGCGAAAGTTGGATTACATCTTGGAGCAGCTCACTGCGGTCGTGAGGTCTCAGAATCGGCTCTTTGAGCACAAGAATGACAAGACCACGGAGCGCAAGTTTGATAACATCATGGAGAAACTCACAGCTCTCCAACGGGAGATTGAGAGACCAGTATCAGCGTTGGAGTGTTAGAGAACAACTTGAAACTCTCATGAGCTGTTCGCATAAAAGAAAAACCACCATCTTAACTCCGCTATCCTTTTGGCGCCAGCTGTGGGCTCAAGGCTGGAGCCGAACAAAAACTCCCGGATAACGACTGTGTTTAGACTGTTGCTTCCAGTGGCGGTCCTAGCCTGTTTGGCGCCCCGGGTGAACAGTCCTACTGCCCCCACCCCCACACACACACACATACTCTAGGGTTTATTTATGGGATTTCACACAACCCAGGATTCAAATCATGAATACATAATGGGCTTGGATTTACAACATTATGAATGAAATGTGCTCTATTTGGAAGCAGCTGCCCCCCCTCCCCTTTCGACAGGTTGTGTGAGACTTTAAATCATCAAACTGTAAATTATAGATTTTAAATTGTTATTGATCCCTTTACCCCGAGTCCTAAAGTGTATATTTATTTTCTTACTCTTCTTATATTTATGGTTCGTTTACTTGCACTGCTGTAACTGGAGCCTCGTCGTCTCGTCTCTCTATATACTGGACTGTATGTAGCGGAGATGACAATAAAGTTTACTTTGACTTCAGCAGCGCCAGGCGCTTCGAGGGCTCTCGCTCACTTTTTGTGTATAGAATTTCAAAAACATCGGTGCAAATTATAAGTCTGTATCATAATGTCTGGTGTTTTCGTGTTTGTTGGTTTGTTTTTATTTTGTTTTATTTTGCGAGTTGGTTATTAGACGCTGCTCCAGCCAGAACAGAGACTCCCCGCCGCCCAGCTCTCCTCCCTGTGCTGCAAGCAGCAGGCGCACCTCGCAAACGGAGGGCACCCTTACTCCCAGCAAATGGGCGATAGAAACCGATCGGTGCCTATGACATTCCCAAAATGCACATGATGTCGGGCAGCATGAGTACGAGCAAATTTATTTATTTATTTTTTGCCGATGCCCGTGATGCCGCTCCCCCACCACGATGCCGCCCGGGCAACCACCCGTGTCGCCCGTATCAAAACTGCTACTGGTTGTCACCATACTAGTGATGAGCAAAACGAGACTTAGTGAAACATTTGAAGTATTTGTGCTTGTATTGATGATTCCAAACAATCTGAAACCATCTCCACAGTGGCACCTGCTGGACAATTTGGCTATTGTCACATCTTGATCATATTCTGTGAAATGGTGACACAGACAAGTCCTGCACAACTTCAAACAAAACCACTTATTATACCAGACCATCAATAACTGTGATCATCACATGTTTTGGAGAAATCCTCAAACAAACAAGACGCTTTCTATTGGGTAGTGAAAGTGAGTGCGAAGAGGAAAGTGCAGAAGGGAGGGGGGATGCATGCGGCAAAGGGCCGCAAATGACTTTTCCTATTGATGTTATTTAATTATTTCCTGTTGATGGTCTTTTTATAACTAAATATGTTGTTAAAGTATTTTTTTTAGAAGTTGGGTAATTAGTGGTGCGATAGAGTACTAAGGTCGCATTAATGAAAGGAAAAAATGAGTGTCCATTTTGAGATTAAACTTGAAATAGTATTTTGAGAAAAGTTGAAATGTGGAGATTACAGTTGTTGTTTCAAGCCAGACAAATGCCACAGCAGCTACACCCTCACAAAATGCCTCAGAGAAACAAATCAATCAGCTGTCTTATCGTGTCTTGTGATACAGCATGCATCCTCTTCATTGCACAAGGGTGTAAACATCAATATCCTTGCTTCTGTCCATTGCCAGACATTTCATTTTATACAAATCCAGCCAACAAGTTTGTGTTTTTTGTTTTTTTTTTCCCTTCTGACCCGATGCAGCTGTTGTCACAGAGGGTGGACGGGGAGAAAAAGTCAGACCTGGTATTTTTGGCACTGTTTCTGATCCTTCTGTTGAAGGTGCAGCTGCTACGATGCCGAGTAGACTGACACATTTTACTGATACTTTTTCTTGACTCTTTCTTCCCCACTTTCTTTTCAGCTTTTCAGCTCCACCTCTTTTCGCTTTTTCATATCTCTGTTTCATCACCACTTGTTCCTTATTAAACTCTGATGTTGCTTTAAGACATTTAAAGAAATAATGCCAAACAAAAGTGAAACTGAGTGTGAAAAAGCTTCAGTGCAGTCACTTTTGTGCTGTACATGCTGCATCCTGTAGTGCCCACATTTTTGAAAGATGTCGTTTTCAAAGTTTGCGTGATGGTGGATAAAAACAAAGCTGGAGCTGATTTAATTTTGGTGGAAATTGGGGCAAAATTGGAACAAATGTTGTCGTCAGTGCTGGAGAAGTGAAGGCACAAAAGATGTCCCAGGTATGCAGGAAAATATTAAATTCTTATTCCTGTTGTCGCCTCTTGTTTCAGCTGGTAGCTGTTTATTCTCTTCAAACATTCGCTGCATCCTTGTTGTCCATGACTCTGTCCTGCAGCTGATGGAAACACCACTCTGTGGTTTCAGGTTTAAATGTTGTGAGCGATCAGGTAGCCAGTACAACAAAGTCCAGTGTTCCCACTTTTACTTTGTTCAGATTTCCCTGCTCTGACTTGGCCTCAGGGTGTCTAGGGGAAAGAATCATATTCCCAAAGGAACAGTTTCATAGGACTGAGTTGATTATATGTCTCAGTACTTTGATGCTCTGTTGGTAAGATTAATTAGCGCTAATTACATCCAGCTATATTAGGACTTAAGTTAAATGACTTGTCTATTGTTTTTACTATTAGCAAACTTTGTGATGTGATATGATGCGAATCTTTGACCGACAGTGACCCCTTGTGGACATTTTGAGATATTGCTTGTGCCAAGTAGATGATGATATTATATGAAGTATTATAGATTTGCCTGTTTCTGTTTTCAGAAGACCATACTCTTAGACACGCGTATACTATAAAGCAATAAGTTCACTTATGGCTGCACCGAATTTAGATTAACCCCGGCAGGCACTTAAACAGTTGTTCTGTGGGACTTTATTAAAGTCAATTAAGCCAGTTCCTGGACTGCTGCCATTATTGTCATGTTTGTGTTTTCTGCACAGACAAAAAGTCAAATGTTTGCAGCCACAGCAGCAAAACTGTTTCTGACCACCTGATAAACACAAAATAGGTTTCACGTTTTAATCAGATTATTTTTATTGATTATGACGTGAAAATGGAAATTTGCAAAGATCTGATGACGACCTTGATGAGCTGCAGTTTCGTTTGTACCAGTGTCAGACTCTCATTCAGTTATTAAGTTTCAGAAGGTACCTTTGGATCAACTCAAACTATTAAAGGTTTTGTGGATCTAGAAGCTGAATTTGTGTTTAACTAAAGTTTGAACCTCAAATTCTCAGAAATGAAACTGAGGACATGAAGCTGTGAAGGTGAACCTTTGGATTCATTGACTTATTTCAACGAATCTTCATTAATCACACGCAGTGATGGACCGCTCAGTGAGCTCAGCAACATTATCTCATCATTGAACTTGTTACGGTTTGGAGGAGGACTCAAGCGCAGGACTCCGGTTCCGATGCTCACAAGAAGGGTTTATTTACAATGCACCAGGTGTATATACAAGAATGTGCGTGGGGGGTGCTATATACAGCTGAGTGAGGGGAGAGGGGTCTCCAGGGAAGTCCAGGGGAAAGCACGCGTTCTTCAGAATATCCACTCACACGATCACAGGCTCACACTCCGACACTGCCACACGGGAATCACACGGGGGGAAAATCCAGGGAGCTCTGTAGACAGGGAGACAGGGTTAAGTACGAAGCACACAGGGAAACACTCGTAACTAACTTGCTGTAGCTTGGCTTCACTAACGCGTGGTAGACAACGATCCAGCGACGAACAGCAGTCACCTCCTGGCTTAAGTGCTGATCACCTTAACGAGACCCAGGTGTCTCATCTCCCAAGGGCGTGGGCCGAGGGCGTGAACCCACAGTGAGTTCCGCCCCGGCGAGAGAGAAGAGGAGAGAGAGAGGAAGAGAGAGAGTGCTGATCAGCGTGCAGCTGATCCGCCTGGCCGTGACAGTACTTGATCAGAGATGTTAATACGATCAGGTGCAGCTGTCAGGATATTTGGATTCTGAATCATTGTCAGTTCTTGCTCACATTTCCTCCCTTTTAAATCAGCAGTCAGTGTCTTCAGCAGTGATGGACTCATTATTATGCACACTGATGTTCACAATGAAAAAAGGAACCACCAAAACACATCATCAGGTGTTCTTGTGAATAATTAACCGTTACTATCATGGTCCTGGGTCTGTGACCCAGTGTTCTGATTTGTTTGTTCTTTATTTGCAGGGTTATTGCTGTTTGTGTTTTGGTTTTGTATTCCTAGAGCTTTGGTTTTGGTTCAATATGTTCCCTCTGTTTTCAAGTCAGTCATGTCCCTCTGTGAAGCCTGTGTCCTTGAGTCTGTGTACTTCCTGTTTTACTTTGGTACTCTTCAATCTGTGTGCATCAGGTTCTGTTTTGCTCTCCTCCGTCTCATCTTTGCAATTAGTGTCAGCTGTGTCTCCCAGGTGTTTGCTCTTTGCCCTTTTCCTTTTGTATTTAGACTTTTAGACTTCCTTCACCTCTCTTCACTCATATTAAGGGTGCAAATGTCTTCCCAGAAAAACCAAAAACCAAATCAAAACTAAAGAACTTAAATGTCCCACCGACTGCTTCTGGTTTTCTGTGTTTGTGCTTCTTCATTTAATGAAGCAGAAAAGTGTTTTCTTGTAGTAAACACACAGTGGATTTGTTAAATGCACCTCAACATGACTTCAGAGTGAATACTGTGAGGACTCCTGAATCTCTCAAGCAGATTTTCCTGTTAATCAAACAGGAACACTTTCAGTCTGCACTTTAATAAAGATTAATGTCTACATGGTGGTTAACTTTGCATAATGTCTGTTTTCTTGTTCTCTGGACTCGTTCTCTACAGCAGGTTTGATGTGACTCAGAGGATCAAAGAAACATAAACACTGAATCAGTTTGATCAGCAGGAGTTATGCGTTTGATCTTTTTCTGCGAGTGGAAGCTTTAAATGTTTGAAGAGGTGATGTTAGATGAAACGATTCATTCTGATAAATGGCTTGAAATGGTGCCAGATCATGACCATCTATGGACCTGGAGTTAAGTGGCACAGTGGTTCAGAGGTAAGTACTGTATCCTGGTTCTGTACTGTGTTGCGAAATCAGTTTTACCCCAGTTCTTTTATTCGCCGAGGATCCAGAAATGGCACCGAACTCAGTAGTTATTTTTACAAAATCTTTATTCATCTTTATTCATCTTCATTTAAGCATGCACTTCTAGAAGGGAAGACGAGGCCGGTGTCCCTCTGTAACAATCTTCACCCTTTGTTAGTCACAGCCAGCTTTATAGGAGCGACCCCATCATAAATCCCCATGGTGTGCTCTAAACTCTGTCTCTGTGTGTATGCACAAGCACATGAGTGCCTAGGTGTGCATACCTGGTATGTGCGTGCACGTGAGTGAGTGTGCATATAGGTGTGGGAGTATATTAGTTAAAACACTGTGGGTGTGTGTCTCTTCCTAGGGGCCATAAATACCATCTCCCTCCAGACCACAGTTATCCAGTTACAAATCTACTTCTAAGCTCATGACACAATCAGGCCTTTATTTATATCCAGGGCAGTGTCAGTGTCTCTACCATAATTCTACATTCTATCTTAACACATTTCTAAACTCTAAAGCAAACTAAACATTCCTACATGTCTAAACTCTAAAATAAGCTAAACATTTCTACAAATCCCCCTTTTTATCTGCCTGTGATGGTGGAGTCGCCGGAATGGATTCGGGTCTGTCTCTGGGCAATTCACTTATAAGAAAAATCACAGTTACAATAACAACAGTTATCACACCTAACACTACCGTTTCTCTCAAATTCCCCCTCAACCAGCCTAGACAAGTTGACATGATGTAAATGTAGATGAAAGGCTTGTCTGTTTACATCTTCTCCCATGCAGAAGGCTTCTCTGCAGAGCATCAAATCATTTGTGCTGTTCACAGAATCACAATTCCATCGCTGGACTTCCTCTGCGCTGTCACTTTTGGAGCTTGGCACGCCTTCCATCCCTCGATTCTCACGCTCCAACGCTGCTGAAGATTTTAAGGCAGAGCACGTTGTACACCTTAGTTGTCTTCCTCAACGTCAACGCCGACACTCTTTCATTTTATTTAAGATTTTGCTGTGCAGAGTCTCCTCATGACGATCTCCTGCGCGATGTCTGCTGTGCTGAAGGTGATCTCTGATCCTCCTGAAGACTCTCTCCTGGCCTCAGCTCCCATCTTGTAGACGATCTCCTCAGTCACTCCTTCTCGTCATGGCACCTCACGACATCTACAGATTTAAAAATAACACTCCTCTCCCCACATGGCTTTCACCATGTGTCAACTTCCCAATGAGGGTTTCCCACTTGGAGCAGCCATACTCCAGCCTGTAACCCTGTGTAAAAACATCAGTCAGCAATTAAATGTTTAGCTTGTCTAACTCGCAGCTCCACTCAGAGCCTGTATCCTGCAAGATAAATCTGTTAAATCAAACTTCACATTTACAACCAACTATAAATCATAAGAATAATAAAGTATTCAGCATAAAAGACAAGTATCATGTGCAGGTTTTCTCAAATCATTAAATCACAATTATTGCCATAATTTGTCCCAAATCATGAATCATCCCAATTTATTCCACAATTTAATCGGTGACTTTCCTTAAGCAATGTCACTCCACTTACTATGAGCTCAGTAGTGGCCAGCTAATGAGCCCCATATTCAACTATTCCATAAACACTGCATCTCTTATTTGTTTTCTCATGTCACTTGTCTGTTTTCTGCTGAATCCTCTACATGCACTCTTAGAAAAACAAACATTAACAAAACAGATGGACAATCCTGGTGGTCAGGCGCAGGTCGACAGGTTCCAGAGGTGCTATAAAAGGTCATAAAGTTAAGCCTGCTGTAAAAGGAGTGACACTGGTTTCAACACAGGATGTGTTTCACATTACTTTCACTTCTCCCCTGTAATAGTCAACATTTTCCCAAGAACACAGTGTAATAGCATAATCAACATATAGCCTGTAAACACAGTTCCCTTCACTCATAAACCCAGTAATCCTGTAGTAGAAAGAACATTAACCATTAGTGTGTCCTGCTGTAACTCACATAATCAAACACATGATTAACTCTCTGCTGTAGAAAAGAAATGTAAATGTTAACGCTGCGCACAAGCCCATGAATAACACCCCTGATAGATTCACAAACACAGAAAGTGGCATTTAAAAGGTTAAATCATCACGCAACCTAGGATGCTGCTGTCATCTTCCTGCTCCTGTAAAAAGAAACACACATAAATTCATCCACCCTTTTGTCCTGTCTAGGTGGAGGTTAACCTTGAGTAGTGGTCAAGTCTTGTCAGCTTTTATCAGCTTTTACCAGTCAGTCAGTTTTTCCTCTTTCACTCATGCATTCATTCTTTCTTTGCTGATAGTGGAAACTATCGTTGCATTTAGTTTCCACTCATAGCAAAATGACGTCATTTCAAAAGAAAAAGAAGAATTTAAATCGGATTGCCTTGGTGAATCCTTCTTGGGCAGGGACTCTCTTTTTAATTGTCCCAGATAAGTGACTTTCTCCTGAGCCCATTTTAATTTTTGGAGAAACTCACTTGCAACGGTTTTCTCGACGTGTCGTATAACGCTTTTAATTCCCGTCGTGCAGATCTGCTTAAAGAAAAGAAATTCACAAACAGAAATCAGTGCACTTGTTCAAAAACAAAAATAAAATGAAAAACAACAGATAAAACTGAAAAACAAAAGTAAAAACAAAAGTAAATAAAAATACAGAAGCCCGGTCCTAGGACTTGCCCCAGAATATTCTTTTTCTAATAGGTGAAAACACACCAAGTCTAAGAGTGGGTGCCATGATAAAACCTTCCCCATACATCAGAAACGACAAACAAAACAAAACAAAACAAAAAACAAAAATCTGCTTGTTTTATTCATTTAAACTCTGGCTGCAGGATTCTATTATCATTCAGTCATGTTCCCCAAAATAATACTAATTCAGTCGTCTATGTATCACTTCTCAACCCACTAAATAAACCAGACAGGATGATGGTAACAGTATTACCTACTTAAAATTGTGTTTGATCCTAATGAGCTTCATTGCGTGTGTGTGTGTGTGTGTGTGTGTGTGTGTGTGTGTGTGTGTGTGTGTGTGTCAGTAGGGTTAAGACATTTTCTATTTCTGTGTGTGCTTTTATGTACCTTCCCCCTTTTTTCTGAAACAAAACTCTGTTCACTCCAAATTTTGTTTCAGAAACATCTAAATGAAAATTTCTATCATAGTCAGGCACAGCTAAACCCCAAATGCTTGCAGGTTACCCTCGGCAACCACGCTGTGTGTTATTAACCCCTTCTACCATTACCCTCTGTTGATGTGTAACACTTTATGTATGATTTTGTATTCTCTGTAGTGCATGTCACGTGCATGTGTGGTGTTGTCTTTCCATTTTCTCTAACAGTACTCTCGCGTACCTCAGTGCTTGTCTTCCTCCCCCTTTTGTGGTGGTCTGGACACTTTGTCAATCCTCCACTTCAAGGCAGTCATTTGTCTCCCCAGATTCCTTAACCCAATTTGATTCCCCACACTAAAACAGCATTCATCTGTCCTCACCTGCTCCTTTCTCCTCTCCCACTTTGCCGTCCAATCGCAGTCAGTTCTCTTCAGCTTTGTCCCGTGTATGCTCCCACTGTCTCTTTCATTGCCATCTTGCTCCAAACATGGCAAGTGTCAAACTTCAACAATCTTCTCAAAAGTCCTTCACACACAGTGAAGTTGCAGCTTGCTGGAAACGCATCTCCATTCATCCAATCAAGATGATGGATCTTCTCTTTCTGATGCCGTTTGCCCATAGTGCTGCTGGACCTCTCTGCTCAGGTCTCTGGTATTGTCTCTTGGACTGCTGTCCACTGTTGATGTTCATGCTTGTGCTTCTGGAACTGCACTCTGTGTCTTCAGGGAGAGATTAGCTTCCTTGGAGCTTGCTTTTTCAGGATGAGGACGGGAAGCTGCAAAACAATTCAGCCAAAAATTCTGGCTGGGTGTTCCTATTTTTGTTTTTAATTTCTAATGATCTTAACCTATAATTTTCTTCCGACTGCTGCCCGTGGAGAATTGATCCAGGTCCGTTCCCCACCTGTTCCCCACAGACTGAGAGACTTTCATTATTCACTGTGACTGCATATGTTTTCATCACTCCTAAAGCAGCACTTCTCCGCTTATTTTGTTTTGAACTCTACTAACTTTAAACCCCGAAAATGAAATTTTATTTGTTCTTAACCGCAAACACAAAAAACTTCTTGATGTTGTTGTTAATTATTTTCACCCACAATACTCCAAATTATGTTTTCTTTTGTGTCCAGCAGGGGAAGAAGATGACCTGTAGTGTCACTGCTTTCCCCAGTTGGAGACAATTTCTCACTCACACTTCCACATTTTTTATTTTCTTTGTTGTCATTATTTTCTTTCTCTTTCTTTCTTTTTTTTTTACACCCACACATTAACGTGTTCACTCACTCCTCCAACCTCATTTTCTTTCACCCCAACAGCTCTCATACAGTCAGCAAACAAATTCTCCATCCATCCTTGAGTACTTGGTCACCTTTAAATGTCACTATTAATTTTATCAATTTATTCATCATTACCTTAACACTAATCCACTGTTTAGTTTTTCTTTAGTTACTTTAGTTCATTTTCTCCTATTTGATCACTTTGATTTCTTAATTATTATTATTTCACAGGAAATCAACTAATCTACTTTTTCTCCCTCTTTTTGTCATCAAGGAATTCACACACACACACTCACAGGTCACTCGCCCCCACCTTTCTTTCTCTCTCTCTCTCACTCACACACACACATTTTACTCCTCCTTTGTTCCACCTGTGAACCCGCCCCCTGAGGCTGGCTCACACACACCTCATGCTTCTCGCAGTCCCATTCAAACTTTCTGCGAGACACCTTCTCTGCTGATACAGGACAACGCCCTGATCAGCACAAAGAGCGGGTGCCATCCGCTCTTGTACGCCTCAACCTAACTAGGACAATTAGGCTCACGATCTTCAGATCGCGCCACATTTGCCTCACGAATTATTCAAACTGCGCCACGGACTGGATACCGCAGTTTCTCTTCCCCATAAAAAATAAAACCAAATTAAACCCCCAATTGACTTCACAGTTTGCAACAATTCGCGACATGGCCTCCTGCCGCGATTTCTACACACCACAAACACACACTTTTAGACCCAAATTCTTTTTGTTACTTTAATGGACTATGTGCACGAGAAAATGCTAACTTCCTGGTTTGAGGCCGGATGTGGGGTTGCACATTTCCAGTAGCTTTACTTTGCGGTAAATCGCTACTGCGAAGATATAGTCCAAAATCATGTCCAAAACTTGAAAACGGAAAGATTGCGTTAAGTTCCAAAGAGCAGAAGGTGGGAACACTCACCACTGTTGTGTCACAAAAAAATCTAATGATAGATTTTGACGTTTAACCACTTAAGCCCCACGTCTCCGGTACCGGGGGCAAAAAGGAGGAGATCACGTTTAATCGGTTATAACGCGGGTTGAGAAATATAAGTCCAGACATGTGTGGTGTCCACAGAAACCTCATAATCTCAGCTAAAATGTCATATAAACCATTTCTACAACCACCAAACACACCGAAAATAAGCCGCGATTAAACGAGCAGTTACGTAAATGCGCAGAAGTCCGCTAAACAAACAAAACCGAACAATTCTTCAGACTTCATGTAAGTAACCGATTAAAGATAGGCTGGTTAGCTCCCAGAGTTATCACTGACTCCACACACAAAGTTTCACCACGATCAGACCAAAATTCACTGAATTAGCCACAAAAGAAGACCACAAAAACACACAGCGGCGCAAATGCGCTAAAACAGAAATTGGCTTACCGTCCAGATTATTTTTGCCGGTAGCCGGTAACCACGTGATTGACGTTTAAAGAGTTTAGATCGATCGGTTGTTTGCATCACTCAACACAAGCAGAACTGCATCACTGCAGCATAAGACACATCGTCCACATCCAGAAGCACATCTCTGTATAGTGACTGGTCTTATTCTTTAAACAGGCAAATGTTCAGCATTCAAACTACAGGTGAACAACAGTCACAGATGTTTCCCGTTATGTCCACACCTACACACCATGTTAACAAACAAAAAAGCCACATAAAAAATGAACGATTGCTGGTGAGGGTTTCTATACATTAGTATGTATGAAGGGTATGTTGTGACTTACCTTCTAAATTAAAAAGTGCAGTACTGTATGTCCACGATGTCCACGCATCAAAAAAATAAAATTGGCTACTTGATTTCACCCATCGCTGGTTATTTTTAGAACATAACACCCGCAATAAACGAGGGACAGCTGAGAAATATAACATTTGAATCCCTTTTCTCTTTTGCTCTGAGGCGTGGGGGCAAAATATCGACAAGTCGATGAACATCATTTACAGATATATTGGGTAAATGACCAAGACATCTATAGAAATGTAAATCGACGCTTAATTCATTCATTTGGTTAACTTCTTTTGGACATTAAACAGGGCGCGAATAGGACACCGGAAACAAAGCTCCACACAGGATTTTCCGCACCGGAACTAGCATATGCTATCGTGCACATAGTCTATTGACTCCTGTACTTCAGACGAGACACAGAACTGCGCTTTCACACACACTAGACAGCCCTCCTTCTGCATCAGGCACTGGTTCAACTCAGTTCGGAATCTAACCGGCGAAAGCAACCGATCCTGCTTTTATGCATACTTCAGACTGTGACAGGGACCTCTCCCCAACTTAGTTATTTAAGGAGCCACGAATCCCCAGGTCACCACCCCGGATCTCCTGCCCTCACAGGTCCTAGCCCCGCGTCCGAGACTAGGTGGGGCTACCAAGCCCATGACACACACGCCCCTCACCTTTCACCCCGCTTTCTAACTAATAGTAACACACGTTTCCTGCTTTAACGCACGGAGGACGGATCACACACCGCCACTTTTTCCTAATAACTAAGACGGATCACACACCGCCACGGATGAAACACCGATTCTATTAATTACTAACTAAGACGGATCACACACCGTTTCTTTAACATACTGAGTGAATTTACACTGAGACACGCTGAACTTAGCGAACAGATAATTTAGGCTTTAAACAATATGCACGGTTCGAAAATAAACAGGTGGTGCTTACCTTTTAATCATGAGCTAGCTCTCTGTTCACCTTGTTTCACGATCTCAGCTCTGCCAATTCATCCTCTCTGGGCCTCGAGCGAATCCCAGGGTTTCGGCACCAAAACTGTTGGGAAATCAGTTTTACCCCGGTTCTTTTATTCGTCGAGGGATCCAGAGATGGCACCGGAACTCAGTAGTTATTTTTACAAAATCTTTATTCATCTTCATTTAAGCATGCACTTCTAGAAGGGAAGACGAGGCCGGTGTCCCTCTGAAACAATCTTCACCCCTTTGTTAGTTCCAGGCAGCTTTATAGAGGCGACCCCATCATAAATCCCCCACAGTGTGCTGCAAACTCTGTGTCTGTGTCTATGTACACGAGCAAGTGAGTGCCTGTGTGTGCGCGTACCCGCGTGTCTATGTGAGTGCTCGTGAGTGACTGTGTGTGCATACCTGGTATGTGCGTGCACGTGAGTGAGTGTGCATATAGGTGTGGGAGTATATCAGTTAAAACACTGTGGGTGTGTGTCTCTTCCTAGGGGCCATAAATACCATCTCCCCTCCAGACCACAGTTATCCAGTTACAAATCTACTTCTAAGCTCATGACACAATCAGGCCTTTATTTATATCCAGGGCAGTGTCAGTGTCTCTGCAATAATTCTACATTCTATCTTAACACATTTCTAAGCTCTAAAGCAAACTAAACATTCCTACATGTCTAAACTCTAAAATAAGCTAAACATTTCTACAGCTGTTAGTGTAATTGATTTTAATGAATGTGAGAAACCCAGATGTGTTTGTGTCTCTGCAGTAGAGAGACGAGGATGGATCGGCCTCTACTGTGGACTGACAGCAGCTCTGCTTGTAAAATTGTTTGCTGCAAACAGGAAAATCAAATCAAATAATAATAAAAATATTATTACACATTTATTATGAATATTAATTATTATTACACTGTGATATTTTGATATTTATTGTTATCTCAGACCTTGAAAGTTACAGGTGTTTTAGGCTGAGCCTGTGGAGCAGGATTAGAGCTCTCGCTGGTTTTGGGTTAGTGACAGTTCAACAGGTGCCTGTGAAGTTGGTCAAATTAGATCTACTTTAATAATCTGCTTAAATTGGAACCCAAAGTAGGAACTCTTCCTGTGTTTAATGTTAAACTTAAATGTTTTCACTCAAAACCACAAAAACTAAAAAATCTGTCCTTAAAACTGTGCTTTTCCGAGATCATTTGGAGAAATTTAAAAAAAAGCCAAAAAACAAAACCAATATTTCCTGTGTTCTGTCTCATTCCCCATGACCAGGCCATATATATAAAATAAGAAGAAGCTGAGGTGTAAACAGGAACCAAAGAAGTTTGTGCTAAGTTCAAGCATTTTAGCCAGTTTAACTATGGCAGGTTGCACTCTGTTACCATTTACGTTTACCAGCTGAGGCACAGAAAAGATCACAGAGGGGAAACTGTCGGACCAACACAGGAAGTCTCAGATGCAGAAGTTTTACTGTGTCCAGGGCTGGCTGGGAAACACCGGAAATGTGAAAAGACAAAACAGGTTGGAACACAAACCAGTCACTAGAAGGAGCATCGGCTACAGAACACACAGTCTTAGACTGTTTGTGCTCCTCAGCACGCACTGTTTTATTTACAACTGTTGATGGTGTGTGGCTGGGCTCAGGCTGGGAAACCTCAGAATTAAGAGGCTGGGGAGTAAAACAGTCCAGCGGGGATACAATGCCAGTAACAGCGTGTAGGTGAGTCTGGGGTGGAATAACAGTCCTTTGTTCAGCTCAACAGCTGGAAAATCCATATTGGCTAACTCAGAGAAAACACTGCGAGCATTACCAGAGTCTGACGGCTCAGGAACACAAAGATCACTAGCGAGGACAACCGGTGAATAACTTGACACCGAGGTGTCACTCTGAATAATGTCTGTAGAGTTCAAACACACAGTAGCAGAGTTATCTGATTTAGGAGATACAGAGTCCACGGAAGACCAAACAGTGTTACTCACAGTGGTCGATCTGTCATGAAGTCCAGGATCAGAAAGCTCGAGCTGAGCGTGTGAAACACAGTCACTCTCTCCCACGGCTGCAGTCTGCTCAGCTGTACTGGAGCGACGGAGGTGTGAACGCCGTTTTCGGCCAATCTGACAATGTGTGATGTTTTGACAAACACCGGTTCAGGAAGCGCTCCTCTCCTGTTCAGGTGGAGTAGTTTAGTGGACCCGGTTTGTATAAACTGCATTCTCCAGTTCTTTGAATTTAAATTGGTGTTCTGCTAAATGCAGTTTGTCACTCTGAAGATATTGTAACTGCTGCTGAGGGATACCCTGCCCCAGCCAACATTTATATGTGGGGCCCATATGGTTTGGAAATGGGCTGAAAATGGGCCCCATATAGGATTGTCCGCGGGTTCCATAATGGCCCCATTTTATAAGCCCATCTCGGTGTTATATTGGTAAAGTCTGGGAACTAAATGGGCCCCAACTAGGCAAAGTACACAGAAACCCACCCGGGCCCCACCTCTCAATTTTTTTGTGGGTACAACATGAGGAAAACATGAGCTAAAAAGTTAGAATGGCATTATCAGTGGGTTCTGTAGTTGCATCTTACTTCTAGTTTGAATTGGCAAATTTCTGGCATTGAGTGGGCCCCATGTAGCAAAACAGTCACAAAATCAATTTATCAGACGGCCAATACGGGTTCTGTGACAGAAAGACACCAAATATATTGACCGCAAACAAATACTAGTTTGTAAATAAATTTTTTTTTCAAAAATCACGAGGGTACACAAAACAACATTTTTCACATTTATTTTGTCCAACAACTGTGATTTTACGTAACTGTATACCAAAGTGTGTAAACTTTTAAAAAACTAGAAATGTCAAACTACAGCAAAATTCCTTAGATATTTGGAACTGTAGCAACATGGGGAAAAAGTCAGATGGAAAACTCAAAAGTTTATCTTGAATCAGCAGGGTTTCGTTTTTTGTTTTTTTTACAGAGCCGTAAGTCTATTTTGTACCCTTGCAGCCCTCAGTCCTCCTCTGTCTTTAGCTCCAGTGAACCACTTGGACAGAGCCTTCTCTGCTTCTTGCAAGTTGACTTTTGATGTTAAATAATTATTCTTCAGTGTCTCTGCAAATGAAGAAGAAAAATGGGCAAGCCAAAGTAAAGTTAATCTTAGCTTACTTCATTTGGTGATGATTTGCAAACAACAATGTTTATTTCACTTTATTGCCTCAAAAAATGTATACAAATTGCATGATAACCAATCTCAGTTACACTTTCACACACTATTAAAAAAGTTTAGTTTTCTAAAGTTCAAATGTCTCAAGTGAAACTAACTTACCATACACAACATTAAAAAGACGCAAATCTCTGAACTTTTTTTTCCCATGTCGGCCAAGCATGTTGTACTCCACAGCCAGCTCAGGTGATATGAGGAATTTCATCATCCTTCTTGTGGCATCGTCTACACTTGTTCTCCCTGTATCTGCTACCATGGCAACCTGAGGGGAACATACAAAAAGGACAGATTAGATCCTGGCCTCTGGTTAGGATGCCTCCCTGGTGAGGTGTTTTGGGCATGTCCCACCAGGAAGAGACCCAGAACACCCAGGACATGCTGGAGGGACTATGTTTTTCAGCTGGCCTGGGAATGCCTTGGGATTCCCCCGGAGGATGGACCAAGTGCCTGGAGAGAGCGAACTCTGGGCCTCTCTACTTAGTACCGGATTGGGTTGCGGGGGGCAGCAGCCTAAGCTTAAGATAATGGACCAGGCATGGAGGATAAATGGACACTTTACATATTACTTAATGTTTACTGTGTGGTGATAAAAAAAAATAGTAAACACAAGCTAAACTAAAAAATTAATTATGTTCCTTAACCCTTTATCCCCAATAATGTTACGCAGGATAACCGGAATTATATATTGTTTTAGCTGTAAAAGTGTCATAAAATCAGCTGTGAGTGTGTGTGCTTTTGTCCCTTTTTTCAGTATTACTACTACTTTACACATCTGGTAGGTTTTTTCCTCTACTGTATACTATATGAGTGTAATCAAGGATTAATGACAGAAAAAAAAAGAAATTGAAATTTTGCTGTTTTTACTGAAAAAGGCAATCAAAATGTACATGACTAAAATATTTAAATTAGTCAATTCAAAAACACTGAACAAAATCAAGTATTTGACCCTGTGGTTTATTTTCGGACATCTCTTTTCTTCTAAAAGTCCAGGCGTGTTGGGCCCCTGGTAGAGCTCAGGTTTGACGAGACAGGTCTGGAAAAACCTGTCGCTGGCGACTTTTTGTGGGCTAAAGCCTATTAAAATAAATAGGAATTGGCCAAAATTTGTATAAACTATCATAGCGGAACAAAAGTAAAAAAAAAATCTTTATCTGTTATCAGAATCAAATATTTGATTAGAATAAAACATTTTACTTTCAGGAAGATTTCTCGTTACATCTGTCATAAAAGTAACGACATCTCAGAAAAGAAACATGATAGTAACAGAAAAATATGATAGCAGTGTGATGTGATGGTCCCTGGCCAGATTTTTACACATATTATAAGCCCTGTGACACAAAAACCACTGAACTCGGACACACACAGACTGTTTTCCTTCGTGGTAATGAAGAAAAATGCTGGTCTGGTATGTAAAAGGGAATTTATTCTTCCAGGACCTGATGCTCCGTAAAGCAGCCCTCCAACAGCCAAACCTATCTGTTCTCTGATTGTCTTGATGCATGCTCAATCATCCAGGTAAGTAAATCTGCAAAAGTTGATTCTGTTCATCTGGACGTAGCGTTTTCAGCATTTTCTCCCACTGAAAACGCTTCGTCCAGATGAACAGAATCAACTTTTGGAGATGTTCTCTGATTGCATTGTTTAATTGGTGATTGACATGAAATTGACCAATCAGCTGAAAGGAAGAAAAATAGGGTCAAAATTTGTAAGTATAAATCCACACACAGCCAGGAAAGCCGAGCGCAGAGTTGTTTGTAGCACCAATTCAGCAAGAGTGGAGCCAGGTGGATTTTCCATCCATCCACACTGTAAAGTCTATAGACCAGCAAGCGATAAATTAACAGTGTTGTTGGTATTTTCTAAAACAGTTGTATGCAATAGGAATCGCTGTTTATAGTCCTCCTGTATATCTGCATGTTGCCTCCCAATTAAAACCTGTGATAATGGAGATTCAAATTCATGTCATACCTATACCAACAGTTATCAGAATCAGAATCAGAATCAGAATCTTTATTGTCATTGTCACACGTACAATGAAATTAAAAAAGGTCCCCAATCAATGCGTCATCCCTAACAATACCAGAAATAAATAAAACCATAAAATTTCAATAAATAAAATAAACAATAAATAAAATACTTAAAATACTAATAAGACATATCAGTAAACATTCACATACATTCCCACATACATGCCTCAGACCATGAATGGATTAACATAAGAGAGGTGTGAAGTACATTATTTTGCAGTATTCAGATGTGTTATTGCGGTTGGATAAAAGCTGTGTTTGAGTCTATTAGTCCTTACACTGATTGCCCTGTACCGTCTGCCTGAGGGCAACAGTTCAAACAGGGAGTGGCCAGGATGTGAGGTGTCTTTAATGATGTTTTGGGCCTTTTTGAGACAGTGGATGTTGTGTAGGACTTCCAGTGTGGTGAGTGGGCAGCCAGTGATCTTTTGGGCAGTGTTAATGATCCCTCCTAGTGCTTTCCTCTGGGCTCCTGTGCAGCTAGTGTACCATATGCAAATGCAGTATGTTAGAACACTCTCAATGGTGGCTCTGTAGAAGGACACCAGCAGTCTCTGTGTGATGTTACTCCTCCTGAGAGTTCTCAGGAGTATCCGGATCGTATCAAGTATCCGGATCGACCTTTACTGATGTGCTTAAAGGAAAATTGTTATTTCCATGTATTTTCCTGTTCTGCCTTCAATTTTGAGGAGTTCCCCCCACATTTCTAGTTGTGACAGTGCACCTACAACAACAAAAATCTGCTGTGATTTACATTTGTTGAATGAGCAATTTTGTAAAATAGTCTATTTTTGTATGCACAGTTTACAAATCTGTCCTGTACAGCATGGACTGATTGCATGCTAAAAAGTTGTTGCTTAAAAATAAAACAATACATTTTTAATTAGTAACATCAGCAGAAAGCCTTGTTATTAATTAGATGTACAATTTCTATAGAATAGGAAACAACTCAGTTCATTTTTGATCATATCAATACCAGCATATTACACAACTAGTGATGGGACTTCCGGCTCTTTTTAGAGAACTGGCTCTTTCGGCTTGGCTCACTAAAAAGAGCCGGCTCTTTCGGAGAAACTCCAAAGCATGTTAAAACACCAAAAACCCATTTCTAGCATGAACTGAACTTCCAAAACAGAGCTACCTAGATCACTTAAATTACACAATTGAAAGCATATGTGTATTTTTTGTATATTTATACACAAGCACTCATATATATTCAAATAATTAAAAAAAATGTTCATTTACCTGTTACTACCACACACCAAATCCGGTCGTTGGTACTTGCTGGCTGTATAGGCTCTAGGTAACAAAAGCTCAACACTGCGCCGAGCATCCTGGAGCACTTCTGTTGTGTTTTGTACGTGTTTTGGGGTTTGTACGTGCTTTTTCTCTAGGAGCCACCGTAAATATACTTTTATTTATTCCACAGATATAAAATGTAATAAATAAATCATATAATACAAAAACCAACTAGTCACAGTTCAACTTTTAACTATTTATAATTTCAGCTTTTTCCTTTTAAACAAATTTAAAGTGAAACAACACAAAACACTGCAAACCACAACACAATTAAATATAAATTAAAATATGAAAAAGAAGGTGCACATTCTCTGTCATATGGGCCTGCATGAATAAACTTTCTGAATCCTTTATCATCTGCAACTGAAAATAGTTGTGGATGATTACTATACCTTTCTAATGTGACGTTGTTGTCCCTGGCTCTCTTTCTCTCTCTCTCCCTCCTGCTCGGTTCCTGTGCTAGAGAGTGTAACTACCACCCCTCCCCCCTCTGCCCAGCGCAAAGCACAAGGCTCGAGTGCGGAGTGAAGCGGGAAAAAAGTGCGAGAGAGAGGGTGAGAGAAAGAGAAAAACCCACGGCTTGCGTCGTTCACGTCAAAGATTCGGCTCTAAGAGCCATTTCGTTCGCGACCGACACATCACTATTTTGAAGCAGTGTGTTGATCTTTTTGGCACACGCACCGGAGCGTCAGCTTCAAGCGGACCATCACTACCTCTCACGTCTAAAGGTAAGTGTCAAGGTAACTTTGAACTGAGTTCAGTCAATCTTGAGTTTTTCGAAGTTTTCTGAGTGAGGTTTTCTGTTGCTCTCTGTGAGAGAAGACCGTTAAAGGCGAGGCTCTCCAGAGTGTAGCAAAACAGGAAACCACAGCTGGGTGTGTGTAAGTGTGCAAACGAATAGATTAGAAGTGCAAGTGAGCCACGAGTATAGAAAGGTCAAGTTTCGTGAGTTGTTTTTCCACTGATCACGCGCTCAACACTCTACACATACTTGCATCACACGCGCGCTCTCAAGCATCAGTATTGTACAATTCTGGGCGTCACGTGAGGTGCAGGTGTTACCATATAACGGGAATCTCCATTGTTCTGTAGCAGTGGTTCTCAAACGTTTCACAATGAGTTTCACCCTTACAAGCGACATCAAAGCACAGTAGTAAAGGCAGAAGCGGTTTTTGATACCGGAGACACGGGCGGTTGCCCGGAGCGGCATCGTGGTGGGGGGCGGCGAAAAAAAATAAAATAAAAAAAAAATTGCTCGTATTCATGCTGCCCCGACATCATGCCAGCGCATATTGGGAATGTTGTAGGCACCGATCGGTTTTCTATCGTCCATTTGCTGGGAGTAAGGGCGCCCTCCGTTTGCGAGGTGCGCCTGCTCGCTGCTGAAGTCAAAGTAAACTTTATTGTCATCTCCGCTACATACAGTCCAGTATATAGAGAGACGAGACGACGAGGCTTACAGCAGTGCAAGTAAACAAACAATAAATATAAGAAGAGTAAGAAAATAAATATTCATTTTAGGACCAGGGGTAAAGGGATCAATTTACAACTTGTAATTTACAGTTTGATGATTTAAAGTCTCACACACAACCCCTGGAAAGGAGAGGGGGACATGCTGCTTCCAAATAGAGCACATTTCATTCATAATGTTGTAAATCCAAGCCCATTATGTATTCATGATCTGAATACTGGGTTGTGTGAAATCCCAGAAATAAACCTTAGACAAAGTGAATCTGTGAACCAAGGTGTAGGTCTGTTAGGTTAATTGTGGTAATCCTTTGAGTAGAGTCTGAGTGGCTGCTGTCATGTAATTAATATCCTTAGTATCCTTATTTTCTTATTATATTGTTTTATGAACTTTAATAATGAAGGTTTGTAAAGCAAGGCCACTTTTGACTCACAAACTAAGTGCTCACCCAGACTGAAAACAGGAAGTGTAGAGCTGTACAGCATATTAATAGATAGAGGAAGCCAGACAGAAAAGAGGAACTTTGCCATATAAGCAATGTTTGTGTCAAAACTGTGACGTGTAAAGTACCAAAATAATAATTATATGAGACACAGTTTATGATTCTAATGTTAGAGATCCTGCAACCGGCGTTTGGGCTGTGCAGGGGTCTCTCTCTTCCGGAAGATGATTGAATAAAAAGAAATATAAATGTTTTAACACACTATGAGTCGGTTTTCTCTGTTCTATCATGGGGACAAAAGAATCGGGGTTAATACTGCACTTACACTGGTGCATTCAACCACCACCCACAAACACATTGAAAGATGCAATGCCAGCAATGTGGATTGTCAAGACTCAAACCAATCATTAAGCAAAGACAGCAGGGTTTTAGTCTTGACCATCCACATTGCTGCCATTGCATCTTTCAATGCCAGCAATGCCAGGTATCAGTGCTCAAACCTTTTGTGTTTGTTTCCAATAAGTTGCCCACCTCGGGAAACAAAAATGTGTTCCTTGTCTTGTCAGATGAACATATGAGACACTTTGACTCTTCAGTGCAGTGTGGAGCCTAACAAAGATCTGTTTTGTGTCCCAGCTGATCAGCAGGAGGAGAAGAGTCTGACGGAGCAGCAGAGGAACATTTTCAGCTACTTGGACTCAGCTCAGCCACTACAGAGAAAACAATGAGCTCAACACAGAAGGTGACAGAGCAGGGCGATATAAATATTTATCACGATATACATTTGAAATTTGTGTTAACGATGTAGCTGACGATATAATTGACACTAGACAAAATACTTTACAACTCCACAAAAACACAGTAATAACGACGGCCTGCTAGCATGCTCTACCACAAATAGTGCTTTGTTGTGTATCTGACGGACGAAAAGCTAAACCAGTTCCACACCAGTGAAGTTGCTGCATTTTACAAACCAATTCTGGTTCATCTGTTTCATTCAACGATCCGCTTTCACCCTTCTCATTCTCCGTCGCCATGTTTTTTCCTCCATGTGATTGTATTTGACAGAAGACGAGCAACATCTGTTGTGGAAGCTAATGGGGTTCCTTATGAATAAACAAATAAACAAACATAGGATTTATTATCACTGAATAGTTATGTATAAATCTATACAAATTATAGAAATATGTAATAGGAAACAACAATATAATATAAATTATAAAATAATATAAAAGTGTGTGTGTGTGTGTACATCAGTGTTGGGACTAACGCGTTATTAAGTAACTCGTTACAGTAACGCGTTACAGTAACTACGTTATTATTGTGGTAACGAGCACGGTAACTAGTTATTATGCCAAAACCAGGAACGTGTTACTCGTTACTGGGATTTAGATAGGCTCGTTATGCGTTACTTCGTGTGGTGGCATCGCGGAGCTTCCACAGATTCAGTAACACTAGCAAGTGGTGGAGGCCAGCAGGTGGATGAGAGAAAGGGGAGGCAAGAGGAGAGACCCGAAGTGGCCCCTGGTCCAAGTGTCAGGTGAACTGAACTTCAGGTAAGAAGTTATGACCTGCAGTCTATCTGGGTCAGATATAAACCAAGTTTAGGTGGAGTTTATTTTCGTTATGCTGACTTTTTCGTACTGCGTGCTAGCTAGCATGACGGGGTTTCTATACAGCTGGGTGGGTGCTATGTTACTGATGTTGAACTTTATTTTGTTCATAAGGTTAATTATTAGAGTTGCCAACCGTCCCCTAAAAAACGGAATCGTCTCATATTCAGAGGAAATATTACGCGTTTCGTATTGATGTGAAAAGGAACAGTTTGTCTCGGACTTCAGCTACAATGAAAAAGACACAAAGCTAAAGTTATTCTGTGTCTTTGCTGTCAGCTGCCTCTTCTTCTCTCATTCTCTCCCCCTCCCATTTCTACTTCAATCATGAAACTGATCAATGATCAGCTGATCGGCTATTCTCTCTTTGTTTATCGCCCACTTTGCGCCAGAAAGAAGAAACCAGTGGATGTTGCGTTAAACAACAGCACCACGTTTGATCAGCTGTTGTTAGAATTTATTTAATATTACTTTCTAGTATCAGCTGATGTTTGCTGGAGCCACAGCTGTAAAGCTGCTGGTCATGATATCGGTTTGGTTATCTGGTGAGAGGGAAACATGAAGATGAAACCAGGAGATGTCCTTACTGAATCATCAGAGCAGAACAGGTGATGGAGAAACAGGTTTACCTTTTAGGTTGCATGGATGAGTTGAAGGGAAGTTATGAACTGTTTCTGAGAGACAAATAACACCAGGATCCTTTTTCTAAGTAGCTGACAGCTGGTAACTGTGCAGGGGCGGGTCTAGCAAAGTGTTGCCAGGGGGCCAGGTAGGGCATTAACAGGGAAAGGGGGACACAAAGAAATACTTTCTTATTCTCATTTAAAATGTCTCGCTTTTAAAAAATAATTATCTGAATCTTACAACAAACGATTGATAGATTGATGCATATATACCATCAGAATAGTGTACATCACTGTCACAACAGTGTTTGTTTTCATTCAAAGGCTTTAATGATTTTTCCTATAATGGCGGGCCGGTGTCACAATACGGCTGTGTGCAGGCAAGAGTAGGACCCAAACGCAAACTCGCAGAGACAAAAAGTAAACTCAAAAAACACAGCTTTATTGCTGGCGTGGAGTGGGACACAAAAAACAATACAAAACTAAACTAAACTAAACTGGGAAAACTAAAGCACAAGGAGCCACAGGGGAAAATCACACAGCTATGAGGGAGGACGCAACACTGACAAAGAGAAACATGGGGCTTAAATACACTGTGGGATAACGAGGGGGAATGAGCCACAGGAGGAGAGCACAGCTGGGAGTAATTACACAGGACGAGACAAGGGAAGCAAAACTAGAAACATTAACATAGGACATAGACTGTGAAAGTAAAACAGGAAACACACAGACTGACTCAAGACATGTAAACTTAACAGACTGGGGAGACAGAACATAGGGACCTGAAACATGGGACAGAAAGTCACAGTAGACACAACATGAACATAACAACGTCACAGGGGAAGAGTAAAACAAAATGCAGGAACACAGGACCTCTTTCAAAATAAAATGGGAAGTATAATGAAACGCAAACATGACAACATAAGAAACACAGACATGAAACACATGAAGGACAACGGAGACTTAACAGGGGTTGGATACACAAGGGGAATCTAATAAACAAATGAACTTAGATAACCTAATGAACAAAATAAACTCAAACTTACAACACTGGGTCAAAAGACCCAGGATCATGACAGCCGGTCTCTAGTCAAAATGCCCGGGCCGATTTTTTGTCCCAGTCCAGCCCTGTATGCAGCTCATCTGCAGTCTGGTGTTACCTACATCTTCCTATTCAGAAGGCAGAATTTCCAAGTTCTGAGTACAATCAAAGCACCACGACTGCAGTTTTTGTGTTGGATGTAAAAGCGCACATGACGCTGTGTGACGTAGGCTAGAATCATGGCCGCGTCAACGACGGTCCAGGCGTGATTTCTCTCGTGGAAATATGCACATTATCTTTTCCTTTCTATTGGTAGTTGGCACAGTGCACTTGTGGCAAGTAAGCAAGCTAGAAGACTGGAACTCTCGCTGGGTATCCAGTTACGGAAGCAACACATTAACAAGAGAAGTCTGAGTAAAACCAAAGTTACTTTCCTTAGTAACTAGTTACTTTGAAAGTAACGAGTAACTTGAACTGAGTTACTTTTGATAGAAGTAACTAGTAATGTAACTAAGTTACTAATTTAAAGTAACTTACCCAACACTGGTGTACATACAATCAGGAGGGATGGGCATGAGTTTAGTGTTTGAACAGTCATGAATTATTTTTAGCACCAGGTTGGATGTAATGTGTTACTATTACCAGCAGGTGGGGATAAGAGACCTTTAAGGTGTTTGGTGCCACCCTCCACCTTCAGGTTTAAAACTAGTGTTAATGGAGGGAGTTTGAAGGTTGAGGTTGTTCCACGACTGCATTTCACTCACTGCCTCTGTTTGTATCTCTGTCACTGCAGGACCAACATGGACCAAGAAGTCAGCGCTCTCAGGAGGCCGACAAACCTCACAGAAGAAAGAGAGAGAAAACATACAGCTGTGACGAGTGTGGGAAGGATTTTGCTGTGAAGGCTAAACTAAAACAGCATCAGGTCATCCACACTGGAGAGAGACCGTTCAGCTGTGACTTGTGTGGAAAGTCTTTTTCCACGAAGGATTACCTAAAAAAACACCAACTCATCCACAGTGGAGTTAAAGCGTACAGCTGTGATCAGTGTGGCAGAGCTTTTACTCACAGTAGCAGCTTACAGAGTCATCTAGTTACCCACTCTGGAATTAAGGCATACAGCTGTGACGAGTGTGGAAAGTCTTTTTCCAGGAAGGGTCACCTAAAACAACACCAACTCATCCACAGTGGAGTTAAAGCATACAGCTGTGACGAGTGTGGCAGAGCTTTTACTTGCAGTAGCAGCTTACAGAGTCATCTAGTTACCCACTCTGGAATTAAGGCATACAGCTGTGACTTGTGTGGAAAGTCTTTTTCCAGGAAGGATCACCTAAAACAACACCAACTCATCCACAGTGGAGTTAAAGCGTACAGCTGTGATCAGTGTGGCAGAGCTTTTACTCACAGTAGCAGCTTACAGAGGCATCTAGTTAACCACTCTGGAATTAAGGCATACAGCTGTGACGAGTGTGGGAAGGAGTTTACTGAGAAGGCTAACCTAAAACTTCATCAGGTCATCCACACTGGAGAGAGACCGTTCAGCTGTGACTTGTGTGGAAAGTCTTTTTCCAGGAAGGATTCCCTAAAAAAACACCAACTCATCCACAGTGGAGTTAAAGCGTACAGCTGTGGTCAGTGTGGCAGAGCTTTTACTCGCAGTAGCAGCTTAAAGAATCATTTACTTACCCACTCTGGAATTAAGGCATACAGCTGTGACGAGTGTGGGAAGGAGTTTGCTGTAAAGGCTAAACTAAAACTTCATCAGGTCATCCACACTGGAGAGAGACCGTTCAGCTGTGACTTGTGTGGAAAGTCTTTTTCCTTGAAGATTTCCCTAAAAAAACACCAACTCATCCACAGTGGAGTTAAAGCGTACAGCTGTGATCAGTGTGGCAGAGCTTTTACTCACAGTAGCAGCTTAAAGAAACATTTACTTACCCACTCTGGAATTAAGGCATACAGCTGTGACGAGTGTGGGAAGGATTTTACTGAGAAGGCTAAACTAAAACTTCATCAGGTCATCCACACTGGAGAGAGACCGTTCAGCTGTGACTTGTGTGGAAAGTCTTTTTCCAGGAAGGATTCCCTAAAACAACACCAACTCATCCACAGTGGAGTTAAAGCGTACAGCTGTGATCAGTGTGGCAGAGCTTTTACTCACAGTGGCAGCTTACAGAGTCATCTAGTTACCCACTCTGGAATTAAGGCATACAGCTGTGACGAGTGTGGGAAGGATTTTGCTATGAAGGCTAAACTAAAACTTCATCAGGTCATCCACACTGGAGAGAGACCGTTCAGCTGTGACTTGTGTGGAAGGTCTTTTTCCAGGAAGTCTCACCTAAAACAACACCAACTCATCCACAGTGGAGTTAAAGCGTACAGCTGTGATCAGTGTGGCAGAGCTTTTACTCACAGGTGCAACTTACAGAAACATCTAGTTAACCACTCTGGAATTAAGGCATACAGCTGTGACGAGTGTGGGAAGGAGTTTACTGAGAAGGCTAAACTAAAACAGCATCAGGTCATCCACACTGGAGAGAGACCGTTCAGCTGTGACTTGTGTGGAAAGTCTTTTTCCTTGAAGATTTCCCTAAAACGACACCAACTCATCCACAGTGGAGTTAAAGCGTACAGCTGTGATCAGTGTGGCAGAGCTTTTACTCAAAGGGGTCACTTACAGAGTCATCTAGTTACCCACTCTGGAATTAAGGCATACAGCTGTGACATCTGTGGAAAAACTTTCAGCCAGAGAGGGCACCGAAATACACACCTACGCATTCACACCAGACATGATGTGCACTGCTGTGAACAATGTAGCAAAGAGTTTACAACAGACGAAAAGTTACAACGACACATGTTTACCCACACTGAGGGACGACCTTATAAATGTGACCTGTGTGAGAAGACTTTTAAATCTCCACATTACCTGAGACGACACCAACAGATCCACACCAGAAAGAGACTCTACAAGTGCAGTTACTGTGAGGTATGTATTTATATTGTTATCTTGTCATTTTAGCCTGACTGTGTGGAACAACTCTGCTCATTAAACTGTGTTAGCATGTTAGCAATTCTACTGCATGGAAAAGCAGCTCTGAGTGATAATTCAGATTTTCATTTCAGTTATAATTTTATTATTACTGTAGTGTTATGGTGGTAGTATTGTAGTTATTGCAGCCCAGTAAACTGAGTGTGTTAACTGAAACAGTCAAATGTAATTGGACGTCTGCAGAGATGCTCTTTATTTCAGGCGACGTTCAGGATAAAAGTGTTGAAGGACTGACTTACACTGTCTTTGTGTCTTTGTTTAGAAGCAGAGCGACACAGAAGGATCCAGTTCTCAACCCTGTCATCACTGTGGTGGTGGGAAAGACTTTCGTTGTGACCTCTGTGGAAAAACTTTCAGTTGCCAAGCTGACCTAAAAACACATCAACACAGACACACTGGAGACAAACTGAAATACTGCAAAGAATGTGGGAGAAGCTTCACCACATCACGTGACTTAAAACGACATGAACTGATTCACAGTGGGGTTAAAAAGCACCTCTGTGATCAGTGTGGGTCATCCTTCACCACTGCAGGTGACCTTAAAACACACAAACGAGCCCACACAGGAGAGAAACCACACAAGCACACACAGCACACAAACATCAGCGTGATCACTCAGGGCTGAAATCACTCCATCACTGGATCACAGTGAATCTGAAGAGACAGAAAGATCCTCTGGTTTCAGAGTCAGACTCAAAAGCTTGAGATCAGGCTCCACAGAGTTCAGATAGAATCATTTAAACTTGTGTTGAACTGAACTGGTTGCTGGGCTGAACTTCTACATAATACAGATGCACATGGGATCTTATTTTCTGTCGTTTTACTGAGTCAGTTTTGCCCTTTTTTCTCTCTCCTGGTTTTGCTCGTCTGTAAATAATTGAAACTCAGTCAAATAGTTCATTGTTCTCCAGCAAAATGTTTTGGAAACTCATGTTTAACCTTTAAAACTCTGACATGTTTTAGCACACAAGGCTTCATCGGGGAGTTCACTCATGATTGGACCATGAGAATAAAGGTTTTTAGTTCTTTCAAAGAGAGTCTTGGAGGTGTTTGATGTTTTTGTTTTTTCTGAAACCACCTGAAAGAAAAACTATTTTTCTTGCTTTATGTAATGTGGAAGTTGTTAATGTTTCTTTCATCTGTGATGTTCTTGAATGTATTCACATGAAGCTGGAACAAATAAACTGTCCTTTTAGCTTTAGCTCCTAATTTATTCATTATTTATGGATGTAGCACAGCAGCAGTTTCTTGATTAACACATGGAGGGCTCGGGATCTGATGGTAAATAATGTTTTGTGTCCTTGTACACATCATACAGCTCAGCTGTTCCACAGATGTCAGGTTTACACAGTGGGATGGTTTGTAAGAACGCAGCTCTCCTGTGGATAAATCCTTACTCTTAGCCTCAGGACCTCACACAGTCCCAGCAGGTTTGGTCAGAAGATTTATCCCTTATACCAAAACGTCACAGAGTCTCCTTTGCTGTGCTGTTTTCACAAAGAAACATAAACTGAAGACCTGCACTTACAATGTTTTAATTAGTTTAGCAGATTCAGTGTCTCCATGATCGAATCTGCTGTTTTTGTCCTGCTGTTGGTAGAAAGCTGGTTAATGCTGAAATGAACTGGCTGCATGCATCTCTGAATGTAAATGGGTGCACTACAGACTTGGATGCAAAAAAATATCTGATTGGCTGTTTTGGTCTCCAATCAGCTCAAAATGACGAAATGCAATATCCCAGAATCCATTTCGTCCAAAACTCAAACGAGGCAGTGGCGGAGGAACACAGAGTGGTGGAGTTTGAAATATTACTCTTTCTGGGTCACAAAGTAAACTTTTAAGATATTTTGTATGAATGTAGCTGTGTAAACTTCAAATATCTGCTCGATTTATCAAGACATCACATATTTCCATAAGTGCTCTAACGTTTTCGGAGAGGCCTGTTACCCACCAGCTGACCGGGTGGGAACTCGGGTTAAACATAATATATCAGGCTGAACTGACAAAAATCACTGACTACACCACCAGGTATTATAGGAAAACCATAAAGCCTTTGAACTAAAACAACGCTGTTGTGACAGTGATGTACACTGTCATAATAACCCCAGCTTTGTGTCTTTTTTTCATTCTAGCTGAAGTTCGGGACGAATCACGTTCCTTTTCCCCTCAATACAGATGTATTGTAATTGGTCCAGCCCAGAGTTGATCATGACCAATTGGCTAATCCACCACGTTTCATTGTTTATACCGTTACAAAAACAAACAAACATAAAAATGAAAAATCATCATCGGACCGGGCAAATGCCCAGTATGCCCAATGGCCGGTCCAGCTATGCGGTGGGTAACAGGCATGTTTATTTAAATACTGTCTTGAAAAAGCGAGCAAATGTAGGTCAGCTGCTCTTTGTAACTTCCAGATAACCTGTTAATGTCAGCTACTGCAGTCATCCTGTTGCTTCTACTCAGACTGTGTTATCTTGTAATACTGTATATACGTCAAAGGTTAAACTGGCTTTAGGGACTGACTTGTTTTTAGAACCGGCCTTAAGTGGCCTTTAGAGGCATTACAGTTTTTTTGACACTTGGTTGTTGGTTTAATTTTTTCCAATTCTTAATTTTCAATCAAATTTGACCCTCGGAAACTAATTTCAGATTAAAAAGAACAAAACAAAACACAATACTGTTTAGTTGTGGTGAACAGTAACCACTTACCTCAACTTTGATGTTTTTTTTTCTCAGCTATTTATTCTTAAAAGAAATAATCATTTTACAAGGACAGATATGGACAGTTTCAACACGATGCACAATGCAGAGTACATGAATGAGAAGTAGGAATTTCTCCTCTCTATACTTATACTCAGTGAGCTCATCACAAACAAATGTCAAGTTATCATCTCCATACTGTTTGTATGTGTGTGTGTGTGGATTTATCCAACTTTCCAAGTTTGTAATTTCATTCGCTAAAGTACTCAGGTGTACAAGATGGAAAACAAATTTATTCTGACAAAATCCAGACCAAGAGTTGACCAACTTCGGAATCAGATTCAGGATCACAAAAAAACAGTAACACTTGGCTCCAAACAGACACTGTCAGCAGAGAAGAAAACTGTTCACAGCCTTTAAAACAAACAGTACTAGAATCCACCTGCTGGAGGCGCTGTGAGCTCACTGGACCAAATCAAACTGAACGCACAGATTAAAATACTCCTTTACTTACCATGTACTTTCCTCTTTCTTCAATCCTCGGCATATCAGATTATTATTTTCATCCTATTCTCATTTTCAAACATGCATTTTTCATTTATTTACTGATTTTTAATTATTTAGGTTAAATGAATCCAAACAGTCACTTTTAAATATTCGTCACCATTTTCAGTGCAGTGTGCTGGTTCAGTCAGTATCTCTGCACTTTCAGTGATTAATAACATTTTCACTTCAAAGCTGTGTTTTAAATAAATTGGTTTGTATCGTCCAGTTAATCATTTCACTGTTTTTGAACATGTCTGATCATTTGCTCGAGTCTGTTGAACAGGTGCTTTTGCAAAGCAGCTTTTTCAGTGGATGAAGACAGTGTGTTCATGTTTAGCCTCCATCACCAGCTCACTCCAACAAGCTCTGGCAAATGCAGCAGCTGCAAAGTAACCACACATGGGCCTATAGTAGCTGTTAATCCATTTCTCCCTCGTCCACCAGCAGCAGCTGCCACATGTGCCTTTAAACATACTTTTTAACTCTAGTAAATGTCTACAGGACGCCATTATTAACTTTAACCTTCTTCTGACAGTGGAAGCTTCCAGTGTGGCCTTAAATCTTCATCATCAAAGTACACAGCAAACATGGCTGAAATATTCTCTGGAATGCTGTAAGTCAGGACTTCTGCCCTCAGGTGTGTAAGGAGTTATCTCAGATCAAGGAGTGCCCTGATGTCACTAACCTGAGGAAATCCCCGGGTATTCCCCAGGGAACCTCTGAGAGTATCTGCCAGCAGCAGTCAGGGCTTGTTTGCAAACTGAGTCTATTTGAGTTTTGTGGAGGTGGAAAGATTTACTTGTTCAGCTCTTCGCTGAACAATGAAAGCAGTCAAACGAGTAAAGACACAGTATGAGTTTACATATTCAAAATCATTCTTTCTTGGGTTTAAATCTTTATAATCATTCAAAAGTCAGCCTCCCATTATTAATATTTATACTAAAAATATATCCTGCATCATAGTACATGTTCAGGTACAAGGAGAGTGGCAGAAATGACGGTTTGCTAAAAGTGTTCACATCAAGTTAATGTCCTCAAATGTGTCTCTAACAGTGATGGGCATAACGGTGTTACAAGTAACGGCGTTACTAACGCCCCTTGAAAAAGGGACAAAAGGTAAATGGCTGCAAATAACTGTGTGGTTTGCAAACTTGTGCATATGATTTTAAAACTGACAATTTATATTTGGATTTAAAGTTATGAAATATGATTCATTAAACGTGTTTGTGGTTGTTACAGTAAAAATATAACTTTTTCTACTCTGATTTTATCATTTTTGTCTGATTTTAGATCAATACAGTTTGTCAAAATGAAAACATAACTGTACATAACATAACTGGACCCCAGAGGGTTAAACATTTTTTTAAAGTATCGCAATAGTTACTTTATAAGTAATTAATTACTTTTAGAATCTTGTAACTCAGTAACATTTTTGACAAAGTAACTAGTAACTATAATTAATTACTTTTTCAAAGTAACTTGCCCGACACTGGTCTCTAACCTGTGGACACACTATGTCACACAAACATATCGCAGAGCTGAAGAAGGACACTACAAACACCGGATATGAAAGGTTTCCCTGCAGACATGAGACGAGATAAAAGAGGAGAGGCCAGGGGCAGGCAGCGCTGCTACTCCTCTTTGCTGCTCCTCCTCCTCTCTTGTTATATAAGGTGCATTCAGTCATGCTAGAAAAGCTGGTGTGTTGGAGCAAACAATGATGGATCCACTGTTTGGACAACATGAGCAACGAGCAGCTGAAAGCAGAGATACCTGGAGTAAGTATTTTATTTTCTACTATCTTGGTTTTTTTCCTGGTTATCAGTTTAAAGGATTATTTAAGTGCAGTTCATTAAAACAGTCCTGTGGTTATCATCACATATACTGATAGGCGGATGCAGATAAAGTAAGAGTTTTCTAATTGTGTAAGCTGCTGTAAACAAACATCTGTTTGCAGCTTCAGGTTGTTTCTGTCTTTAAGCAGCGCTGAACTCAGAGCACCTTTATGAGGCTTCAAGTTCAGAGAAATTCTTTTTGTTGCTCAGCACAGAAACACAGGTGTCGTTTCTGACCTGTGATTGGATGAACAGTCTTCAGCTCACATCTGAAGTCTTGCACTGTCCGCCCTCACAATGACATCACCGAGTAACTTAGAAGCAGAGTGTGTTTTGGAGCTGCAGGTACATTTCTGTTTGCTTCCACTTTAACTAATTTCACACATTGAATGTGATGATGAATCATAACTTATGTGTTTTGGTCAATAAAAATTTTCACACCCATCTGAGTTTTTCCTCGAGATCAGAAGCTCCCACTGTGAGCGAGAATGAACTTTTTAATCAGTTGGATTTCACTTTGGCCTTAAAGGCGCATTCTGGTATGTAACTGTTTATAAACTGTCCTCTTTCATGGAAGGAACAAATTCGGCGAGCAACCCAGTGAGCATCTACTTTTTCCTCTGAAGAAATGAAGACATCTTATTTTTATGCAACTGGAAGCATTCATTATAACAGTAATGAGCAGTGCTGGGAAACTTTTCTCTCTGTTCGTCGGCCTCTCTGCTGTTTATGGAGAGGCTAGAAACCAGAAACCTGCCTGTTATAGCTCACTGCTCTAACCTCTGAGCTTTGTCCCACCCTGGTTTTCCAGTATTTGTTTTTCTTCCTGCACAAACAGCATCATGGTTTGAGATTTTCTGCCAGATAAGAGCAGATCTTTCTGGTCTGTCTGTGCGACGTGTCGAGGCAAAGTTTAGAGCTGCAGTTCACCTGAGTTATGTGTTATGTGAGTCCACATACTAACCATCAAACTGAAACCATCAAACCAACCATCAAACTGAAAGGAGAAACAAACAAACAAAAACAAATGTACATTTTATTTTAAAATACAAAACAGAGCCTCTGATCTTTTTTGATCATGTTTTAATGCTGAGGATTAAGATGGATAAAAAAAAATCTATTTTAAGAGTTGGTCTGTTTTTATGCATGTTGGAATGACACACATCATAGAAAACGAGCTATAGAAACAAAAAATTGTACAAATAAAAGTAAAAATATTTTAAAATGTTTTCTTACTGCCCAATGCCCAATTCAAAACAACATGTGGCGCCACCTTGTGACAGAAAATAAAATCGGCAGCTTTGAAGACTATAAAAATATTTTCAGAGTAAATGAAAGTGCAGGTTTTTCTTCTGGTTTTACTTCATGTAGTTTTGGTCAGTCAGTGTAATAATCAGGATCACGAACAGGATTACATCCATCAGACTGTAGATTTTCCTTCTTCTAGCTGTACTGACTGACCTTTGACCTCATGTGTTGATGACTCTTCACCTCTGTCTCCTCTCACAGGGAGAAGATGATCTGCAGGATCCTGCTGCTCATCATCCTCACCTCATGTGTCTCTGGTTAGTTTACAGCTTCACTTTATGAACTCCAAATAAAGCTCAACAACAGATTTGTTCCAGTTCTCAGTGTGTCTGCTCCTCTCTTTCCCTCTCTGTCTCCTCAACAGGATCATTTGTAGTCAATGTGACACAGACCTCCTATCAGGCAGAGGAGAACCACAACATCACTGGAGTGGACGTTCACCACCAAACCTGACAGATCCTGGATCTACATCTTCATCATCTGTTACCTGATAAATGCTGATAAAAATTCAGTCCTGTATCGTGTTCATGAAGGTGTTGAGGTGTCAGAGTCTCAGGATGCAAAGTTTTCAGGACGAGTCCAGAGTGACAAAGACGCCCTCAGAGAAGGACGAATCAGACTTCAGCTGTCCAGACTCAGGACTGATGACTCGGGTCTGTACAGATGTGATGTGCAGACAAATTATGGCAGCAGCTTTCAAGATTGTAAACTCAGTGTTACTGGTAAGTTGATGTCATAAAATTTTAAAACTGAGTGTCATATTTTAGTTAAACTTTAGGATAATAAACTTTGGGGAATAGATTTTATGAACTTTCGGGATAAAAGAATATTTTCTGTCCTTTCCTGCAGCTGCTGATGAGCCCAAACATCAAACTCCAACAGTGAACCCACAGACAGAGAGTCGAGGAAGGATCGGCCTCTATGCTGCACTCACACTGACAGCAGCTGCTGCAGCTCTGCTCATCACACTGAGTTTAAAAAGCAAAGTCCTGAGACTTTAGCTGTGGATGCTGGTAGTTACAATGTGCAGTTTTCTAATTTTCCTAATGTTACTGTTTATAAAGTGAACATATTGTAAATAAATCTTTATTTATATGATAGAAGTTTTGACTCTTCTGTGTGTGTATCTGTTATGTTTTAACCTGTTTGTCTTAATGTATAGCACTTTGGTGTACCTTTGGTTTTAAATGTGCTATATAAATAAAGCTGTATTGTATTGTATGAGTGTTTTTATCACAGAGCCAGAAAATCTATGAGAGTAACACAAAGTATAATCTAATAAATAATATTGATACTATGAATCCACAAGGCTCATCAAAGGCAGCAAGAGAGTTTAACCATCATTTAAAATGAATCAAACACTTCAATCTAAAAACTCAGAACGAACTGAAGTGAAGATTAAAATGATTTTATGTTCCTCAAAACCAAATGAAGAATTTTTCTGATAAAACATTCAAAGCTGTAACATAACATTAAAACATTTCCAGCTGGTTTTGATGTTATGTGGTGGATTTTTGTGTGACATGTATACCTATGTAACTATATACACTATATATCTATCTGCACTGAACATATATATTTTAACTTTCATGTGGTTTATTAAGGTGGTACAGTAACAGGGCAGTTAATGCTGGGGAGAGTTCTCCTGAATAACTCACTCTCCAGCTCCAGGAACTAACTCCCCTCTAATACACACTCAACGTCTTTCATGCAGCACAACCAAAACAGTAACATTGTAACAGAGATACTGAACACATCACGATAAAATCACCTTAAGGATCATATGATATAACACACACACACACGCGCGAACACACACAGTCACTAGGAACCTACACTGAAGTGTTTTTATATATGAGAATCACTATGTTAATCATGAAACCTATGTAGTTATAAGATTGTATATTATAAGATTGTGCCACTTGCTGTGTAAGATTTGATAATTAGGATTAATGTGTGATGTTTGACCGTGTCATGACCTTTTGTAAAAAGCCAAAGCCAAACTGTAGTCAGAGTCCTGACTGCCCTTTGGCCAAGACCTTGGCCGCTACCTGACCCCTGCAGCTGTGTTTGGACGGGTGGGAAAGTTACCCAGCTGCAGGGGGCGGGGATACTGGTCCCTATATATTAGGGGACCAGAGGACACCCCAGCACTTTTTTCCCCTCTGCTGTTTCTCTCTGTCCGTCTCTGTGTTGCTCTGCTGTCTGTGCTTTAGGCTGTATATGGAAAAGTAACTATTGCGTTACTTTAAAAAATGTTTAAATATGTAAAACAACTTGGATCCAGTCTTAATCAAAGTTACCAAAATAATAAAAAATAAATACTAAACATACTTGAACATACTAAAACATATATGCAACTCTCTGTTATAAAACTAAATATATAATTGAAGTAAATAGGCACTTTACAGAGGGAACTAACAGTAAACATTAATATATATGTATACAAACTATTCTAACATTACTGTGATAATATGACAACACCAATCAGATAATAATAAAAACAAATAAGTATTAAATTAAATTGTGCTTTTTAAGCAATGTAGTGCAAATTAAATGAGCCAAACTGTAACAGCTTTAGAGAATTCTGGCTAAACAAGTATTTTCCTCCATGCAAAAGTAAATAGTTGAGGTGATTTCAATTTAATACTGAAAAAGTACACTGTATAATAAAACTAAAACATTTTTATAAGGTATAAAACTGTAAACAGGTAATACAAAGTGTCAACTCCATGGCCATTTACAATCTATAAATATGTTCCTCTTTGGAGAGAAGACGAGCTTTCCCAGGCTAAACAGTCTTTCTACTGGGGCACTGGATGGCGTGGCTGCATTGTATCTGAGTGAAATATTCTTTATCAGTGCATATCTATTCAGAGAGTCCATTCCATGTGATCCTGATTTGAAATAATCTATGACTTGACTTTGTGCAGTAGCAGAGGTGTTGTCCTCATCTTCAAAGGAAAAAAAGTCATCCTCTGTGGCTGAGTCTGTGCTAAGTTGGCATGTTGGTGTGCTGTACCTGCTCGTTGGTCTTTGTCAAGGACAATTTTCCGGCACTCTGCCAACAGACTTGCCTTGGCCTTGTCCTTCCTTTCCTGTGTCCGCAGCCAACGTAGTTTGAACTTGGCCAGAGTCACAGCAGCCAAGAGAGCATCTCCACTTTTTTTTTAAACATCAATGTCTCCAGTGTGGGTAGGAGTATCCCATATAAAGTGTGGTCTTCTCCCTGAACAATGTCCAGGGCCACTGTAAGTGGCCTCATGACAGTGCAGTACTCCCTGATGAACCGATGTTCCCGCTCGGTCATGGCTGTCAACCCAAACTTGGAGAAGATGGTGTTCAGCTCAAGCAGAGAAATCTCACAGATTCGAGCCAAGGAATCATAAAACGAATTCCATCTTGTAGTGCAAGGAACTAGCAGTTTCTTTCCAATAATGCCATCCACTGTCTCTGCAGCCACTGTTGAACGACTGGCCTTGTTCCATAACCCTGTGCACTTTGTGGCAGCGCTTCTATATAATGCCTTTGTTTCTGTTTGTGAAAGTAGCCACTTGTCAACATCATTACAAGAAACGAGACTTAATGTGTGTGATGCACATCTGTGGTGTGGCGGCAGAGTGATCATCACACCTACATCATCATTGTTGTCATTATCATCACCAACACTGTTTTTTAAGGCATCGTTCATATTTGTAAAAGTTACCTCGTCCTCATCATCCTCAGAGTCATCCTCCTCAACTGGCTGGTACTTTTTGAAGGCCTTGACAAAATTAGAGCCATTGTCCGTCACAGGTGATGTTATTTTGTGGGATATACCATAGTGTGAGTGAATGTTGTCCAACTCAACAGCAATATTATCATGCGTATGGCGACCCTTAAATCTTCTGCATGCCAGTGCTGCTTTCTCTCTCTGCATGCTGTGTGGATTTATCCAATGTACTGTTACACCAAGATAGCTTTTATTATATGCAGTCCAGATGTCTGCTGTAGTAGAGACATATTCTAACTCATTAAATGTCTTTTTGAGCTCGACATTCATTTTAGCATACTCGGTGTCGAGGTATTTGGAAGAAGTCTTTCTGCATGGCGGGCAGACCCCTCCTCTTGCTGGTATCTTGGCAATAAGAGACTTGAAGGAATCCGACTCGACTGTTGATAAAGGCAGCATGTTCTCAGTGACATACCTGGCTATCAATTTGTTTAATTCAGTCTGTGTCACAGTCACAGATGTTTGTGGAGAAGAGAAATCAAGCTTAGACTGCTTAGATTGCATCGCTACAGCTCCATCGCTCACTGAGCTCATGTGAGCCTCACCTGGGTTTGAGCTGCGCCTGTTACACGTCAGTGTTGGCGACCAGTTTTGTTGAAGCATGTGACGTTGAGAGGTGCTTCGTAAGATTTGAATTGCTTGTAACTGATGTGGAAAGGCACTTTGTTCCAGGGCATAGGTTACATTTCACATACAGATTCTTGCCTTTTATCTCTTTGAGTGGAAAATAATGTCTGTACCTCCACTTAAAAAATGCTACCTTTGAAATATCCGGGCTCTCCATGACTTCTGTTACCGTGTTATCTGTTTGTATGTGAACATCCGCCCAAGTCTACCTCTGATTGGTTTACTACCTTACTACCTTATTCTTACTCAGCCAATCAGCAGCACTTGTGTGATTGTTTTGCCCTCCTACCTCCCAGTAAGCGGAAGACTGCTTCAACAGTGTGAGTGTTGAAAAATAGTAACACATCCGCACCGCATTTTCTTGTTAGTAATGCTAACGGCGTTGTAACGATGAAAATAGTAATTCGTTAGATTACTCGCTACTGAAAAAGTAGCAGCATTAGTAATGCCGCTACTTGTAACGCCGTTATTCCCATCACTGGTCCTCAGCAACAGCAAAACAAAATAATTGGCACAGTCTATGTGGCTCCTGATGCACCCACAACTTCCTTCTTCCTCCAGAGTTGTTTAAAGCAAGCAGAGCCCCTTCTCATAACTCAGATCAAGACAAATTACTGCATCTACATGGCAGAAAGTCACCAATAACTCTTAAAAGAATTTATCCCTTGTGTTCTTACTGAGCCAGTGTTGGAGGATCTGATGGACCCACTGCATAATTGGTTTATGAAATTAGTATAGCCATAACAGTTTATGTAAAAATACTTGCACATTTCAAAATAAAAGTGAAACTTTTTTCCTGGGAGAAAACAACATAATTTCAAATATTTATTTCAATGATTTCTGTGAATTATTCATTTTAATTAGATATAATTATAAAATTCCTTATTGACAGTGAAATTTAACACAATCAACAAATAAATCTGTTTAGATGATGAGTCAGAGGGTGTGATCCAGGTTAATGATATAATTAGGAACGGGCTTACTGGTTTGCTGACAGTTGCCATGAGCAGTTACTGATGTTTCAGTGTAGGACAGCCTGAATTTACATAACCGGTTTTCAACAAGTAGTGACTGAGTTAAATGAAGCAATCAAAACAAGCCAGGAAGCACCTGATACAGTTTTAGTTTTCTCTCCATTGTTTATTCAGGGCGATCGTGGCTCAAGAGTTGGCAGTTTGTCTTATAATCGGAAGGCTGCCGGTTCAAGCCCCAGCTCGGACAGTCTCGGTTGTTGTGTCCTTGGGCAAGACACTTCAACCGTTGCCTACTGGTGGTGGTCAGAGGGCCTGGTGGCGCCAGACTCTGGCAGCCTCACCTCTGAATATTCATCACAGGTGTAGATGCAGGAAATAATGATGTAAACAAAAACAATTGGCTGCACAGCATGGGGCTGGAGGAGACGCACCAGTTACATCAGGAAGGAGATGAAATAGCATGTGATAATAGATAACACTCTCTTGTTGTAATTTGGGGCTCTGAGCTGTTTATTATATAGACTGATGACAAAGTCTGCATAAAAACAGAATAAGAAAATTTATTTAATTGAAACAACTACTGAATGATGGCTGTGTACTTGAAGTGAACTCATTTATAATATTGCTTTTTGTATATTATAATAACCTGCTGACTTATGATGTTTAAAACTTACACTGTGATATACACAACATGTTTATAGTATTAACATTGTCAGCTCTTACTCCAAGATGGGTTTTTTTGTATTTACTGAGTGACAGTCAGCTGAAGAGTCTGACAGTTAACAAACTTTAGTGTTTCCCGTTTTATTTGATAAAATAGCGCCACCTTGTGACATTTCTTTATACTACAGCAAATACTACTCTGGATTCAGTGGACAGGATAGGTTCAATGTTCTCGTTTAAACGTTGAACATACAAGTGTCTGTGTTTTTATTTCTTTGTTCTTTGGACATCTACTCCAACCTGAGACACCAACTTTTGAGTTCAGATGGCTGGCATGGGATTGTTTCTGTGGGATTGTTGGTGTGGGATGCTTTATAGGCAACAAACTTCAAACAAACTTGGGGAGAGCAGTCCCATGAATTTATTTTTTAAGACAAAGTGACTGACTTTATGCAGGTTAGTTCAGTACCTCAAACTCATGACCTGAACCCTTGAGTTAGGGTCCTAAAGTAGGAGACCGTGCAAGGCTTCAAATCTAATCAATGAAAGTTTTAAATTGATTGCATATCTAACCGAGGGCTAGTGTTGTGTAATGATGGAGTAATGTGGTTTTGTTAAAAAGTGGGGAAGCTGGGTTTAAAAATTCAGGGATTAAGTGCTTCACACAAGCTGCTTCCTGCATTGTTTAGGAGTTTTTAGACTCACAGCAAGTTTAAAAAATAGTATTGTAAGTTCTTCTAGATCAAATAAGAGATTTCTGTGTTTGTGTTGGTGCTGAAACTGGTTCCATTTTAATAAGTTACAGGACATATTAAGTCATCTCCAAGAAGACAGTCTACAGGAAATATTCCCCATAAACTCCAGACCACAAAAACTAAGTAGTTTCCTTCCAAGACATCAATGTCACAACAGCTACACAAACCTCAGTCAATACAAACAACACAAACTGACTGAAATTCGTTGGTCTTCACTAGTTGGTTTAAATAAACTCAGTAAAAACTAAGTAATGGCAGCTTTTTGTATTCTCCTAAAATCTCTTCATCGTGTGCAGAATATTGTAACACCCTGCGTATATCAGCAAATACCAGCAAACTTTCATTCTAGAAACAGGAACACAAAAACCAAAAGGTACAAACACATCACCTTCTTCCATATATGCACCACGATGCTCTTAGTGGTTCGTTAGTTGAATGTGAAGTTGTTTCTGATTACAAAGCTCTTGGTACTGTGTGGGACTTCCTCTGAGATGAACACAGGAAGTGTTTAAACCTGCTGTCACCTCACAATTTCATTTTGAATGAGACAACGTCACAACCCAACAGACGATCTCACTTTAAAGTGGTGTGACTGACTTGGCTGATTAGTGAACAGTGAAAACTTCTAATCGATTCACAAAAGGCCGAGTCAAAGGAGTTTCTAATCTCTTTTTCCCAAACCTTCTCTGCTCTCATAAGCATTTTATCAACAGTACAAATACCTATGAAACACTTTGCTTTCACTTTAATTACAAATTAAATAGTTTATTTAATGCTTGCATTCAACAAAAATGAATCGGCCATTAATTTCACCTGACCCTGAACTTTTGCACGTGGAAAAAAACATGTTTTTATGTTTTCCTGTAGATCATGGCTTCCTCTTGGACAAACAAACAAAAAAACAGTTTTCCTCTTTGAAGCCAAGTTTCTAAAGAAGCTTTGGAGCAACGATTTCAACCAGTTTTGTCCATTATTAAAACAGACATTTATTTGCCAATCATTCAACATCACCACTTGTGTATAACTCTGCTGATTTCTGTCTCCCTCAGCTCATTTTCTCCAAATCAGAAGCATCAGGTTTGTGGAGACGCTCTGCCTGCCAGACACAGCTCAGGGCAATGAAATATGTCTATCCTCCACAATATACAGGCCTGAAACATTTAGTGTCTGTATTTAAATGTATAAATGATCAAGTGTGATCAAACTTACATCTGAAAAATGACATTAAATGTCAAACATTAAGTATTTAATTTTTGTTACATTTTAAACGCTCAAACCTCAAAGACATTAAGTTTACGATCATATATGATCAAGAAAATCAACAATCGTCACATTTCAGAAACTGGAACCAGCTTTAAATGTGACTAAAATAATGATAAAACAATCAATTCTCTAATCATTGACTAACTGATGAATCACTGCAGCTCCAATATATTGTTGCATTTGACAACCCACTACAGCAACTACAGAATAAAACCACTAACCAGACTGATGACAGATTTCAAACATGCTGAATATGAAGAGTAGTATCATTTAAACTCACATGATTATCAGCCATAAGAACAAATTCAGATTTATATTGATGTAAGGTATATAAATGTAAGTACAGTTTGAATCAGTGCAATATTATTTTCACACATCAATGGACCACTGAACTTCTCAGCTTCTAAAATGTAAAGCCTCATTTAGAAACTACACAAGTACATATAATGGTCAGAGATCAACATGAACCTGTCTTCTCTATTTGACTTTAATCAACTCTGCAGTGGCTCCATCTTTCCAAAGATAAAGTCCAGCATAGAGCGGCTGAGTGAATGTGGTCTGGACTCTGTGGAGGAGAGTCATGGTTTCAGAGACGCTGTAGAAAGACAGAATACCTGCTCTGTGATCCAGGTACACTCCTACTCTGGAGAACCGAGGAGCTGAGAGGTCAATGTGGACATTGTTGTGCCAGAATTTATAACAGTTTGTGTCACAATATAATGCCCAAGATTTGTCATTGTATCCAAATCCACATTCATCGACGCTCCCTGCTCTGCTGATATCCTTGTATGTAACTGCTACACGAACTGCTCCACCTCTCCACTCCACCTCCCAGTAACAACGTCCAGTCAGACTCTCTCTACTCAGAACCTGATACCATCCAGTGAATCTGTCTGGATGATCAGAATAAGACTGTTGTTGTTTCATAAATGTTACTTTTCTGTTCCCCTCAGATAATAACAGACGTCTGTGTGCTGTGTTTGGATCCAGTGTGATTTCATGTGAATATTTTAAGAATCCAGCTCTGGTCTTTGGCTCTGGTGGTGACAGTAAAACATCCACTTCAGTGACTGTCAGTGAGATGTTTGTCCATTCCTCTCTCAGAATGTCCTGTAGTTTATCTCTGGTCTCTGACACAGCTGCTGTCACATCCTCAAAGTACCTCAGAGGACGAATATTGATGCTGGATGAGTGTGTAGACTCACTGAGTGCTGACAGTGAGGGGTAGTTGTGTAGAAACTGGTTGTGATCCTCTGTGTGTGAGAGCTGCTCCAGCTCGCCGTCTTTCCTCTTCAGCTCAGCGATCTCCTGCTCCAGCTTCTCCTGAAGCTCTTTGACTCGACTCACTTCAGTTTCCTGCTGGGATCTGACCTGCTGCTTCACATCAGAGCTTCTTTTCTGGATGAGATGGATCAGCTCAGTGAACATCTTCTCACTGTCCTCCACTGCTTTATCAGCAGAGCCATTGATGGCCTCCACCTCCTGTTGAAGCAGCTTCACATCTTTCTCTCGCTCCTGGATTCTCTGCTGGATGTTTAGTCGTCTCACCTCGAGCTCCTTCTGCTTCTCAGTCCTTTCTGCTGCAGCTGGGACTGTTTCATGGCCTTTATGTTCATCCATTGTGCAGAGATAACAGATACTCTGCTGATCAGTACGACAGAAAATCTTCATCACCTCATCATGACGAGAGCAGATGTTCTCCTGGAGCTTCACAGAAGTTTTAACCAGCGTATGCTTTTTAAAAGTTTGAGATTCATAGTGAGGTTTGAGGTGTTTCTCACAATAAGAGGCCAGACAGACTAAACAGGACTTGATGGCTTTCAGCTTCCTCCCAGTGCAGACATCACAGGCCACATCTTCAGGTCCAGCATAGCAGTGATCAGCTGGAGCAGCTTGGAGTCCAGTCTTCTTCAGCTGCTCCACTAAAGCTGCTAACATGATGTTTTTCTCCAGGACAGGCCTCGGTGTGAAAGTCTTCCTGCACTGAGGGCAGCTGTGGATTCGCTTCCTGTCCTCTTCATCCCAGAAACTTTTAATACAGTTCATGCAGTAGCTGTGTCCACAGGTTGTAGTCACCGGATCCTTCAGTAGATCCAAACAGATGGAACAAGAGAAGGTTTCTCGGTCCAGCTGAACTCCTTTCTGTGCCATTTCTCCTCTCAGTGTCAGTGACTGTGTGAGTTTCTCTTCCTTATAACTGAAACTAGTCTGAGCTCTGATCTCAACAACAATTTTTCTGCAGTGAATGGAGCCTGTCAGCTCTTACACGTCACCACATGTTGGTTACACCCATCTTCAAAGTGCAGATCTGAAGGGGAGGGAACGAGGAAACACGTGGACAGAGAGGAGGTGCTGTGTTTAAGAGCAGGAAGAAGAGGGAGGGTTATCAGGCTGTGCTTCACTCCAGGAAGAGGAGCAGTTTGAGAGTGATACTGTGTGTTTAACCCTTTTTATTTACTGCTCACATCAACTTTTAAGCTTGTTAACACTTTCTTCTATATAAATAAACTTTAGAAATGTCAGAGTTCTCACTGAAGTTAACAAACAGTCCTTCAGTTTTTGTCAATGCAGGAGGATAATGATCCTAAACATACAGATAAGGCAGCCACTGACATGATGCTTATGTTGCATTTAAGTTTATGTTCATTTCAGTTGTTTCTCTCCCTCAAACACCATCAAAGGTGAGAGGGTGCAGCAGGTGTAGTAGTTGGTATATGAGACAATAAATGAATTAAAGAGTTTTCAAACACATTCAGCTCCACAAAAATGTGATAAATGTTTGACAGGAATAAAAAGAAACTCTGATCCTTCTTTAAAATTATTTTTATGTTATTACGGTCAAGTTGATCACAACAATAATCTTGAGCAGGGACGTGGCTAAATACAGGTATGTGAGAACCAGTCAATATTAAGGTCTCCACTGACTGACTGCAGCTTTGTACATGTGACCTGGAGATACTGGATATTAGAACTTGGTGGTCTGTAACAGCAGCCCACTAGTACAGGTTTCAGATGAGACTGGACCTGTAACCACAGAACTTCCAGTCGGATCAACAGTCACAGCAAGAATCAGCATCTGCACATTTATCATCGAGAGCAGCAGGGGGCGCTGTTACACACAGAGGCAGGTTCTCTCCCAAATGTGTCCAGAACAAGAGCTGAGCAGCTTTTTCTGTGAGTCAAAGTATTTCTAACAAAATACAGCAGATCACAGAGCCTGTGTCAGCTCAGCTATCAGAATCAAACAGTGAAGCTGACCTGTGTAAGTCAGCAGGTCAGACAGTATGTTAATGAGGGGAAATCTACAAAGCTGTAATGAACTTTTCATAAACCACATTTAATACAAATCTATGATACGTCCATAAGTCTGCACCGTCTGAAACCTCCTCACATTTCAGCCCTCATTTCTCATCATATTGTAATCTACAGTTATTTATGGTTCAATGAGTTTTGCTTGGAGTTTCCAGCTTCTGAGAGAATTATTTACATCACTGAAGTATTTATGATTCCCCTGGTATAAAAAAGCTTCACAGTAAAATCTCATCTTTCTAACATTCACACTGAAACATGTTTATTATACTGCATGATAAAGACAGCTGAACACGACGTCCCCAAAAAAATGTTTTACTATCAGAAACAGACAAAAAGAATCAGCTTTCCTGACCTACAGTTTGATGCTTCAAAAGCACGAAGGACAAAAAATGTAAAGAATTGAAATGTAAGAAATCTGTCCTCTCCTCATCCTCCCCACCACCCTCAGGATCTCCATAACAACTGTAACTAATGCCAGAATAGGTCAAAGGTCAGAGTTGTTAAAGTAGTTAAATATATGAAATACTCAACAGTGTGTCAGAGAGAAGGGAGCAGCTATCAGTCTGAGTCACACACTGAGCAGTTTGGCAGCATTCATGGTTTTATTGACACAGTTATGATCAGTTTGAACTGTTGCAGCATTTTCACTCCTGCTCTGCATGTTGTGCAGTTACCAGTGTTGGGACTAATTAAGTAACGCGTTACAGTAACTACGTTATTATTGTGGTAACGAGCACGGTAACTAGTTATTATGCCAAAACCAGGAACGCGTTACTCGTTACTGGGATTTAGATAGGCTCGTTACTCGTTACTTCGTGTGGTGGATATCGCGGAGCTTCCACAGATTCAATAACATTAGCAAGTGGTGGAAGCCAGCAGGTGGATGAAGGAAAAGGGAGGCAAGAGGAGAGACCCGAAGCGGCCGCCGGTCCGCGTGTCAGGAGAACTGAACTTCAGGTAAGAAGTTATGACCTGCAGTCTATCGGAGTCAGATATAAACCAAGTTTAGGTGGAGTTTATTTTCGGTATGCTGACATTTTCATACTGCGTGCTAGCTAGCATGACGGAGTTTCTATACAGCTGGGTGGGTGCTATGTTACTGATGTTGAACTTTATTTTGTTCATACGGTTAATTATTAGAGTTGCCAACCGTCCCGTAAAAACAGAATCGCCTGGTATTCAGAGAAAATATTACGCGCTTCGTACTGAGGTGAAAAGGAACACAGTTTGTCCCGGACTTCAGCTACAATGAAAAAGACACAAAGCTGAAGCTGCACAGCTGCCTCTTCTTCTCTCATTCTCTCCTCTCCCTCTCCTGTTTCTACTTCAATCATGAAACTGATCAATGATCAGCTGATCGGCTTTTCTCTCTTGTTTATTTATCGCCCACTTTGCGCCAGAAAGAGGAAACCAGCGGATGTCGCGTTAAACAACAGCAGCACTTTAAGCTTGATCAGCTGTTGTTAGAATTTATTTAATATTAATTTCTAGTATCAGCTGATGTTTGCTGGAGCCACAGCTGTAAAGCTGCTGGTCATGATGTTGGTTTGGTTATCTGGTGAGAGGGAAACATGAAGATGAAACCAGGAGATGTCCTTACTGAATCATCAGAGCTGAACAGGTGATGGAGAAACAGGTTTACCTTTTGGGTGACATGAATGAGTTGAAGGGAAGTTATGAACTGTTTCTGAGAGACAAATAACACCAGGATCCTTTTCTATGTAGCTGACAGCTGGTAACTGTGCAGGGGCGGATCTAGCAAATTTTTGCCAGGGGCCAGGTAGGGCATTAACAGGAAAGGGGGCACAAGGAAATAGTTTTCTTTATTATTCTCATTTAAAATGTCTCGCTTTTAAAAAATAATTATCTGAGTCTTACAACAAACAATTGATAGATTGATACATATATACCATCAGAACAGTGTACATCACTGTCACAACAGTGTTTATTTTCATTCAAAGGCTTTATGATTTTTCCTATAATGGTGGGCGGTCTCTAGTCAAAATGCCCGGGACGATTTTTTTTGTCCCAGTCCAGCTCTGTATGCAGCTCATCTGCAGTCTGGTGTTACCTACATCTTCCTATTCAGAAGGCAGAATTTCCAAGTTCTGAGTACAATCAAAAGCACCACGACTGCAGTTTTTGTGTTGGATGTAAAAAGCGCACATGACGCTGTGACGTAGGCTAGAATCATGGTGGCGGTCAACGACGGTCCAGGCGTGGGATTTCTCTTGTGGAAATGTGCACATTATTTTTTCCTTTCTGTTGGTAGGTGGCACAGTGCACTTGTGGCAAGTAAGCAAGCTAGAAGACTGGCAGTCTGGCTGGGTATCCAGTTACGGAAGCAACACATTAACAAGAGAATTCTGAGTAAAACCAAAGTTACTTTCCCTAGTAACTAGTTACTCTGAAAGTAACGAGTAACTTGAAGTAACTGAGTTACTTTTTTAGAGAAGTAACTAGTAAAGTAACTAAGTTACTAATTTAAAGTAACTTACCCAACACTGGCAGTTACTGATGTGTTAAACTGTGTGTGTGCAGGCTGTGGCTCTGTTTCACTTCCACAGTTCAACTACAGAGGGCGCTAAAAGGGTCCAGGTCATGTTAGTCTAAGTGCTTGAAAAAAGGTTCAGTTTCCTTCTTTTTAAGATATCCAGGCTGAACTTCATGACAACAATTAAAGTGTCTACCAATGAGAGTTCCATTGAGATACTGTGATTGATCTATGTGGTAAACACTTCCAGACCAGCAGGTTTAGGGAAGTCACACACACACACACACACACACACACACACACACACACACACACACACACACACACACACACACACACACACACACAGACGATACTCTTTGTTCACATGTATACCTATGTAAGACGTCATGTGTTAATGAACCTTTGCATATTCATGTACCGCAATAAAAGATCAGTGTTACGAGGGAGCGGACAAGAACAACAGAGGTCAAGCGAAGGAACGGCGCTGGTCTCGTCCTCGCCCTCATGCATGAGTAACACAAATAACTTTTGTGACTTGTGTGTTGCTTTTTGCTACGTAGTAGAATTGTCCTGAACGTTCCAGCGAATAGGTTTATGCTACAAACCTATCATATATGTTTTCCTCTTCAGAGATTACAAAAATTTTCACATTCAAAATAAGTCTTTAAATCCATTTTAAATTTCATGCCATTTGGCTAATTGTGCCATTTACTTTGAGTATTTTATATTAAATAATGTCAAAATGAGACAGCAAAAAATAATTTGATTTCTAAACAAATTAATTAATATGCCTCTTTATTCCTAAGAAAACAGTCAGCTTTGAGATGTTGTTTATTTTTTTTTTTTAGATAGCACAGAAAGGAAACAGGAGGGTGACGAGAGTGTGAGGGGAAATGACACAGGAAACGGTCAGATGCATCCAAAACATATGAAGGAAGTGATAAAAAGGAAACAACTCATTCAGTAACTTCAGTTTTCTGATGATCTGACAGAGTGAAGAGTCAGACGCTGTTCTTCTGAAGTTTAACAACTTTTCTGCATCAGAATGAAAATCCTCCATTTTCTCTTCTTCTGCTTCTTGTCAGGTGAGGACTGATGATCTTAATGTTGCTCTTTAATTTTAATTTTAACTAAAAACATACTCAACTTTATAAATCACCTTATGAAATAAATATGTTTACTAGAGTTGGATGTCTCAAGACCACTTTTACGTGGGCTCGGTCTCGCTGTCTCGGTCTCGCTGTGTCAGATCGACATAGTGGTCGGGAGATTTGGAGTCAACAGTATCATGACAGACAACGTAACGTTCGATATTGGCTGTATCCCAATTCAGAGTCTGCAGCCTTAACGGTCCTCAAGGGCCACTCAAAGACCACTAAGGCCTGAAGTGCGAGGCTTCTGAAATGGGACGGTCTAGCCTCCGTCGCGCTGCCTAGGTTGCCTAGCAACCATGACACTAACAGCTGGAAAAGTTTCATACAGCTTTGTTTGACAGAATATAATGACATGTAAATATAATATGGCCAATATTAAAGTTATTATTTCAATCAGTATTAGTTATTACAGCAGTGAATGACTCTGTTTCAAATACTGAGCTGCAGTAAAAATTCAAGCTGCATTTATTTATATTTCCTGTCATCTTAAATCTTCACTCAAAGACAGGTTTCTTTGACACTGTATATATAACTGTGTTATATATAAGAGACAAATATTGTTCTTTGAATATGTTGGCATTACTAAATTTGTCTCAGTGCTTACTTTAAATATTGATAAAATCATCACATTCTCTGTAAGATTAAGGTCGACTATTAAACTACGTATATTTTAAAGTAAAGGCTTTAAAACCAAGTTAGTACAAACATCACTAATGTCACATTACTTTCCCGACATGTGGCCAACAGTAATGTTTTAATGTTCTTCGTTATAAAACATTTGCACATCAATAAGTGACATAATATTCAGCACTTACTTTTAAAAGTTTACTCTTTGGGCGCCCCTGTTCTACTGTTTCTTTCCGGCAAAATTATCGACACCCACCGCCGCGCTATGCATTCTGGGATAGTTTGGGCCACGAAGTCTACACCGCCACATTCTTAAAATTCAGGGAAATGAAGGACGCATTTGAGGGCTGCATTTCGAGCAGCCTTTGAATTGGGACAGCCTTTATGGCGTCGCGTCTCATATTCCGATATAAGACATCTATCATCCCGATAATGATATAAATCACAACAATTTAACATTTTCTGTAAATTCTGTGAATCTCGGGCAGCTCGACTTGCTTGAAGTGTTTCCAGCTGGGCGTCGTGTACCTGCAGTCGAGTGTTTTAACGATGTATGAAACGATACGTTTTCAGACATGAGTTTTAACGGCCGCCATTTTCTATGTGAGTATTTATTACACGGCGTGCTGCGGGGAAAAGCCTGTTCTAACATTGAGTATAAGGATGATTTTTTAGCACCTGACGGCTCTTTTTTTGCTTCTCATCCATAAATACTCTGCATACTCTTTCACGTATATATATCATCCGATATATATCGTTATATCGAACAGCCCAATGCCAGGATATAGCATAATATCATTATGTGAAAAACAGAGAGGGTGACAGTCGACAGTCGAGAGGAGCGTGCATCTGTCCTCTCAGTAAATAAGTGGGACAGTAGACAGCGGTGAGGAGGGCTGTGCGAAAGCAAAAACACATAAATATGCCTGACACCCGTAAACGAAGCAGCATCTGGCTGCAGTTTAAAGACTTTTTGTCTCGTCTCAACTTTGTCTTGGTCTCAATACTCTCTGGTCTTGGTATTGTCTTGATCTTGGTCTTGGTTCAGTCTAGACAACAAGTTTAATATTTACATACTGAATAATGTTGTGATTATCCATCTTCTTTTAAATGTATTATTATTATTTTTTATCTGACAGGTCCAGCTGGGCTCGTCAAGGCAAAACATAATATTTGGTCTGCAGCTGAAGGATTTAATGGCACGCTTAACTGCAACTTATCTTTGTCTGGAAGCACAAAGTTCTTCTGTAAGGAAAAATGTGAGCGAGCAGAAGATATCCTCATTAAAACAGATGAAAGCACAGCTCAGAGTGGGAGATTCAGCATGAAGTATAAAGATGGATCTCCAAGAAGAGGAATTGTGCTTTTAAGCTTCTCACAAATGATCAAGTCTGATTCAGGAATGTACAGGTGTGGTTTGGGAAGATCTTCTGTTCCAGATTCATACTTTGACTTTGAGGTCAGAGTTTCAAATGGTGAGTTTTTAGTAAAGGTGAGTGGAATTGAAAATGTGGAGACCCCCAGGTTTAATTTAGTAATGTGGACCACTTTTAGATCAACCTGTTCAATCAATAAATACAAGCACGTTTTACCTGTTATTCTACTTAAGTGTCCATGTTATATGGCATGTGACAACTGTACTAAGATAACGTTTTAGCACCTCAGCGTAAAGCCTACAATAATATTCAATGATTTATTGATTCAAATTTAGACTGCTAAAAATGAGCTTTACACCACCTCCAACTATCAAAGTCTAAAGCAAAATCTTGCTTTTGTTCAGATTTTCTTTTCTCTATAACTGATTTTGAGCATCAGTATCATGGTTTATATCATGATTTTAATAGATAAAATCTACTAATTTAATTCCTACGATGGAGAGTAACAGAAGAAATGTTTGACCTAAAAAGTTTATGATCTTCCAAGAGTGTCATCATGCTACAAAGAAGTTAGTCACCCAGCCTGGTGTGGATATCAGGCTCATCTTCTAGCTACTATGAACTTAACTCTGCTCTTCAAGTTCATAGTATGAATGTTACGTTTTGCATGGCTTAAGCCCCACGCCCCCGGTACCGGGGGCAAAAAGGAGGAGATCACGTTTAATCGGTTATAACGCCGGTTGAGAAATATAAATCCAGATGTGTGGTATCCACAGAAACCTCAGAATCTCAGCTAAAATGTCATATAAACCATTTCTACAACCACCAAACACACCGAAAACAAGCCGCGATTAAACGAGCAGTTACGTAAATGCGCAGAAGTACGCTAAACACACAAAACCGAACGAGAAATTCTTCAGACTTCATGTAACCAGTTAAAAATAGGCTGGTTAGCTTCCAGGGCTATCACTGATTCCACACACGAAGTTTCACCACGATCAGACCAAAATTCACTGAATTAGCCGCAAAAGAAGACCACAAAAACACACAGCGGCGCAAATGCGCTAAGACAGAAATTGGCTTACCGTCCCGATTTCCTCCGTTATTTTCGCCGGTAGCCGGTAGCCATGTGATAGCCGGTAATTACCATGCCAACCTAGCTGCATCAGAGCCGTTTTCGTCAACAACCTCCATTTTAGACCCACCTACAGACACGTGACTGGACAGACGCCACATGCAATAAATTTGGACACACGTGGGTTTTGGCATTACAACGTCTGATTGGTTGAAGTGACGTGAACGTGGCATCGTTACTTTGACTCTATTGGCTAAAACGATTAAAAAGAGGTATCAATCATGCAAACTGACCAAAAGACCCCAAAGTTACAGCCCCTCAAAATTTAAAGGGCCAGAGGCCAATGACGCGCCCCATGCGCACAGCAGAAAAGGGCCACTAGCATGTAAATGTGTGGTTAATTCTTCAAAAACATATTTTTAAAAAAAAGCATTTTTAGGCCTGTTAATAAAATTTATTAATTTCTGCTCTTTAATACCTAAAAAAAATAAACTGGCATGGTGTGCAATTGTGTGCCAAAATTGGACATTTTTGTACAACGTCTGGATATTCATATATTGACAGGGCTGTAGTTTTTCACTGTTTTACTTTAGAAACACAAATCTTTGCACAGATTATGCTTATATGTTGGTTACTGGATTTCTGGAACCAAATATGATCTGAGCCATATTTTTAAAAGGGTTATATGCTAAAAATTACAAAAAAAAATTAGGCGAGAATAAAATCTACTTACTTTTTCTGTGTTCCAGTCTCAGTAACTTTGACACAGTAATATCTGCTTTAATATTTACACCTCTGATTAAATGTCCCAAGTGTTAGCTTCATTTTGATACCAAGATTGTAAGGACAGAGTTTGTAATTGCAGAGAAATAATCAATTTAATTTAGGCATTACATTTTCGAGCAGGAAGCTCAGAAACCCCCTTGGGGCTGAAGAGGTTATGCAACAAAAAGTTTTGATTCTCAGAGGATCAGGTAAGAATGTGTTCTTCAGATTTTTCTGATTTATTATGATCCAATCATTTGATCCATGAAATATAATCATAATATAACAGTGTAAAAAATGACCCAACACACTAGTATGTTGTATGTTGTATGCTTGTGGGGTGTTTATTGAAGTACCACACATGTGGCTGTACGTTTCGGCACATAGTTCACCAACTTTTCAGTAAGTCATAAGCACACAAACTCCCTCTCTCAGGTCTCCGCCTTCAATATATATATAGGGCTTTGGAGCGTGATGTCACGGGAGGTGGGCCACGCTCCCTGCCGCCATGACAGTAGGCCAGACAAAGGAAACAGCTTCAGCTTTCACACCTTGGCGCATGTGATTAGAGGATCACCAGGGGGTCCTTTGTCCCTCCTTGGGGGGAAACTCCCACTGGGTTTAAATCTGGGACTCTCGGCCATTTGACCTTAGAACTGAAGAAGCTTCTCGGATGAGAGGTGAAACGTCTTCAAGCAACTTAAAGAAGTCCAGACGCTTTTCTTTGCAAACTCCTTTGACTACGATGACCTGGATGACTGAGAACCTTCACAGACAGCTTCAGCTGTGGTTCGTACGTGTTGTGTTGTCGGTTGCAACGTTAGATCACACGATCGTGAAGGCAAGAAGCTGGATAATGGGCTCTCTTTTCATCGTTTTCCATCCTGGAGGCAACGTGAGGGATCCCATGTATCTGATATCACTAAACAAAGACGTCAGGCATGGATTGCAGCGGTGACACGAGCGGTTATCGAGTTCTCTGCAAGAGGGCTTTGGAGCGTGATGTCACTGGAGGTGGGCCACGCCCCCTTTCCGCCATGACAGTAGGCTAGACACAGGATTCAGCTTCAGCTATGGTTCGTACGTGTTGTGTTATCAGTTGCAACGTTTGATCACACGATCGTGAAGGCAAGAAGCCGGATAATGGGCTCTCTTTTCATCGTTTTTCAACCTGGAGGCAATGTGAGGGATCCCATGTATCCGATATTACTAAACAAAGACGCCAGGCTTGCATTGCAGCGTGAGAGACGAGCGGATCGAGTTCTGTGCAATCCCCAGCTTTTTGTTGGTTTGGTCTCCGCATCTTCTTTCCGGTGAGTTCTAAATTAATTCATATCACTATTAAAATGCTTTTAGTGTTATTTTCAATGTGCTGAGGTCATAGATAATGAGATAAAACATGCTAATGTGTGATGCTGCAGAACCACGTCATGTCATCATGTCGACTGAGTAGCTTATGATTTAGCATTATTGCAGGCAAACCAGCATATGAAATGGATGTAGCAAATCCAGACTGGGCACCAACACTGCTCATGGGCCTCTAAAAACATACTAAATTGCTCTCATTGTACACTAATCCGCACATAACTTCCAGATGAATCACACACCTGTCATGTGCACTAATTTTATCTTACAGGCTTTTATGCAGCTGGAGAGTCTGAAGGTGTGCCCCGTGCAGAAGTAATCGATGAAGATCTGACAGAAGAACAACAACAAAATTACAATGTCATAGCTGTGGCCAGCAGTTGTGTTGGACAAGTGGAGGTTGAGGTACCACCTGTAAATGTGGACAGTGGTGATCGGACAGACAGCATCACAGAAGCTAAAGGGCAGACGAAGCATTGTGTGTGCAATGAACAGGGCAGAGCAGAAATAAACACAACACTGCTTGATAAGATTGTTAAGGTTTGCTGTGTTTTGGTGAATATGTGCCCCAGTGTGGTTGTCAGACCAGCGCCAAATGAAACTTGCTCTTGTTGAGTATTCATAAAGCTGTTGTGTTGCATGTGTAGTTCATTGTAAATAATTGTACTTTGTGTGAAGTAGTTTCAATAAAACAGAAAAGAATAGTATACATGTTTTTTTTATTTTATTCTTGATCTTATCACATGTACTTAGCAAGTACATAGAAATGAAATGCAAACTATTTAGAATAGAATAGAATAGAATAGAATAGAATAGCCTTTATTGTCATTGTACAGGGTACAACGAAATTGGAGTGCCACTCCCTTGGTGCAAAAATACAATAATAAATATAATTGTAAAATATAAAAGGTACATTAAAACAAACAATAGTAAGTACAATATATACAGGATAGCACAATATATACAGGATAGCAGCATTAATATAATGACAGTAAGAATAGCAGCATAATAATTGACGGTGACAGTATTTACATGGCAACACACAGCTGGCATCAATCTTGAACCACAAAATGAAACATTACAGGCTATTTAGAGCAGCACATTGTTTGGAGAAGTATTTCCCAACAAGTTCAGGAAGACACACTTTAAGAAAGAAGTCTTGTGCTTGCTTTAAACGTGGTTCCCAGAAATCCACATCAGGGAAGATGCGTATGACAGGTCTCTCTGTGTCCACACAACGAGGTCACAGTGCAGTTTCATTCAGTCGTTGTGAGTGCAGTACCTGAAACACACAAAAACCACTTTTAATAAAAGGTCTGTAATGAACCAAGGCTAATATAGATGGTTTGGCTGTACGTGCAAATCAAAAACTGTAACAAGGAAGTTGTTTAGAAAGTTATCATGTTCAAACCGACTTACCTTTGTCTTAACGACAACGTACTCGCAGCGTGGAGGCATAAAGATGGACAAATCTTGCACCCAGCCGTTCGTGAATTGGATGTGGGCCTCCAGGGTAGGTCGTCTGGGTTTCCACTCCGCTTCCTTATTTCATACGGGTCCACATTACCGATGCACGCAATTTTTTGAAAGTACCGTCTCTTGGCGTCTGGGCGCAATCGGTCGCGATACAGCCCTTTGTCTGTGGAGTCAGCGCATACACAGCAAACCAGTTTAAGAATTATGCTTATTATTATTAATAAGAACCTTCAGACTCTGCAGCTGCATAATAAAAGCCTGTAAGATAAAATTAGTGCACATGACAGGTGTGTGATTCATCTGGAAGTTATGTGCGGATTAGTGTACAATGAGAGCAATTTAGTATGTTTTTAGAGGCCCATGAGCAGTGTTGGTGCCCAGTCTGGATTTGTTACATCCATTTCATATGCTGGTTTGCCTGCAATAATGTTAAATCATAAGCTACTCAGTCGACATGATGACATGACGTGGTTCTGCAGCATCACACATTAGCATGTTTTATCTCATTATCTATGACCTCAGCACATTGAAAATAACACTAAAAGCCTTTTAATAGTGATATGAATTAATTTAGAACTCACCGGAAAGAAGATGCGGAGACCAAACCAACAAAAAGCTGGGGATTGCACAGAACTCGATCCACTCGTCTCACCGCTGCAATGCAAGCCTGACGTCTTTGTTTAGTAATATCGGATACATGGGATCCCTCACATTGCCTCCAGGTTGAAAAACGATGAAAAGAGAGCCCATTATCCAGCTTCTTGCCTTCACAATCGTGTGATCAAACGTTGCAACTGATAACACAACACGTACGAACCATAGCTGAAGCTGTATCCTGTGTCTAGCCTACTGTCATGGCGGAAAGGGGGCGTGGCCCACCTCCAGTGACGTCAACTCCAAAGCCCTATAGGGAGAAACCTCAATGGTTAAATGACCCCCACCAGTCCCTCCCCCTTGAGCTCACTGCCCCACTCCTCCCCTGCAGCTGAGCCAGGGACCACACCTCCCCCACAAACTGGTTCAGTTCAGACTAATTAAGGTTCTTCTATTTCACAGATCTGGATAAAAACGTTGGTTTTTATCGCACACAAACTGAGGGAGAAAAGATCACATTGGTATGTTCCAACAACACATATGGACACAGGAAGTTCTTCTGTAAGAGTGAGTGTAAGAATGAAGGGGAGATCCTCATTGACACAACTAATAACAAATCTGAGAGTGGCAGATACAGCATTGAACACAGACCAGGATCTGTGTACGGACTGTATGCAACCATCACACAGTCGTCCAAGTCAGACACCGGAAAGTACATCTGTGGTTATGGAAACCCTCTGTCTCCTGATTCATATGCGAATGAATATGTTCTTGTCATTGATGGTAAGTTTCTTTTTAAAATAGTAAAAAAACTTCTAACTTTTGGTGACTTTGAGGTGAGATTGTTGTTACTGCCAGAGGTCAGCTGATTGGTTGAGACACCATTATACCTTTCTAACATCAAATACAGGACAAATAATGTCCATGTTTTTTGTTGAAGTCTGGATGTCCGATCTCAGAGTATTAATCTCCTGTTGTGCTGATAAATTTATTCCTCTGTTTATTCACAAATATAAACCATATTTGTTATGATGCTTTTAAAAATATACAGATATTTAAATATAGTAAGTTTCACAGTCATAATGTGCACTGATGATTTTTAATCAGTGCACATATTATATATGAAACATCATTTTTTATATTATTAAAAGTTTTTTAACAATTTGAAATCTAAGGTTATGTGTGTTTAAGAAGCATGTGCTCCACTTTGAATACATTTTTTAAAGTTGTGATGGTGGAGCTAAAATTGAGGGGAAAACATCATCATCATCATCATCTTTCACTAAAGCTCAGTGTTTCTACTCCTACAGGTGAAAACATATGTAGTGTGCAGGATATGAGATTCCCCAGTCTAATGTGTAAAAGAGTATTAGCTTATCCATCAGCTGATCTGATGAGACTGAACGTGACTTTGTGGTTTATCTGAAAAAGTAATAATGATGTAAAGAACAGGAAAGCAGGCAGCTGAGTGATTACAGATCTTCCCTATTGAACTTGCACATAAGCTTCATGTTAATGCTGCATTTAGTGCTTCATAAATGTTTGTATTTACCTGTATGATAATATGATTAGTTTTACTGGATTTGTCTGTATCGCTATTGATTTAGTATTGATATTTTTGTGTTTGTTGTTCACAGATTCAAACCCACCTACTTCCACTCTACAGACAGCAACAACACAGAGTGAAAGTGTCACTCCAGGAGTCTCTACACATTGTCCTGACTCCTCCTGGCTTCTGGTTGTGCGTGCGTCCTTGGATGGTGTTTTGCTGATAGCTGTTTTCCTCATGCTCTTCTACATTAGTAAGACAAGGAGGAACTTTGGACTGAACACCAGAGAAAATGACATAAAGATGGAGGTGAGTTTGTGTCACTTGTTTTCTGTCTGTTGTTGCAGGTTTCAGTGAGTGTTGTTGATTCATGCTGTCAGTGTGACTTTCTCAGTGAAATGTAGTGAAAAGAGGTGATGTTACCTGTCATTACGGTTTCTTCAATAATATCCTTGTAGTCTTCACCAGCAGTGGGAGGTGAAATTGACAATATTTTCTATAATTATGTAGATATAAGAGCATACAACATATTTTATGGTCCTTTCTGAAGTTATTCCACAGCATCATAATTTCATGATGTCATATCTAAAAGTGTGAAAGCACCTTTAGTCCTGTTTCCTGACACTGCAGCACATGTAAGCTGCTCTGAAGCAAATCTGTTGAACTTATGATATTTATAATGTTACGTTTTTTTGTTTGTTTGTTTCTCTGGAATAAACTTTGTGCTTCTTATTTTTAAAGTTCAATTTGCATTAAACTGTGATGTTGCATGAGGCTAGTGAAAATCTGTTTGCATCTCAGGTTTTAAGTGTTTGTTTGTTTTTTTCATTTTCAGTTATCTGTAACACATGAGAACTGGGATCCAACTTCCAAACACAAAGAGTCCAAAAGCAGCAGGACCAAACCCACTCTGCATTATTAAAGACCAAAATCTAACAAGTAAAAATGAATTTTGATATTTTTGGACCTGTATCTGAGATTTCATGATCACCTCCATATAATTTGCTTCACTATGATTCATTTTGTTCCTGTTATTCAAATGCATACATGTACATTGATGTACTTCATTGCAGAGGTGGGAAGTAACAAAGTACAAATACTGTACTGTACAGTTTTCAGGTATCTGTACTGGATTTGTTTTTCTTTTGTACTTTTTAATTTACTCCCTACATATTTAAACAAATATCTGTTCTTTCTACTTCTTACATTTTCAAAACAGGCTTTTTACTTTTGCTTTAACACATTTCAGGAGAGTTATTATTTTGTCACTTCCTCCAAACATCACACAGATTTGAGCCTAAACAGAAACACATGAAAGGCAGTCCTGTTCATTTAGTAATTAGCAGCAGATGTCGCATGAAAGGAGATGTGTGCCAAAGTCAGGGGTTAAACATGGGACAGTGTTTTTTGTTTTTTTGAGGGGTTTTATGTCACAACACACTGGAACGACTGCAGGTGTCCATAAGTTGTGGTACTTCAGCAGCATGAGCTACTGAAGAGGAGCAAACAGAAAAGGAGTAACTGTTTTAACTGTCATGTAATTTCAAATGCAACGTTTCTATAATGTCAACAAACATCAGCAAATACACAAACTGGTGAAGCTGCTGTGTTTCACAGGAAGAGAAAAGAAAGAGCTAACTTCACTCAGAGAAGGAAAAAGATAACAAAGAGGACAGGAGAGGATTTAAAGGGAAGGACTGCTAAGTGGAATTTGATAACCTGGAAATGTAAAGCTCATGTTTGTAAGTTACACATTGGTTGAGTTCATGTTACATTATGTGTGAAACATGGTGCAAAACAAACTGAGCCACACTGTGTTATTTGAAGGTTGCATGTTAGTGCAGGATAAACAGGTTAGTTTGCTGTGCTGTAAATGATTAAAGTAAAGAACAGTGTGGAACTGCTGCACAGTGGCTGTGGTTTCATGCTCAGAGTAAGGTTACATCAAGTGTGGCAGTCTTAGCTGATGATGCTTATGACTTATAAAATGACTTTTATAAGTCATTTTTTTCCAAATTATTTCCTATTGATGGTCTTTTTATAACTAAATATGTTGTTAAAGTACATTTTTTAGAAGTTGGGTAATTAGTGGTACGGTAGAGTACTAAGGTCACATTAATGAAAGGAAGGAGATTTACCTCAAAATAGTGTTTTGAGAGAAGTCGAAATGTGGAGATTACAGTTGTTATTTCAAGCCAGACAAATGCCACAGCAGCTACACCCTCACAAAATGCCTCAGTGAAACAAATCAACTTTAATTGAAGCTTCAGTGGCAGAAAGGATCGCCACAGAGGAGGAGGAGGAGGGGGTTTCTAGGCGGGTCTCGTTTAAAAGACCCGCCTAGACTCAAAATCATACATTGATTTTGAGCCTGTGAGGGGTTGTTAGACCCCTCACAGGCTGCATGCTTGTGATACAGCGGTGATCATTTCAAAGAATTTAAAGGATGAGCTCAATAATAATTTCTAAGAATCTTCTAATCAAAGCTCAAACTGTTGATTTTGAGCCTGTGAGGGGTTTTTAGACCCCTCACAGGATGCATGCTTGTGATACAGCATGCATCCTCTTCATTGCACAAGGGTGTAAACATTGATATCCTTGCTTCTTCCCTGCCAGACATTTCATTTTATACAAATCCAGCTAACAAATTTGTGTCTTTTTCCCCCTTCTGACCTGATGCAGAAAGAGGCATTTATGTGGCCTCTACTAATTTCAATTTTATATATTAATCACAGTGAAAGTGTGTGTGTGTCCTCCCATGCTCAGAAGTCTGGGCGCTTAAGTTAATTTGCCAAGTTTGAATTAGCAACTAAGGAAGAACAAACTTGGAGTGCTTGATGTTTCTCTGCTTGCACTGAGATCCACATCCTTGAAATGAAAAAAGAAAAGAAAAAAAGTTAATTGTACTCTATATCTGTTACTCATATGTAACAGATATATATGAAGTCCATGTTTAGCAGCTGGGGGAGCGCTTTCACTCTGTGGGATATTTCCATCTGCCTGCAGAGAGCTCTGTTGTCACAGAGGGTGGACGGGGAGAAAAAGTCAGACCTGGTATTTTTGGCACTGTTTCTGGTTCTTCTGTTGAAGGTGCAGCTGCTACGATGCCGAGTAGACTGACACATTTTACTGATTCTTTTTCTTGACTCTTTCTTCCCCACTTTCTTTTCAGCTTTTCAGCTCCACCTTTTTTTCACTTTTTCATATCTCTGTTTCATCAACCACTTGTTCCGTATTAAACTCTGATGTTGCTTTAAGACATTTAAAGAAATAATACCAAACAAAAGTGAAACTGAGTGTGAAAAAGCTTCAGTGCTGTCACTTCTGTGCTTTACATGCTGCATCCTGTTGTGTCCACATTTTTGAAAGATGTCAAAGTTTGCATGATGGTGGATAAAAACAAAGCTGGAGCTGATTTAATTTTGGTGCAAAATTGGAACAAATGTTGTCGTCAGTGTTGGAGAAGTGAAGGCACAAAGCAGAAAGATGTCCCAGGTATGAGGAACGAGCTTCATAGTACAGATCCCAGGAACACGTGATGAGACATGATGATCCAAGTCAAGGTTTTGTTATTGTGTCTAAATAAGAGTGAAGTGAGGTGGAGACACTCTGTATAACTGTGTTTAAAGTCTAATAAAATATGCATCTGTGTTATTTTACACCACTGACTCGTCTCCATGTGTCTCTGCCTGTCAGCCTACATATCACAATAATAACACACCAAGTAATTAATCACCAAATGGAGACTGTGACACTGATACAAACTAAACTGCAGCTCATCATTGTTGTTCTGGATCTTTAACTTTCTTGTTCATCTCTCATCATCAGTGAAAACAGTCTGACTTATAAAGGCCGTTGTATGGACTGCAGGGTTCGTACGGGTGCTTGAAATCCTTGAAAGTGCTTGAATTCTGATGTCCTCTTTTCAAGGTTGTGAAAGTGCTTGAATTTCAGATGTGGTGCTTAAAAGTGCTTGAAAATGTAACTGTATTTCATTCACAATAAATAGCTATCTGATTGAATTGTTTTCTGATCAGATAGAGAAATAAAATGAGTAACAAAAAGCAAAAGCAATTTTCCCCCGCGTGGGCTGCCTTGCGTCTGTTTTAATATGTCACCCCGCCCCTCCCTCGGACAGTTGGGGATGAGTGCGCTAACATACCTGTAGGTTGCTGTTTTAATGCTTTTAATGTTTTTAATGATGGAAAACAACAATGGCGGAGTTTGCGCTCTCTGGTCGCATGATAGGTGAGTCCTAGTAAATAATTTTCCAGTACGCGACGCGTACGTTACACATGCTATTTAAAGAAAAAGAAAAAAAAAAGATTATTATTTAGCTAGCTATCAAACTCGCTGGAGACATGATTGAAATGCACTGAGTGTGATGCAGTATGGCAGCGCTATTACGGAATATGCTGTGAACTTAGCTAACATTACTTAGCAGTAATATGAGTAATTTACTCAAGTGAAAGCTTTAAACATTAGCCCGATACATAACTAGCTAACTTAAGGCTTTCTGATTAACCCTCTGGGGTCGACGGACCCAGATCCTCCATTTCAACTTGGGTCAAATGTGCGGACTTCAAACTATATACCAGTTTTTTTAAATTGTATTGATAGGTCACGTAAAACCGATGTTTTTTGTTTTTTATTTTGTTTTGTTTTGTTTTGTTTTGTTTTGGGAGGGGGGGTCTGAATACAACAGTGGCGTTTACTCCGGGAAGAAACGGCAAAAACTGTTTTTTATGGAGAGCGCTAGCAAAGACGCTTTGCTTGTGAGTGAAAAAAGAAAAACACTCCTTCCCTATTGGTGGAAAAATGTACCATGTCGACCAATCAAAAAATGATACAGCAACATGTGGTATTTGGTTGTTGGGAAGAGAGGGAAGAGAGAGAGCGAGTGAGCGAAAGAGAGAGAGAGAGTTTTGATACGAGATTTGTGACGTTTATCGTGTTTGGAGTCTCAAGTTAGTGTGTTGTCTTGTGTAGTTAGTGTGTAGTGTAGTAGTTGTGTTTTGTGTGTCAGTTCTACTAGTGAACGTTACAGTTGCTGCAAAAAAGCCACCAAAGGCAGGTTGCAGTGTAAACGCTGAGTGACACACCTGCTGTCAGACCTGCAGGTTTATCCCTGTGCTGTTCTCATCTGTGTTATAGTGACACAAACTATGTTTTGGAGTTGCATAAATAATTTGTGTGCCTTCTTATTTGATGCAGAACACCTGATTGTTCTGTAAATAGTTTTGAATGGTTATATAAAAAACGTCTGAGCCTTGGCTGCATTTTTAGGTAAATAGTACCATATAACTCTGTTGTTTGCAAAACTTGTTCATATTTTTTAAAAATGTCCAATTTCTATTACTAAGTTGTGAAAATGATTCTTTAAACATGCTTGTGGTTTTTACAGTCAAAAATATCACTTTCTACTTGTATTTTAAATTTTGTCTGAATTTAGATCAATTGTACTGACACATTATGTCAAAATGAGATAATAACAGATTGGCAAGATAAACAGTTTTTAATGGTGAAATATAGAGGCCAAATCAAAAGTAGTCGAAAACGGCCAATTATACCCTGGACACCAGAGGGTTAACGGCTAAAGGCAAAGTTGTCACCAAGTACTGTTTATATTTGTGTGTATTGCTGCAGCTTTTTTGAGTATTAATTTGGTACCTTTGGGTGAAATAATGGTAATATGAGTGATCCATATGGTCACAAAGAATAGCCACTTGTTTCTGTGCTACCAAAGTTCCCCGGCTTTCATTCAAAATATGTTTATCGCCACCGACACATTAAACTAGTTAAACAGTCAGTGCTGTTCTCCATGCCTGACTGACTTGATGTTATTAGCACAAACACTTTAAAGGTGATCATTTAGGACTTCAGCAATAATACAGACAGCAATGTAGTTAGCAATAAAACAGTTTTATTGGGAAATAACTTAAAAAACAAACAAACATCTGTCTCCTATTTTTTTGGCACACAGGAAAGAAACATCAATATCTAGACTTATTTATTTTTGTTTTTTTTTCAACAGGAGAAGAATATCTCTAACAAGTTGATTTGTTCACATTTGCACATCTTAATTTTTAAGTGAAATGTGCTTTTTGAGTTTATACACTAAGTATAAAAGGTGACCGTTCCTTTTGCAGTATTTTTGTGTGGTGCGTTTTTCTGAGTCCTAACAAAAGGGGAGCTAAGGTGTCTTTTCACATGGTCTTACTGAGGTGATGCGAATTGAAACATGCATTCTTTTTTTTTTTTTGGGGGCTGGAAAAGCTTAAAAACGGATCTTGAAAGTGCTTAAAAAGTGCTTGAATTTGACCCTGAAAAAAGCGTACGAACCCTGGGACTGATAACATCCAAAGCAGGTGCAGTGTGACCAAAAGCAGCAGGTCTGTAGATGTTAAATTGGACTGTTAGTCTGTTGCTGTGTGGGTGTAAACTGTTAAATGATGATTATTACACTGACTACACAAAACTACATGAACTACCAGCTTCAACTGATAATTAAAAGAAAAAAGTTTATTAAGTGTATCCTGGCATTTTAGTTTTTACTTTTAAGTATTTTTGTTATTTGTTATTTTTTATAGTTTCTTTTTGTGTCCTCTGTAAATGTGATTCTGGAGTTTTGTATTTTAGGTCATCTGTTGTTGTGGTTCTTTGTAAAGATGTTCTCAGTTCTTGGTTTACTGGTTGTGGGATTGTTTTACATCCTCGCTTTGTTAGCTCAGTCTGCTCTTTCATGTGTTCTTTGTTGTGTTGTACTGTTTACCTGCCTGTATGCTTGACTTCCTTTACTTCCTGGATTTGTGTTAATTTTATAATTTGGACTCGGATTTTGATTTATATCAGCCAATGAAATGGCTTTTGTTTTGTTTGTGAACTCTGCAGCTTTGCATTTGGCTCCTAACCTGCTACCATCCACAGTATGACAGTTTTATAGCTGCAGTGACAGTTTTATAGCTGCAGTGACAGTTTTATGGCTGCAGTGACAGTTTTATAGCTGCAGTGACAGTTTTATAGCTGCAGTGACAGTTTTATGGCTGCAGTGACAGTTTTATAGCTTCAGTGACAGTGCCAAGCCAACATCTTCTTAAATAGTCAGAGAGTGGGTGAGGTGGAGAAACAATATCTTGCTCTATACCTGTTGTGGTTTCATTCACTCAGAATATTCAAACTGAAACGTCTCTCGGAGGTTGTACGAATATATGCAAATAAAACATTCGGTAGTCGATTTGAATTTTTGTCTGTGCACCACAGTTCTCTGCAGTGGAGCCACAGACCACAGCCAAGCAACGACTGGGTTCTAAGATACCTGTGTACTCAGCTTTAAGGTCAGAGACACCAATAGTAAACTGGTTCTTGACTAAAACAGTGACAGCAGGGACTACAGCAACTGGAGACAGAGTGACATCACAGTAACCCAGGGGAGCATCTCAGTAGCACATAGGACAAGAAACCACTGTGAATCCTACCTTAAAAATACCTTCACTCAAGTCCAAAGTGCTGATGAAAGAGCATAAAGTCCAAAGCTAAGATGGCATTGGGCCTCAATACTGGTAGCAGCAGACACCAACACCACCACACACACACACACACACACACACACACACACACACACACACACACACAATAGAGGAGAGATAGAGTGCAAAGAGGAGTGAGAGAGAGAGAAAACAGAGTCAACATGGAGAGGACTGAGGGAGACTTTGCCTGGTAGGAGGGGTCATTATGAAAGCTGTCATCCTTCCCTGTGTTGTTGGTGTTTTTCTTGAGCAAAGTGGGTTGAGCGTGAATCATTCTTTGGTCCACCAGAAGCAGAGGAAGAAACATGTCTGAGTGCTATTATGTGGTCAACACCTGATCAAGGGAGTGCTGTCCATTTGGGCTTTAAGCTCTGAAACAATCCTGACTGTAGATAGAATGTTTCTCCTATATTGGCTTCTCTTCATTGTCTCCCTGTTAAATTCAGAGTCAAATTTAAAATGCTTCTCATCACATATAAGAACCTACATAATCAGGCCCTATCTTATCTTAACCTCCTAGGACCTGCCGTCCACATATGTGGACATCACATTTTTGGTCATTTTGACCAAAATACTCAGTTTTGCTCTACATGGGCCTGATATCCACTTATGAGGACATTATACTGCTACTGTTCTATCAAAATTTTAAATGAATATCCTCATTTGTGGCTCTCATTTTTCTTAAAAACAAAAATAAGGTAAAAAAAAAAATCTGGAAATTCTTTGTTTTTACATTCATCGGGCCCCAATATGTCCAAATATCAAAGAGAAATTAAAAATGCATACTGTGGAAGAGTTCGGGTCTTAGGAGGTTAAGTTTTTCCTTGTTGTGATCAGGTGACCCTGAATCCTTTCTTAATTATGCTAACATAGGTCTAGGCTGCTGGGGTCTTCCCATGATGCACACAGTGTTTCTTCTTTACTTGAATTTTTCCCTCACTATGTGTTCACACACCTCTATGCATTTAATCATTAGAGACGATTAATCTCTGGCTCTCTTCCCCAACAAGTTGCAGCAGAAACTTAAAAGTGAATTTTTCCTTCCCACTGTTACCTGGTCATCTGATTGTTGGTGCATTCTCTGTGTTATTGTAGGTTCTTTGTCTTACAATCTAAAGCATCTTGAGCAGACTGTTTTTGTGATTTGGTGCTGTAGAAATAAAATAGAATTGAACTGAATGTGTGTCACATAGGTGCACTGTGCTGTGCATTTATTAGCTTATTCCAGTAGAAACAACAGCTGTAGTGTGTGATCTCAGGTGGTATGATATTCATGACATTTTTACATTCAGGGTAAATTTAATTTAATTTTAATTAAATTCAAAGCATGGCTCACGTGACAGGAGAGTTACTTTTATAATCTCACACAAATGGTTCAGGACAAAAAGTCTGATCACTCAGTTAATCATATACAGTAACTAAAAACAATACAACAGTCTAGTTAATTGAAGTTTGCCACTCTCAGCATGGTTGGTATATTCAGTCTTTCTGCTCTGCATTGATTTTACATGTTGATTTTGGATATAAATTAGAGCAGGAGGGGGAAACTCCAGGCCTGAAGGGCTGGTGTCCTGCAGGTTTTAGATCTCACCCTTGTTCAACACACCTCAGAAATGCTTGATTAATGACAAAATATCTTCAGTCACTTTTTCATGTTTTAGAAGGGAATTATTAAGTCTCCAGTAGCAGCTCCTACAAGTTTGGGCAGCATTAGTATTGAAAAAGACCTGAAGTGATACCACTTTGTGATCCGTGAGTGGAGTTGGCATTATATTGGCTATAACATTATTCCTATGAGATTAACCAAAAGTCAATACGGGATTTAGAAGAGTTGGATTTCTTACTCCATGTAAATAGTCTGGCTTTAGGGTTTTTTACTCTCCAAATGTCTATTAAATGAAATCTTTGCATAAATGTATTTAAACAACAGGACAGAGAGTTATTTGAACTAGGTGGCCATCTGTCCAGTGAAGGATCTGGAGCAATGTTAAAATCGCCTCCAACTAATAACAAGAGATTAGGGTATTTGGATAACCAGAACAAAATGCGTGTTTCAAGGGCATCCAATAAGAAGTCATTATCAGACTTAGAATCAAAACCACACACGTTGGCAAGAAGAAGAAGTGTACCATCAATGTTGACAATCATTAACACATAGTGTCCTTCTGAGTCCATTTCAGAGTGCATAAAGTTCCCATTAAATTTGTTCTTCAGAATAATAACTCCTGCCGATCTTTCTGAACCATGTGAGAACCATAGGTCCTTGCCCCACTGTGTTTTCCAAAAAGCAGTATCCTTAATAACAGAGTGTGATTCTTGAAAAAAAAAAAACAAAGTCAGTATTCTGTTGATTTCCAAACAAAACAAAGCTTTTCGCTTAACAGTGTCTCTTAAGCCCCTGACATTGAGAGAACAAAGTGATATAGACAGTGCGGCTTTAACACAAAAATAATGAACAGTTTACTTCCCTTAGTTAACATGGAACTGGTATTAACTTTTATCCTGAACCTCAAAATTGTAAATAACTCCTTTGACATCTGTAAACTTATACCTCAAGGAGGGCAAGAAGCCTCCATCAACGCAGATGCAGCTTGATCCTCAGGCGATGTGAGCGTTGGGTGCATCTCTTTCCCTTCAATGATCACATGGACCCCTGCAAAGTGAGCTCTTTTTCCTTCTTTCCTTGGAGCATCAATAAGAGGCCAAAGCTTCTCTCGAATTGCTCTGTCGGCAGAGGACAGATCTTCAGTGAACCTCATGTGATTTTCTTTCAGAAAGGAGCAGTTTTTAGCTTTCCTCCAGATCAGGTCACGAGCTGATCTTGTCACAAATCGAATGATAACCAGCCTTGGTTTCTTCTGAGCTTCGCTGTAGCGGCCCAGGCGATGAACTACATCACTGCTGTTTTTGAATCCTGCACGTGTTTCCCCGGCAACAGTGCAGCAGATGTCAAGTGCTTTTCTGGTGATGTCTTCTTGCTTTTGCTCAGGGACACCTGAGAGCCTGAGATTCCATCTCCGATGGTATCTTTCAACTTCGTTGACCTTCAGTTCTACTTGAGACATTCTGCTGCTGTTTTTTTCACAAGTAGCTTTAACTGTTTTGGTGACATTCTTCAAAGATTCTATTTCCAAGAACATGAAATCAATAGACTTCTTCATGGCCTCGATGTTAACAGTCTTCTTGCTGATCATAGCCTCCAGATTATCTGAGCGCTCATTAATTAAAGTAGCAATGTTGTTTTGCACATCAGCAAGAGTTATATCACCTTTGTGTTTTTTACCATCTGGTCTGGCTGGAGTATCGGGGTCCGAGTCCGGCAGTGGCATCAGTTCAGGACTTTTGCTGCGGTTGTAGTCATGTTCGGCAGTCACGACATTCTTGGGGCTGATTTTTGAGCCAGCTACACCTGTGTTTCTCTCCATTTCCTTGGATGTTCCTTTGGTTAGACTTTTAAATTTCATGGGTGTTTCTTTTTCCTTCCTTTTGCTACCCTGAGTTGTTGGAAACATTGCTGAGGTAACAGAGCTTTCCTGCTGTTAGCTAAGCTATCGCTTTGCAAAGAGGCTCGGGTCGCTAAAAAGTTCTTTGAAGTATGGTTCAGGAAGCTGTTACTTAGAAGTGTCGCATACGTGTACTGAATAAACAGTCAGTAGGATAACTCACTTGTGATTCAGATAAAAAAACGACGGCTGAAAGGGAAGTAAAACTGCAAAATCCTGCTTAGCCACGGAGAAGAGCATCTACCTCGGTCATCATCTTGGCTGCCTCCGCGTCTGCAGCCTTAAAGGCCGCATTTTAAGGCCGATTACGTCACAGCGACGGCGCGAAGGCTGTCCCAATTCGAAGGCTGCTCGAAATGCGGCCCTCAAATGCGTCCTTCATTTCCCTGGATTTTAAGGATGTGGCGGTGTAGACTTCATGGCCCAACATATTCCAGACTTCATATCGCGGCGGTAGGTGTGGATAATTTTGCCGACAAAAACGGTGGAAGCGGAGCGGCCAAAAAGTAAACTTTCAAAAGTAAGTACTGAATAATATGTCACTTATTTATGTGCAAATGTTTAATAATGAAGAACATTAAAACATTACTGTTGGCCACATGCCAGCAAAGTTATGTGACATTAGTAATGTTTGTACTTTCAGCGGTAACTTGGTTTTAAAGCCTCTACTTCTAAATATATATATAGTTGACCTTCATCTTACAGAGAATGTGATGATTTTATGGATAATTAAAGTGACAAAATGTAATGTTTCCATTTATCCCAAATCTCAATAAGTGTGTCATATTGAAATCTGTTAGAGAAGGTAATTCTTTCAATTTTAAACAACCCATAGACAGTCTCATGCCAGTCATTTAGTGATGGATTTTTCACACTTAGCCATTTCTTAGTAATAGTCTTTGGGGCAGCCACACTCAGAATACCATATAACAGCTTGGACATTTTATCTACATTCACTGAGCATAAATATCCAAACAAAAGTTCATCCCAATTAAAGGGGAGTTGCATACTAAAAATGGTCTGTAACTCAGAGTGAATTGATACCCAAAAAGTGTTGATCAATGGACAAGACCAAAACAAGTGGAAGTGTTTTATTCCTTGGGCCCCACAGTTTCTCCAGCAGCTAGAGTGATTAGAATAATGATTACTTTGTGCAGGTGTAATAAAAAACCTACAGAGACTCTTCCAACCAAAACATCTCCATATATTAGAACTAGAAATTCTCCACTGAAAGGCACACTGCTGATACCAGATGTCAATTGAAATTGCCATATTTGTTTCCCTTTCCCATTTTTGTTTAATGTAGATAGTATTCAACTTCTTAACCTCTTGTAAACTCCTGTACAGTCTAGAAATCACCTTGAGGCCAGGATCTGCATGGTAAGCCTTGACAAATATATTCAAAACGGGAAGAGAGAAAAGATCTGTTCTCTTAGGTATAAAGTTATGTAGATGATGCCTGATTTGAAAAAGCCTGAAAAAATCCATATTGGTTAACTAGTATTGATCTTTTACTGATTGGAAGTCCCTAAGAGTTCCCTTATCATAAAACATACAATATGCCATTAAGCCTTGCCCTGCCCATTTTTTTATATCTTGCGTCTAACTTATTGGGTAAAAAAATCAAGGTCATAAGCGCACCATCTTAAGATCCTGGCCTCTTCATTCAAATCATTCTTATTAAGAAATTGTAACCAGAGTTTTAAAGGCAAGTTCATCCATCGGTTTCCTTGATTAATTTGTTTTTTAATAAGTGTCACGTCCCCTAAGCTTGCCTGAATTGGAAAATCTCTTGAGGCAGTTGTTTCTATTTCTTTCCATCTTGCTTGGTAGTCTACATTGCACCAACACGCTAAGATCCTCAGTTGAGCTGCAACATAGTAATCTTTCAAACATGGGAACCCCAACCCCCCTTTATCTTTAGCCAGCTGGATAGTTTGGTACTTAATCCGTGGTCTTTCCCCTGCCATATGAACCTGTAAATTATTTTGTCCCACTCCTGAAATTGTTTATCAGCTATTTCAACTGTGAGTGTTTGGAACAGATAAAGCATCCTAGGCAAGATGTTCATTTTGACTGTATCAATACGTGACTCAAAATTTAAAATTGGTATTAAGTTCCATCTTTTAATATCCTCATTTATTTTATAATACAAAGGTTTAAAATTTGCATGATATATTTTAGAGAGATCTCTAGTGATATTTACTCCAAAATACTTAATTTGCTCCAACTCCCAATTCAAATTAACTTTAGACTTAACTTCCTGATTTGGCTTATAATTAAAAGTTAATATCTGAATCTTCGATATATTTAGTTTATAACCTGATAGTGAGCTCAAGGTCTCCAGAAGTGATAACAGCAAAAGTAATATTTGGATTTGTCAAGTAAATCAAAATATCATCGACCCATGATCTTGACTCCAGTAATATTAACGCTTTGTATAACACTTTGACTCAGGGCCTCTATGAAAAGGGCAAAGAGTGGAGGACTAAATGGACAACCCTGGCGTGTCCCTCTCTGTAGATCGAGAAATTTAGAAAGCGCCCCGCTGTCTTTGATTCTTTCCCTTGGTGATTTATATAATGCTTGGATGATCATGATAAACGATTGATGAAATCCAAACGTGCCCATAACTTTGTATAGAAATTCCCAATTAACCCGATCAAAAGCCTTTTCAGCATCTAAGCTCATAAGGACCAGCTGAATTTTATTTTTAACTACATAATCAATAACATGTAATGTTCAGCGAACATTATTTTGCGTTTGTCTCTGCTTAATAAAACCAGTCTGATCCAAGCTAATTATCTGAACAAGAATATTTTCAATTCTTTTGGCAAGGATGTATGTAAATATCGGATTTTTTTCAATGAATATTAATGTTAGTCCGCGACTTTGATTCAGTTATGAATTTTGGTCCACTGTGTATTTGAGTTTGACACCCCTGCTTTAATTGGTAAAATGAAGTGGCAAACCGTCCTGGCTTTATAATTATGAGCTACAAGTATACTCTGATGGACAAAGTTAAGTGGCAAACCATCATACCTACTTAAATTTGTGCTGGAATTACTCTGTGACAGCAGAAATGTGCATAAACTACTTACGGTAGGACATTTTGCCAAAGCAGGATGGTTTGTCAGAACATCGGCTCCCTTCATTCACTTCAAAGAGCCGACTCTAAGAGCCGTTTCATTCACGGCCAACACATCATTAGTCACATGATGGTTTAACTTATTTAATTTCACTGAATATTTGAGACAAGCTAAAGTAGCATTATATATTTATGCTTAAGACACGGTGATATAATTGGCTATATTTTAATTAGTTCTCACGATGACTACGCTGAGCGATCCTGTTGGTGAACGTGGAATAAATCATCTGTAAACAAAGAACTTGTCCACATGGTGGCTGACAGGAGTAACAGCGACTCGTGAGATAATTAACAATGTGTTAAAGTCTTCTTTATCATGATCTTTTTTCACCTCTGAGGGGAAATTGGTCCTCTTTGTCTGTTCACTGCCTGCTGGAAACTTACCTGCTCGCTGCAGCTGCTCTTCCTCTCAGCTTCCCGGAGTAAGTCTGAAAACTCACCCGCCTGTCCTCCTGTCTGCACCTCTGCTCTGAAAAAGGAAAGGAAAGGTCAGACATGTTGTTCTTCTCCTCACTTCACCACACACCTGGAGAAACTCCCTCTCTGCAGCGCTTGGCCTTGATAGCACAAGGTCCTGGACCACATTTACATATCTTCATAAGTTAACAGATGTGAAGTATTTTCACATACGGCCCTTAAAGCTTTTGTTAAAATGCTCCACAACACTTGGTTTAATCTGGCTTTATGCAGAGAAATGTGACTGAACCATCAGCTGATGGAAATGTTTATCATTAAACTCCTCGTCTTCATCTGTTGGAAGTTTAACAGGTACACGTCCCTCACTCATCCTCAAAAGCAGATGCAACAGATGCTCCTGCCTTGGTTTGAAGACACCTGCATGCATACTTAGAAAATCCATCTGTACATGTCAGTAAGTATTTCACATTATCATTGTCTGCACAATATTCACCCATATCAGCCAAATCAGCCTCAAACTGTTTACGATTCCACTAACCAAAACTTTATTTCTGGGAAAAAGTCTTCTTGCTGGTTTATGAAGTGTGTAAGTATCCTCCCTCTTTAAACAATGTTTCACCTCCAGTAGTGACAACATTACACCTGCTTATTCCCCTGCAGCATTGAGAGGGTTATTCACACTGCCCAAACCCACCGAGTGAGCAGGGTCATGATATAATTTATGTCATGTGTTTTCCACGATCGCTATGAGACACAAGTGGTCAGACTGTGAGTGTTAACACATCTTATTTCATCCCCATCACACAAAAACACTCAGCAGTGCCTGTTTTATGCTTCCCACATCAACAGTTTCTCCTCATGTGCAACAGACTTGCTGTGATCCAGGGAATTGTGCAACACATCATCAGTTGCGTTACGCAGAACAAAGTGCACTTTATCTGCTTGAGCCTGGAAGCTGATAAAGAGCATTCACTAATGTGTCGTTAATTCAAACTGGAAATGTGAGGCTGGAAACCTGTTTCAGAAATCCTCTGGATCGCACCATGAATCTCATTTGTTTCACTGTTTAAAATAGGGAAGGTGTCTTTAGATGCTTGCTGGTTGTAACAACCAGTATCCCCTGACACCACACCCTGAACCCACTGCTCCACTCCTCCCCTGCAGCCGAGCACAAACCACACTGAGCACACACTGCTACTAAGAATCAACATGAACACGACAGAATTAACCAGCATTGTTAAAAGAACAATTATCGAGGACACACATTTGCTGGCTGTCTTAACTTGTTATCAGCTCCCAACACACATTATCAGCACATTTCCACACATGAGTGTTGTGAACACTGAGTGTTTTATGTCACAAAACACAAACAAGCTAATTTTTGACAGTTTCAACGATTCACTGGATAAATTTACATCTGAGATAAAAACTAGTGAAAAACTGCACATTCATGTTGTTTTCTGGAAGACAGGTTCAGAGTGACTTCCCAACAACCTGCAGACAACATTGTGCTTTTGTTTCTGTGTCAGATACAAAAAGGTGAACCTTATACACACCTGATTAATGTTTATGGGACTTATCTTGCTGTTATTGATGCTTTGGTTTGTCATTTTGTTAACAACATACACCCTGTTTCTGTCTGTCATCACTATAGCTGCATGTGTGCAATGTGGATATTGATGTTATGTAACAACGAGGCGCGTGTCGACAAATCCAGGAAGTCTTTGATGAAGCTCATATTCAGGCTCACTTCTTTAAGGGACAGTGATGTCACCGATGACATCTGAAGTCTCGCTGGTTCAGAAAGTGTTTCGAGTGTTGGTGCGAGTTACGAACAGTTTCAGCTGTGACACAGAGGAGCTTGTTTCCATGGAGCCTGCTAAAAGCAGAAGGGTTTCCTCCTGTGTGGCAACACTTTGAGCTGATCTTTCTCAGTAAAATGTTACAGATAATGTTCATGTCAATAATGAAATGTGTTCCTGCTAAAATACTCACAAGCTGTTGTTTTTTTGAATTGGGAAGGTGGGACACTCTCCTCAGTACCATGTGAAAGGGTTTTCCAGAGTCGGGGAGGTTATTACCAAAAAGAGAAACAAGCTCATTCCAAGCACAATGGGAGAAAAACAGAATTAATTTCTTAATAAAAATGAATAATGTCTCCATCACCTCAGTATTCAGGAGCACACTCTCTGTCCCATCATTTGAAAACACTGCAACAGTTTTAACATCAACATCTCACGTCCTGTTGGATTTATCTAAATAAACTGTAATCAGACTGATGAGTTTGTTAATAATTGTGCGCTGTTCACAGTGTTGTTAGTTTTGGTCTAAAATATTCTGACTTGAGCTGTTTGCACGGCATAACAGTCCATAGTTCAACGTTTCGGGGGGCCGACCACATGAAGAGTGGCAGCGGCGCGGGCAACTGAGGAGATCCGGAGGCCGGCCGCGTGGAAGACGGCGGCGGCAACTGAGCAAACGAGGGCGTGGCCTACGGCTCTCGGGCACCGGGCGTACCGGTGGAGGCTCGGTGGGTGCAGAACCAGACGATGGTGTGGTAACCACAGCCGACAAGACTGGACCAGATGGCAACATGGCAGCCGCAGGCGATGGAGCAAATGGTGGAGCAGGTGGCGGCTGAAAGGACTCTCCTGAGCCGCCAGAGGAGACAAAGAGGTGCCGGAGCAGTTCTCCTGAACCCCAGCAGAGTCGGATGCAGAGCCAGCAGGTGTGGAAAAATCTGGCTGAGGCAAAGCTAACTGTAGCTGCACAGGGTACGTACAAAAGTCTGTCTGAGCTTTGTCAGAAAGATGCAGTCCTCAGCTGACTGAATGAGCTCACCAGAGCTTTCAGCAGAGGATGGCAGCAAGTGAACAGGACTGGGCTAGAGAGGGACCTGGAAACAGAGCTAAAGCCTGAACAAATAATAGAGCTAGAAACTGACCTATGGTATGGTATGGGTGGGTGCAAGGGAAAGCTGGGCCCGAGCTGCCCTGGGAACAGGAACTGGAGGTGGAGACCGGAGCTCAGGAGCAGTAACAGTCACTGGGCAAACTAGGTTAATGGTGCCAAACACAGTTTCAGGAGACAGACGTACGGCAGGCTGGTTTGAGCAACTCTGCTGTTCTTAAGCTGTCCATGTTCAAATTAGCAGTCTTTGAAAGAGTCTTTGTATAGACAGATTCAGGCTTAGCAAACTCAGTAACTCTCAGCTCAGAAGGAGGTTACAGAAGCAGGTGTATTTTCACAGGCCATCACAGAATAAACTGCACAGTCCAAGGGTGTAACAATACCACAACAGTGTTAACAGGGACTGACACCAAAGCATGGTGAGCTGCTTTACATATAAATGTCTGTGAAACAAAAAAATTCAACCTGATTAATTATTTCTGAGGCACTAAGTTCAAGCATTTTAGCCAGTTTAACTATGGCAGGTTGCACTCTGCTACCATTTATGTTTATCAACTGAGGCGCAGAAAAGATCACAGAGGGGAAACTGTCGGACCAACACAGGAAGTCTCAGATGCAGAAGTTTTACTGTGTCCAGGGCTGGCTGGGCAGCACCGGAAATGTGAAAAGACAAAACAGGTTGGAACACAAACCAGTCACTAGAAGGAGCATCGGCTACAGAACACACAGTCTTAGACTGTTTGTGCTCCTCAGCACGCACTGTTTTATTTACAACTGTTGATGGTGTGTGGCTGGGCTCAGGCTGGGAAACCTCAGAATCAACAGGCTGAGGAATAAAACAGTCCAGCGGGGATACAGTGCCAGTAACAGCGTGTAGGTGAGTCTGGGGGTGGAATAACAGTCCTAACTTGACACCGAGGTGTCGCTCTGAATAATGTCTGTAGAGTTCAAACACACAGTGGTGGAGTTATCTGATTTAGGAGATACAGAGTCCACCGAAGACCAAACAGTGTTACTCACAGTGGTCGATCTGTCATGAAGTTCAGGATCAGAAAGCTCGAGCTGAGCGTGTGAAACACAGTCACTCTCTCCCACGGCTGCAGTCTGCTCAGCTGTACTGGAGCGACGGCGGCGTGAACGCCGTTTTCTGCCAATCTGACAATGTGTGATGTTTTGACAAACAGCGGTTTCCTGTTTTGTGCTCCTCGTTTGTTCTCGGTTGTGTTGCTGTCGTTCTTTTTGCTGCTGTGTGCATTGGTTTGTGTCCTCTGCATTCAGTGTGGTTTTGTGCAGTTCTGTAACTTGAGCAGTGATCATGTTCGATGTCTTAAATGGAGCCTTAATGATTTTAATGTTACTGTGTGTGTACCTGTTTGAGGTGGGGTTAATTGTGTATTGCTTTTATTTGATTAAGCATTGTTTAAATTTGTGTGTCTTGAAAAGTTATGAGGTTAATGTGTTGTTGCTGCACGATTTTGCTCATGTAAAGTTTGAGGTATTTGTGGCGGGTGTAGTTTGTGGCTTGGCTGCAGGGGAGGAGCAGCGGGTTCAGGGTTGTGGTGTCAGGGAACGCTGCTTTTATCAGCCGGCAAACATCATCTAATCATTCTTCCCTGTTTCAGTAGCACCCCAGACTGGTCCTGGACCGGATTCCCTTCACGATGAGTGCACGTTCAAAAGCGTCTGAGTTGATCTATTTTTTATTTATTTATTTATCTGATGGATCCGCCTTCCCCTTGTGTTGACCATTCTCACCTGCTGGTAAGCCTCAGTCCTGAACTCCTCTTCCCTGTATGGTTGAATGTGTAGTTTGTTTGTTTTTTAATTTGTTTTTTTTAAAAGTTGCTTTCCCTGTCTGGATAATAAATCTTGGAAGCACATCTCCTGCCTCATTTTAGTGTAAAGAACCAGTGTGCATTACTGTGTTATATATATAAATATGCATTAAAGCCACTAAAGTGTCTTATAATCCCTGTTAACACACACCTGCTGACACATGATACACAGTAATATGTATTTGAATACAACCTGAAACCTGTTAATGTTCTGATTTAACAGCAGATTTCTCCACATGCAGGACAGAGAAATTCCTGCATCTGTCACACAAAAAGTGGAAAAAATATTTGTTTGACATTTTAATCATAATAACAAAGAAATAAACTGTTGGTAGATCCACTTTTTACAACGAGTCATCCATCAGTAAAAATCTAACTCAAATCAAATACAACAAATTCAACATTCATATAAAAAAATCCATCCATCAGATGTTTGATCCCTGAAACATCTGATCAAACACCAGGGTTGGACACAGACTTTCTAATCTGACATCACAAAGTTATTCTGAAGATGTAAATCTAATTAAAAACTCCCCAAAACTACTATGAGAAAACCCTTAAAAGGTTCAATGACAGAAGAAAAATGCTTTACATATAAAATTAACAGAGGTTCCTGATAAATAGACTAATAAATGGAGAATAGCTGAACAGTTTCTGTGACACAGACCTAAAAATGCATAAATGCTCCATGATTTTCATTTGTATCCATCATCTTGAACAGTGGCTATAAATGTGTTCACTTCACTATTGTGTGATTTGGTTTCTTCACGTGTTTCCTTCAGTGCAAATAAAGGACTGTTAGAGTGTGTGCTGTGTGTTTTTCTGAAGCATGACAATCCTTTCCAACAAGTATTTCCAGCTGTTTGTCTCCCCTCTGCACTTTAGTCTTTCTTCCTGTCATGTCTATGTTTGTCCATAGACATGACAGGAAGTCTCCCTCAGCTCATTTTCTCCAAATCAGAAGCTTCAGATTTGTGGAGACGCTCTGCCTGCCAGACACAGCTCAGGGCAAAGAAACATATCTATCCTCCACATCTGTCATCTGAAAAATGACATTAAATGTTATCACTCTAGATACAATAAGAACAATTAAAAAAATCTCAAAGACATTAAGTTTACAGTCATATATGATCAAGAAAATCAACAATCTTCACATTTCAGAAACTGGAACCAGCTTTAAATGTGACTAAAATAATGATAAAACAATCAATTCTCTAATCATTGACTAACTGATGAATCACTGCAGCTCCAATATATTGTTGCATTTGACAACCCACTACAGCAAATACAGAATAAAACCACTAACCAGACTGATGAAAGATTTCAAACATACTGAATATGAAGAGTAGTATCATTTAAACTCACATGATTATCAGCCATAAGAACAAATTCAGATTTATATTGATGTAAGGTATATAAATGTAAGTACAGTTTGAATCAGTGCAATATTATTTTCACACATCAATGGACCACTGAACTTCTCAGCTTCTAAAATGTAAAGCCTCATTTAGAAACTACACAAGTACATATAATGGTCAGGGATCAACATGAACCTGTCTTCTCTATTTGACTTTAATCAACTCTGCAGTGTCTCCATTATACAACCCAAGACAAAGTCCAGCATAGAGCGGCTGAGTGAATGTGGTCTGGACTCTGTGGAGGAGAGTCATGGTTTCAGAGACGCTGTAGAAAGACAGAATACCTGCTCTGTGATCCAGGTACACTCCTACTCTGGAGGACCGAGGACCTGAGAGGTCAATGTGGACATTGTTGTGCCAAAATTTATAACTGTTTATGTCACAACGTAATGCCCAAGATTTGTCATTGTTTCCAAATCCACATTCATCGCCCCTCCCTGCTCTGCTGATATTCTTGTATGCGACTGCTACACGAACTGCTCCACCTCTCCACTCCACCTCCCAGTAACAACGTCCAGTCAGACTCTCTCTACTCAGGACCTGATAACATCCAGTGAATCTGTCTGGATGATCAGAATAAGACTGTGGTTGTTCCATTCTTGTTGCTTTTCTGTTCCCCTCAGATAATAACAGATGTGTTTTTGCTGTGTTTGGATCCAGTGTGATTTCACATGAATATTTTAAGAATCCAGCTCTGGTCTTTGGCTCTGGTGGTGACAGTAAAACATCCTCTTCAGTGACTGTCAGTGAGATGTTTGTCCATTCCTCTCTCAGAATGTCCTGTAGTTTATCTCTGGTCTCTGACACAGCTGCTGTCACATCCTCAAAGTAGCTCAGAGGACGAATATTGATGCTGGATGAGTGTGTAGACTCACTGAGTGCTGACAGTGAGGGGTAGTTGTGTAGAAACTGGTTGTGATCCTCTGTGTGTGAGAGCTGCTCCAGCTCGCCGTCTTTCCTCTTCAGCTCAGCGATCTCCTGCTCCAGCTTCTCCTGAAGCTCTTTGACTCGACTCACTTCAGTTTCCTGCTGGGATCTGACCTGCTGCTTCACATCAGAGCTTCTTTTCTGGATGAGACGGATCAGCTCAGTGAACATCTTCTCACTGTCCTCCACTGCTTTATCAGCAGAGCCATTGATGGCCTCCACCTCCTGTTGAAGCAGCTTCACATCTTTCTCTCGCCCTGGATTCTCTGCTGGATGTTTAGTCGTTCTCACCTCGAGCTCCTTCTGCTTCTCAGTCCTTTCTGCTGCAGCTGGGACTGTTTCATGGCCTTTATGTTCATCCATCAAGCAGAGATAACAGATACTCTGCTGATCAGTACGACAGAAAATCTTCATCACCTCATCATGACGAGAGCAGATGTTCTCCTGGAGCTTCTTGGAGGGGGCCACCAGCTTGTGTTTCTTTAATAGAGCTGCATCATAGTGAGGTTGGAGATGTTTCTCACAATAAGAGGCCAGACAGAATAAACAGGACTTGATGGCTTTCAGCTTCCTCCCAGTGCAGACATCACAGGCCACATCTTCAGGTCCAGCATAGCAGTGATCAGCTGGAGCAGCTTGGAGTCCAGTCTTCTTCAGCTGCTCCACTAAAGCTGCTAACATGGTGTTTTTCTCCAGGACAGGCCTCGGTGTGAAAGTCTTCCTGCACTGAGGGCAGCTGTGGATTCCCTTCCTGTCCTCTTCATTCCAGAAACTTTTAATACAGTTCCTGCAGTAGCTGTGTCCACAGGTTGTAGTTACCGGATCCTTCAGTAGATCCAAACAGATGGAACAAGAGAAGGTTTCTTGGTCCAGCTGAACTCCTTTCTGCGCCATTTCTCCTCTCAGTGTCAGTGACTGTGTGACTTTCTCTTCCTTATAACGGAAACTAGTCTGAGCTCTGATCTCAACAACATGTGTTTCTGCAGTGAATGCAGCCTGTCAGCTGTTACACGTCACCACATGTTGGTTACACCCATCTTCAAAGTGCAGATCTGAAGGGGAGGGAACGAGGAAACACGTGGACAGAGAGGAGGTGCTGTGTTTAAGAGCAGGAAGAAGAGGGAGGGTTATCAGGCTGTGCTTCACTCCAGGAAGAGGAGCAGTTTGAGAGCGATGATGTGTGTTTATGCTATGTTAGAGTACAAAACTCAAACACTGGGTCGCCGAACCAGGACCGTGACAGTTTAACCCTTTTTATTTACTGCTCACAACAACTTTTGAGCTTGTTAACACTTTCTTCTATATAAATAAACTTCACTTTAGAAATGTCAGAGTTCTCACTGAAGTTAACAAACAGTCCTTCAGTTTTAGTCAATGCAGGAGTTTAATGATCCTAAACATACAGATAAGGCAGCCACTGACATGATGCCTATGTTGCATTTAAGTTTATTTTCGTTTAAATTCTTTCTCTCCCTCAAAAACCATCAGAGGTGAGAGGGTGCAGCAGGTGTAGTAGTTGGTATATGAGGCATACTATCAGTGAATGTTTTTGCCCCTTTTTTTCAGAATTACCTCCGCTTTCAATACCTGGCAGTTAGTGATGGCCCGCTTGAAGCTGGCGCTCCGGCGCGTGTGTCGAAAAAAACAACACACTGGTTCAGAAGCACTGTGTCGAGGCTACAGATATACATACACATACATACATACATCATAGCTGAACTGGCCCGGTATGCCCGATGGTGATTTTTCGTTTTTATGGGCCAATGGGTTTTTGTTTGGTAACGGTATAAAAACTGAAAGGTAGTGGATTAGCCAGATGCTGGCAGATGTGTAAAAATAACTCAATTGTTTGGTGGTGGCTATCGCGGAGCTTCCACAGATTCAGTAATATTAGCAAGTAGTGGAGGCCAGCAGGTGAGGCCAGTCCGAGTGTCAGGTGAACTGAACTTCAGGTAAGAAGTTATGACCTGCAGTCTATCTGGGTCAGATATAAACCAAGTTTAGGTGGAGTTTATTTTCGTTATGCTGACTTTTTACAGTCAGTTACAATAACTTGTACTGCGTGCTAGCTAGCATGACGGAGTTTCTATAAAGCTGGGTGGGTGCTATGATGTTACTGATGGTGAACTTTATTTTATTCATAAGGTTAGTTAGTAGAGTTGCCAACCGTCCCGTAAAAAACGGAATCGTCCCATATTCAGAGAAAATATTACGTGTTTCGTATTGAACTGAAAAGGAACACAGTTTGTCCCGGACTTCAGCTACAATGGAAAAGACACAAAGCTGGAGTTATTCTGTGTCTTTATGCTGCACAGCTGTTTCTTCTTCTCTCATTCTCTCCCCTCCCCTGTTGTTATTTCAATCATGAAACTGATCAATGATCAGCTGATCGGCTTTTCTGTCGCAAATCCCGTCTTTCTTGTTTGTTTATCGCCCACTTTGCGCCAGAAAGAAGAAAGCAGCAGATGCGGCATTAAACAACAGCAGCACGTTTAAGCTTGATCAGCTGTTGTTAGAATTTATTTAATATTAATTTCTAGTATCAGCTGATGTTTGCTGGAGCCACAGCTGTAAAAGCTGCTGGTCATGATATCGGTTTGGTTATCTAGTGAGAGGGAAACATGAAGATGAAACCAGGAGATGTCCTTACTGAATCATCAGAGCTGAACAGGTGATGGAGAAACAGGTTTACCTTTTAGGTGACATGAATGAGTTGAAGGGAATATATGAACTGTTTCTGAGAGACAGAAACAGTTCACATCTTCTTAGAGTTAGACTCATAACACCAGGGGGCCAGGACATTAACAGGGAAACGAGGGCACAAAGAAATACTTTTCTTTCTTATTCTCATTTAAAATGTCTCGCTTTCAACAAATATATATATGTAAACAGTTTTCTAAAGTCATTGGTTAAAGCTCACAAAATTTCAACAACCACAACCCGTTCTCACTCCCAACGCATAAAATACTGACGATTTGTCACGTCCTTAAACTTCTCATACTGACGCAAAAGGTACCCTTCCATGTTTGTAGGAAATGCTGTGGGTTCTCAATTCACTCCAATATGAACCCGCTTGCGGCGATAAAAGATGCTTCAAGCAGAGGCTTCAGCCTCAGCCTTGACTTCAATAATAACTCGTTCCCGGCGAAACATGACACCGCCAAGTACAATCTAATTGGAGAGCAAGGACCCTCTCTCCGGAAGTGTTTTTCCCAGTCTTTTAAGGATTTCTTATAATGACATCGTTAACATTTCTCAACAAAAACACATGAAAGTATCACTGATAATTCAACAATAAAATCGCTTCATGTTGTGGCCATCACACAGTGTTTTCCAAAGTGATTCACGATCTGAAAGTGCGCAGATTTAACGTACATAATCCTTTGTTAAGTTTATTATTTTTATTTCACACGTAAAACACATTTATAGATTCATTCACCACTCCTGTTAGTTTTGGATGCGCTCGGCTCACCATTCAGATACAACCTGTGTAAGCAAAGGATGATGGGAGAACGGAGAGACCCGTTTATAAGAATAAGAAAAACGAGGCAGAATTGATTGATTCTAATGCAGGTATGTAAAAAATATATGACTACTTTGTAGTATTTTTAAAGTAATAGCTTGATGTGTGTTTCAAAGTTTGTTTTTCATAAAAACTTCAAACAAACGGGGTGACTGATCTCAGAAACGGTTTAATGCATTTAAAAATGGCTACAGCTACCGTCAGCATGCTTGCTAGGTAGAGTACGGTAACGACTACACGTGGCTACTGCAGCATTAGCAATTTAATCCAACGATGATGGATTAAATCTATTACAAACATTAAAAGAGTTGTGTGATGCAAAATAGCCTCACATGGTGTGTAAAGCAGTTTTTGCGCTGAGAGTTCTGCTAGCTCTTTACAAACTGATGATGCTAACGTTAATTGCTAATGTTAACCGGAGCACCAAGACTGAAAATCATTTGAATTGCGTTAGTTATGTGTTTATGTCACTGAGTTCTGCAAAAATCTCTTTCCTCTTTAGTTTGAAAATGAGTGATTCAGAGGATCCCGAGCTGGAGGAAGAGCTTCAAGCTGCTGACGAACTCCTTCAAGATATGCAGGTAACATTATTTTTAAAATGTGATGTAGTGGAAACAGTTGTTAAAGAGGGAACACACGTGTCTAATTTATTGGACGGAGTAAACGTTATATTATTTGCAATTTTTTTTAATACATTTTTATATATGTGTATATGTAAGTTTATGTGAAATTAAGTTGGTTAACTTAAGATGTTTGATAATCTTTGCTTTAATCATGGACTGTATTTTAGGTGTTGCCTTTTTTCCTTGTTAATTGCGTAGAATGATGCACAGAGTGAACCTCAGCCAGTGCGCTGGAAAAAACGTGACAGACAGGGAGATTTTATTCCTCAAAGACCATCATCCAGTCGAAGTACTAGTTGCATGCCACGTGGTCAGTATTCTCACAACCATTGATTTTATCTCACAACTTGTTTTCACCAAAGAATTTCAGTAAGTAAATATTCTTCAATCTCTTTTTTTTTCCAGTGTCCACAGATCAGCATCAACGTCCACATGAAGAACCTAGTTATGTTGCCAGTTTCAACCCAACAAAAGGTACTTTACCTTCTTGTATATATTGTGATTTCTTTTTTCAAGTTTACTTTTATATTTGTTGTTATAGTTGAGTTAGGCAGGGCTTTTGTGCAGTCCTAAGAAACATACTGACTAGAGTGTTTATTTCACTTTGTGGCAGAGTTTCTTTCTTCTTTTTTTTCTGTTAGTGTATGGAACTGAGGTGCTTCGTCAGGAGCTCCTTCAGTTGTTGGAGGATGGAGAAGAGGACGCAGCCATGACTTGTGAGACGTCGTCTGAGTCAGCTGCTACTCACTGGGAGATCAGAAACATGGTGTCCTCGCAAAAGTGGAAAGAGACCAGGCCTTGTCTTATAGACAATATGTTAGCTACTCTGGATCCACAGTCACACCGTGTGTGTCAGTGTGGCAAACAAGTAGTTGTGAGGTGTCTGGACTGCCTGCCTCTTCCATTCCTTTGTGCTGAGTGTGATATTGCAGTTCACACACGCTTTGTCCTGCACAACAGAGAGGCAGTAACAGGAGGGTTTTTGCAGCCTTCATCAGAGTTTCACAAGCCAATAGGTACGGTTTTTAAGTCCTATGCATTTCTTGCTATTTACTATGAGTGGGTGCTGTTATTGTATTTTTATTGTGTATCATTTAATTTCCAATTCTTTTTATATATATTGTGTGTTTTTAATGTTAGTTCGGCTGTTGCCTGTGCAAAGGCCAGACCATGTGTGTGACTGCCCAGCAGGTAACGTTGAGGTTTCACCCGGCGCAACTGTGGCTCTTGTAACCATAAATGGTAAGTTGCCCTTTTGTCACACAGTACATGCACAATAGATGTGTTTGCAGGTTTTATTGCAAATTGTACATTGCTATCTTGTTTTGAATTACCCTCGGCCCACAGTATATGTGGGCACCTGTCAGAGGTCATTTGGATTTACCAGACCGCTTTGAAAACAACATGAAATCTTTACAACATGAAAAAAATGAATCTCTTTGTTGAGCCATGACTGAATTTATCCTTATCCTTCCTAAAGGGCGTTATAACCTTGCACTGCCAGTGGTGAGCTGCACCAGCTGTGGCCTAATGTGGTCCCCCTCAGTTAAGGACATCCTGGGTAGTGGATATTGGCCTGGCACCTTAAATTTCTGCACCCTGTTTTCAATGGATGTCTTTCAGTCTTTCTATGACATTAAGAAGGCTGCACCAGGGATGTCACTTAAGGCATTTGTCAAAATGCTGGATGAAAGAACAGCCCATTTTGGAAGGGTGAGTTTCTAAATTTGCCAAGTTTAAGGAAATTGTGCAAATCAATGTTTATGATGACTGTCCTTGAATATTCTGTTGTTTGTCCTCTACTTAAAAGACTGGCCGAATATCAGCCTAATATCAGCCGAATATGGTGCCTTCAGTAAAAGTTTCTTGGAGTGGAGTGCTGTAAAGTTTGAGGTGGACAGGATGTGCAAGGAGCCATGCTTTAGCTGCCCTGCCTGCACTCCAGACATGCTTGCCGTGTCAGTTGATGGAAACCGTAAGCTTTATCGCTTTAAATCAAATGCAAGGTACGTTATGCATTGTGTACATAAATCAAAAATGTATTGTAATGTTTCTTTTCAAAAGACTGTCACTGTGTTCTTTCAGCACTTCAGAGCAGGGGAACTTTGAAGGTGTCTTCATTGAAAAAGATGAGGAAGTTGCTGAGTTTATGAAATACATCCAGAGACACACAAATGATGTAAGAGACTCATATATATTAGTGCTGTCAGCGTTAATCTTGTTAAACTGACGTTAACGCCATAACCATAAACACAGGTGTGTGTGTGTGTGTGTGTGTGTGTGTGTGTGTGTGTGTATATACATATATGGATGGGTGGATATTTATTTTATTTTTCTCTTGGTGTTGTTATAATACTATTTACTTTACTTTTTCTTAATGTATACTTAATTTTGTCACCATGTGTATTTAAAAAAAAAACCAACAACATGATTTTTATTTTGTGTTATCAGTGCTGTCCTGGGGAGATATGAGGCCTTGTGTGACTTAAGGCTAATTCAGCTAATTGTTATGCATTTGTTTTAAAAAGTTTGTCCCTGATAGGGCTTAATCATGTCATGTCTTTTATGTTAAAATCTTTGAGTGTATAGGTCCCGGGGAAAGGGTTGTGCGGATCTTCCATCTTGGACAGCAGCAAAGGAGTCGTCCAAAAAGTCCACTGGGAAGTTGGATGAAGAGGGCATGGAAATAGCTCTTTGTCGCCACGGAGTCCTCTTAGCTGCATTGAACATGTTTCCAGGGGAGATCTTTGCTTACCCCCTTTTTCTCCAGAGGAAGTTGGCAGCTAGCATCCCAGGACATATTACATTCCTTTGCTCCGATGTGGCCTGTAAATATTTCCCATATTTAACCAAGGTGGCTCAGCTGAGGAACCTCTTGTCAATGCGTCCTTTTCTCTCCGTCATGCATGCAAAGGCTCTCATTTGGAAATGCGAGGTATACTGCAGCTTGTAGTTTTGGATTAGTTTGAGACATTTTGTTATAAGGTTGAATGAATTCAGCAGTCATGTATTGTGACCTCCTTTCTATAGATCAAATGGGGAGGTGCGTTTCAGGATGGGGCCGGTTCAACATTTGGAGAAGAGGTGGAACAAGTAAACAGTTTCCTGTCTAGGGCGGCCATCACAACGAAGTACATGTCTAAAGCAGGTATGTGTCCGTGTCTGAGATTCCACTCAGTCTCCTGCTCATTAATTCTTATTTGTATACTAACTGAAATGCAGGGCGAACAGACATGCTGACCCTCCTGGCTTTGGGGTGGAACAAAAGGAAAGTGGAACAACTGGGCCGCACTTTGAGCCAGAGATATCTCAAGGTGATTTTTTTTTTTTTTCAACACCCATTTTAATGTGTGTGGTAATGGGGGAAAAACACCTGTACTGTAAAAACATCAATGTGAATGACATTTATTAATGTATTCTTAGATCATAAGGATCCTTAGAGAACAAGTGGAGAGCCTGAATGCGACCAAAAATGAGCTGGGTGTGGATGACGACACCCTGCAGCAATGGGTGGCCGATGTGCAGAAATGGGCTGAAGGTGAGTCTCAATATAATGCACTCGTGTATAACAATAGGACCCACCATGGCCTCATTAAAGAACTTAAGGTAGAATTAATATCTTTCTGACAGTGTCAACAAACAAAGAAAAATAAGCCTTGTAAAAGCAGAATTTATGGCAGAGTTGTTGCGTTTGATCAAATTGGATTGAACCTGGGTTGAAATGATGTCGTACTAGTTGGTTTTATAAACCTGAACACCAACATACTTGTTATCTCATGATAATGCAGCACATGAAGGCTACAGATGTCTTATAATGAATAGCATCAAGTCAGTGATTACAGAGTCCACTGTAGTTTGGTGACTGTTACTCATCCTGTATTCTGATTAATATTCCTCTCACTTAGAAACTGATCAAACTGATGGCAGCCTTGGAGCGTTGCAGGCACGAATAGAGGAGCTTGTTGTCATCATCAGAGTGCGAACACAAAGTCTTTACAGACAAAATGGTGTCACAGTTTCTTTGAAATGGACCGTTTGATGTTCAGCTTGTACAGCTACTTTGTAAACAGAATAAAATCAGATCCAGGTTTGTTTAATCTGGATGTGATGCGTGTTCTAGCAAACAAATTGATGAGTGTAGTTTAAAATGTAACTATATACATTATGTGAAGGTGTGAATTTTTTATGATTATTTACAGATAGCAACAAGAGGCGACACAGAATTCGCAAGGTCATCTTAGATGAGAAGAAACGCTTGGCGGCTGCTGTTGACGACTACAACAAGCTTGCTGAACCAACAAACAAATCGTATCCAGTGATGCCCTCATCCAGACCGACATTTGGCTCTGGCAGAGCACAAGTGAACGTAAGCTCTTGATTTATAAATACCCTTTTTAAACAAACTCCCAGTATCTGAGCAGTAGTTGAATGTTTGGTTCTTGAGTCATAACGTGCTACTATGTTTTCCCATCTGATGTTGTTAAACTGTAGCTGCTGCTGACCTCCAGACAAAGAGAAAGGTCTTTGAGAAGGTGATGGCTGTGAGGCGCCTGAGAGAGGAGGAGATGATCCTTTGCAGGGAGATGTGGCATCACTGGACAGTGTTGCGAATGCGATCTGTGGTGTTGGGGACAATCTCCTCAGACTGTAAGCACATCTTTTATTTATTCATTATTTGATGAATCGATTGAAAATAAGAGCAGATGCTAAAGTCTTACTGGATCTTTTACCTATATCTTGATTGCTAGATAACACTGCCTTCTCCCTTTAAAAAAAAAAAGTTTAATTACAGGATCCTAATTCCTTGTGTTTATGAGGTGAGGTTTTTTTTTGTTTGTTTGTTTTTTTTACTTTACTCATATTTATTTGTTTTGTTCTTTTTACAGCCTCCCTTGTTGGCATGTCGGAGGATGCACAGAAGGGACTCTGTAGCCTGGTTTTAAAAAAACAAAGTGAACTGAAAGCTGAAATGCTCAAAATAAAGGACACGTACAAGAGAATCCTCAGCCACCAACCACTCCTGGAAATGGACTCGGAGGAGGAGGAGGACATTCCAGACGATGCCACTGAGAGTGATTTGAGCACTTCTGATGAAGACTGATTGTGTCATCCTTGATGTTATTTTTGGTAAAATAAAAAGTTAATCACATCTCTGTTTAATGTGATTTTTCAACAGACATTTTACATTTTGAGAAGAAAAATGTTCTTCTCAAAATTCCCTTGGTGCAGTTGTTTACCCATAATCATGCTTTCCCATGTAATTTAATGACTGGTGTACATGTTCAGATAGACTAACATAATTTAATTCATGGAATGCTTTCTGTGCTGCTCAAATTACCACAGAATTTAAAAGCACCAGGCAGCACACTCACAAGGAAATTTTTGTTCAGTGTTTTGTCGAAGAAATCAACAAGTACAATTGAGATGTTTGCTGTAGTGGTGTGTTTATTAAGAAGCATGCCAGCACACTGGTGAACTGACAGTCCCAGAATGCACCCAAGCCAGTGACTCGCCCCAGAGCAAATGAAATTGCTTATCTAGAAAGACAACCGTCATCAAAGAATAAGTAAAAGAATAGGAAACTAACGGTAAGGGAAGGTACTGTGCAGTAGGAAAGAAAGGCCAGAGCCGTGCAAAATGACCTCCAGCAGGCCACAAATGTGCACGTCTGCTCAAACGGTCAGAAACGGACTCCATGAGGGTGGCATGAGGGCTCGATGTCCACAGGTGAGGGTTGTGCTTGCAGCCCAACACCGTGCAGGATGTTTGGCATTTGCCAGAGAACACAAAGATTGGCAACTTTGCCTCTGGCACCCTGTGCTCCTCACAGATGAAATCAGGTTCACACTGAGAACTTGTGACAGAGTCTGGAGACGCCGTGGAGAACCTTCTGCTGCCTGCAACATCTTCCAGCATGACGGTTTGGCAGTGGGTGGCATTTCTTTGGGGAGTTGCACAGCCCTCCATGTGTTCGGCAGAGGTAGCCTGACTGCCATTAGGTACTGAGATGAGATCTTCAGGGCCCTTGTGAGACCATATGCTGGTGCGGTTGGCCCCGGGTGCCTCCTAATGCAAGTGTTGTAAAGGCTCACCTTTCAGCACATTCACTTCACCAGATGCACCTTGTTTCTTTTCCTCACCTTTGATTGGGTGTGGCGCTTGCTCTTAATTGCACTCACCTGTCACTCGTTATATAAGGACTGCACTCACCTACCCCTCACTGGCTGTGTCCCAATTCAGGGTCTGCACGCTTGAAGTACGCATTTCAAGTGCGATTACGTCACCGCCACGCGACGACGGCTGTCCCAATTCAAAGTGCGCCGTCGATTTCCCCAAATATCAAGCGTGGTCCGGTGCACGCTTCGTGGCCCCATATATCCCACAATCCATAGCGCGGCGGTGGGTGTGGATAATTTTGCTGCAAAATATGGCAGAAGGGAGCGGCCGAAGAGTGAACTGTCAAAAGTAAGTACTGAATATGATGTCACTTATTTATGTGCGAATGTTTAAGAACATTAAAACATTACTGTTGGCCACATGTCGGCAAAGTTATGTGACATTAGTGATGTTTGTACTTTCAGTGGTAACTTGGTTTTAAAGCCTCTACTTCTAAATATATATATATGTAGTCGACCTTAATCTCACAGAGAATGTGATGATTTTATGGATAATTAAAGTCAGTCATATATCCACAAACACAACAAGCTGAAAGTCAGTGATGCTGCTCGGTTTGCAGTCCTGAATATGACGGCACAAGCAGGATTCACTGCACTGTTAATGTTAGCTATGTTATATTGCTGCCTCTGTTCGGTGGTGTCGAGCCAAACGGACTTTAACGTGTGTTTGAACGAGCTGACGGTTCACTCGTTAAGCTGAAAGAAAGATGCTTTAATCACAGGAGTCACACATGTGTCCACTGGACCATCTAGAACTCTTCTTGTTTAGCACTCGTAATAACACAAACACTAAATCCTCCTTCTCTTGTGCTGTTTTGTAGCAGTGTGTACACCTGAGACTGTCACCTGTCTGTCTGTCCTGCACTCTCTCTCTGTTTCTTTCTCTCTGATTGTGGAATAAAAGTATGAACATGTATTTATAAGTTACACTTGTGTTTGAATCCTGCAGCTTATCACACATTTGATTTCCATGTGTGACAACTGCAAGTGTCCAGAGTGAGGACAGACTGAGGGACCCACTGCTGCACATCATCTGTGAGGCTTTGCACCCCTGATGATCCACCAGGACAAACTCAGCAGTGTGTGAGGAAGAGGAGGAAGAGCCAGCAGCAGCTGACAGATGGAGAGAATAGACAGACTGTTCCCTGTTTGTGAAGGACTGCTAGGAAAGTTCAACATAACTAATTGTCTGTCCTGAATCAGTCTTATTAGGTAATGTTCAAATAATGTTATCATCCCAGTGTTTTCAGTGTGGGAGAAAGTACTCAGGGCCTTCAAGTTACACACTATGAAAGGCAGCAACAAGTTTAATATTCAGAAACCTAAAGTATGTATCAGCAGCAGAATGGAGCTAAAAATAAATGTTTGTTTCAGTTCTATGAAGCTTTGAGTATTTTGGATTAGTAGCACTGCTGTGTTTGTTGCATCATATTGCTGTAATTGTTTATATGCTTTATATATTCTGAGCTAAGTTGATCTATAGTGTTACATCATATTCTATAAGGATGTTATGTGTTTGTATACTTTCTGCCCAGTTTGACCCATTTAGCAGAAGTCAGCCTGTTTAAGGCTCTGATATCTATTCTGTATGACTTAAAGCAGTTATGACATGGTCTGATTTTCTCACCCAATAAAGGAATATTTCATATATCAGTCTGATCTTCATTCTATCAGAAACAGTTATCACAGCTCGTACATTTCCTTTTTAGACATATATGTAAGCATTGAGCCAAATTTAGTAATGCCAACATATTGAAAGAACAATGTTTTTCTCTTATATATAATACATCTGTATAAAGGAAATATAAATAACTGCTACTTGCATCTTTGACCCAGAGTTCAAGCTCATATATATATATATATATATATATAATCTGACAAAACATATAATATTGTCCATATTATATTAACATTACCACAGTGAGATGACTTTAGTCTCATGAACAACATTAGCTAATTATTATTTACTAACTAATCTTGAAATGACTGTTCAGTACAGATATGAAGCCCAACTATCATGTTTTACAGTCCTGTGGTCTCAACTAATCAAAGTGATGTCATGACAAAAATGAATGACCAACAAAACATTTTTTCTCCTTCATTTCTGTCAAACAAAGCTGTATGAAACATTTCTCGCGGTTAGTATCATGGTTGCTAGGCAACCTGAACAGCGCGACGAAGGCTAGACCGTCCCATTTCACAAGCCTCTCACTTCCGCACTTCCCGTACTTGTAGGACGCGTAGTGTGCGTACTTCAAGCGTGAATACCCTGAATTGGGACACAGCCACTCTTTCTTCACTCCCACATGGGCCGGCAGCTGAGGTGAGTTTCTGTTTGAGTCTCCTGAGTTCATGTGTTATTTTGAGTTACTTAAATCATACTTTATGTCCTTTTTAGAGAGAGCAGTCCATGTGTGTCTTTCCTTTACCCATTATCCAATAAAAGGACAAAACCTGCAAATGACTGATGACTGCTTAATCTCATTCTAATCGGATGAGCCCATGATGATGACTACTTAAACCCTGAACCTTCCTTCCTCCAAAACAGCAAGACAATGCTAGACCTCATGTGGCTGGAGTGTGTCAGCAGTTCCTGCAAGACGAAGGCATTGATGCTGTGGACTGGCCCACCCGTTCCCCAGACCTGAATGCAATTGAGGACATTTGGGACATCATGTCTCGCTCCATCCACCAACTGCAGCACAAAATGTCCAGGAGTGGGCAGATGCTTTAGTCCTGGAGTCTGGGAGGAAATCCCTCAGGAGAGCATCTGCCACTTCATCAGGAGCATGCCCAGGTGTTGTAGTGAGGTCATACAGGCATGTGGAGGCCACACAGACTAGCGAGCCTCATTTTGACGTGTTTTAAGGACATTACATAAAACCAGATTAATGATTCTGTATTGCATTGATCAAGGAACCAACCCAATAGGAGCTAAAGGAATCCTCTTGACATTACTTCACTCAGTAAGTTCATATTATGTTTAATGTGCATTTTCTTCATCAGTTTAGAACATAACATGTTAGCGCTCCCTGGTCCTTTTTGGAGACAGATCCTGAGGCAGCAGGCAGCTATGGAGAACTCGTGTCAGCTGTGGTAATTAAGGAATACTTTGATTTAATATTGATTTCATGACAACTATCCTCAGGCACATATTCCTGGATACATATAATGACATAAGTAAACTCCCATTTTAGAATCATCGCCTTCTTTGATCTGACTTACTGCCTCAGACTTTAGTCCAGTGTCCCCAAAAGTATAGAAAATCCATGACACTGAGTAAGAGGCCTTTATCATAAGTGAGAGAGTTTGGTGTAACAGTGGTTGAACATGCCAAATCAATCCACAACATACTGCCATTCCCCAGCTGTAGCCTGCATATGCATCAAACCAAAATCCAGTATCATAGCCACATGATAGACATAAAGATGAGGTTAAAAGGGTTGTATCATTTTGCCAGATAGCTTCATCTCCAAAAAGATGGACATTCTTCAAAAACAAAAGTTTGTGAATATTTGCTGTATTGCCAGGCCTAAACCAACCTGTTAAACTTATCAAATTATTGTCATAGATATGAAAATATTGATTGAAACAGAATAATCCATTGAAGTCTCCATCATCATCCAAGATCACTGTTACTATTCAGATTATTTTGTCTCTATTTTCCTCTAGGATGTTTTGAAAATCAGCATTTGATCAATAGACTTTTTTATGTTTATTTTGATCCTACTGTTTACGTGTGTAATTGCATTTTTATTGAAATATTGACAGGAAAACCCTTAATGAAATTGTATCTTTGGTATCTAATAATAATATTAACAATAATAATGTTACATATGCAATATGTACACAATAATAATGTGTAAACAAACAAGAAAAAATTTCAATTATTTTCTAATACCCTGTATATAAAAACCACTTATGACCACAACTCCAAATGTGCAATTGTCACGGCATCTAAACATGACATATTGCAAAAGGTAGAAACATATAATGTACAATATGTTCTGAAGCTGCTACTGGTGCAGTTAACTTTGCTTTAGGCTCCCATACACAGTACTGCTTACACTAATCACCTCATACAAGATGTTACTTACTTTACTTTAAACAAATTAGAGAGTGAAACAGAGACTGACACTGGCTGAAATGTTTTGAACTTTTATGCTGAACTACAAACTGAACTGTGCGATCGCACACAGGGATCTGGTTTACTGTGTGTAAAACTGCGCAGGTTCCCACGTGTCATCCCACGCTGTCAGGAGAAAAACATAACAAACGACAACCACACACAAAATAGGATAATTTAGGTTGTGACATATGACAATTTTTTAGGATGAAATATCTTCTATATTCATGTCATGCTTTATACACCTTCATTGTAATATAAATTAATCAAATCAAGTCAGAGAGTAATTATATATGGAGTAGATGTCAAGCAGGACCACAGCAGCAGCCACGAGCCATCGGAACCTGCTGGATGAGAGAGCACACAAAACTCCAGGAAGAAGTTTAGTTAGTAACATGCATGAACTGCATTACTGAGACATGTATGCTTACAGATGGTGGTGAGGGAGAGGGGGAGAGTTTTTAGTAAAAGGAGACGTGACTGCATCTTCAACCAATACTGAGCCTGCATAACCCTGAAAGAGACAGACAGAGGAGAGAGAGAGAGAGAGAGAAAGAGAGAGGGGGGGGGGGACACTAACCCCCAGCAGTCTGGTCCTATGACAGCATAACTAAGGGCTGACCTGAACCAGCCCTAACTATAAGCTCTATAAAGAAGTAAAGTCTTATTTTGGTTGGATTAAGTTCAGTTATGTATAATTGCACCAAGTTAACTTTGGAGTTGGGTTTTTGGGCGTTTTTTGTGCATATTTTTGGTCACAATGATTGTAAATAAATCACCTGCTACATAAATAAATACAGATAGATACAACCCCATTGGAACACTTATCACATTCATTAAGTGTTTCCCTAGGGCACATGTGTCAAAGTTCATAAAGTGAAGCTGTAAACTAACCAGAGACACATGAGGTGAGGATGATGAGCAGCAGGATCCTGCAGATCATCTTCTCCCTGTGAGAGGAGACAGAGGTGAAGAGTCATCAACACATGAGGTCAAAGGTCAGTCAGTACAGCAGAAAGAAGGAAAATCTACAGTCTGCAATACATCCTCCACTATTGTGTATCGACTAGCATGTTCTGTTTGCAGAGGTTTCTCTAAGCTAACAGTAAAATATAAAGTGTAAGTCATAAAATGTGTTACTGTGAGCTCTCACATTACAACGAAATCAGAAATGACGAGAGCCGAAGGAGGACCACTGGAGAGGCAGCAGCAATGCCACCCTCCTGGAAAAGAGCTGAACGGAGCCCCAGACCGAGTGCAGTGGGGGGGGTCACCCAGCAACCACAGTGCAGAAGCCACAGGGGGCTGTGGTGACATGACCGTATCGCTCCACCAGCAACCGGCCAGATCAGACTGAGCCCACGGGCCCAGAGACCTGAGATTCGAGAACTCTCCACCCTCTGGAAGGGGCCTGACCGAGCCATGAGCGCCAGGCCCCACCAAGCTGCCGGGAGTGAGTGTGGAGGTGGGGAGATAGGTCCCTACCAATGTTCCCTCAAAGCTGTGCGCGTGCGCAATTGTGCACTGCTGGCACGGTCTCTGCGCACAGAAAATCTGTGTTGCGCACAAAAAAAAAATCTAACCTGAATTGAAATTAAAATAAATACTTTAACAATTCTGTTTTGCAGTGTTAGTCAGTAAGTGACTGGCTGCTCCAATATGGGATTAGAACGATGCCACCTTATCCCATAATCCAGCCAATGATGTGATTCACATTCGTATATACGCAGCTAATCAACATTGACCGGCTATGACAGCGTCCTTATGTGCCGACACCGGTGTTTTAGCTAGCAAAGCGGCGTGGCTGATGTGGAGTGAAGCCACGTTAATGACAGCATTTACAACCATTGAAGATGTGAGCAGGACAGACGGAACAATTGACAGAAAAAGTGTGGACTTTATACCAGTTTTTAAATTGTGTTGATAGGCCACGTAAAACCAGAGTTATGATAAAAATATATGCAATGTTTGGTTTTCTTCCTGAATACGATCGTTGTTTATATTTACTGCGGGAACAACCTTCTTTACAAGTTTTTCCTTTAATTAGGCTCACCTGTCAAACTAATGATCATAGGTGTCCAAGATTGATTTCAGTGATCCAAATAGCCCTGAGACACAATTCCATCCATGAGTTTAACTGAAAAACCACTTATTTAATCTTTATGAAACTTAAATACATTTTGCATAATAATTTGGAATGTGGAGTAGAGAGGAGAAAAGAAGGAGGACAAACTGTAAATAAGTAAATGATGCAAACAGTCTGTATTAGTCTGTAACATCAGCTAGTAAAATAAAAACATATCTAACTAGAAAATGCTTTTTCTGAAGAAACTGCAGTGTGGATGCTGACAGCTAAATGTTTTGAACTGAAATTAAATAATTGCTGAATGTTAAGTTAAAATGTTGAATGAGCTGAAAAAGGCAGAATTTTTCACCCGAAAACAAAAGTGCAGAACTGTTGAAAGCTGAAGTTCAAACATGAGAAGTTGAAAAGTAGCTTAACATGTTTAAAATGTAAATTACAAAAAGCTGAGTTATGACAAAAGAAAATTCAGAGTCATAAAACATCTGAATGAATAGTGAAACCTCATATTATTTATGTCACTGAGTGACTGAAATGTAGGATAATCCACTAAAGACAGGTAAATCCTGTAAGTTTTAATCATCCAGTCAGAAAAGATGATTCAAAAAGTCATCATCTGACTTCAACTGCCCAGATCTGAACCACCTGTGTCCAGAAGACAAATTCACCAATGAACAGTAAGCTTGAATTTAGTCCAGGCCAACCAGACTGCTCTATCCAGTTGGCCTACACTAACTACTGATATACTTATTACAGTGTGCAAAACCCAGTCAAATCTGCCTCGGAGCGCCTGTTAAAAAACTACTTCTAAATCAAAGACCCTAACTCCTGTTAAAATACTTTTTGAACAACGATCCCAAGGAATTGTTCTACACAACAGTGTGTTCTTTATGTTCCTGCTGTCAAAAATGTGGTCACAGGAGTGAAAGAAGTTTTTAACATTAATGTTGGCAGAGTGACAGACAGAGCTCATTAAGCAGGCAGGTGTGAACCTGGTTGCTATAGTGACTCCACCCAGTGGCACCACACACACACACACACACACACACACACAGACATGCGCCTCTCTTCTGCTGCTTTAAATAAACAGAAAAGTGACCCCAAAACAAATACTTCCCAAGGAAAAACTACACGTCGTATTGACAAAATTCTTTCACTGTGAGCGCCAGCTATGTCGAGTCTACCGAATTCTCAGTTTTCATGTCTGAGGATGATAATATATGGATGTAGTGACAGTGTAAAGACAGCCTGTACTTCTGATTTTCAGACCAAGATAGATGCCGAAAAACGTACAGAAGAAATGAAAATGCATTTCCTGAAGAAACTGCATTGTGAATGCTGATAGCTGAATGTTTTGAGATGACATGAAATAATTGCTGAATTAAAGTTAAAAATGTTGGATGAGATGAAAAATACAGAATTTCTAACCTGAAAACAAAAGTGCCGAACCGCTAAAAGCTGACGTTCACACAGAAGAAGCTGAAAAGTAGCTGAACATGTTTTAAGTGTAAATTAGAAAAACCTGAGTAATGACAAAAGAAAATTTAGAGTCACAAAACATCTGAATGAATATTAAAAGTTCATATTCTTTCAATGAACAAATCACTGAAATGTGGGAGAATCAACTACAGGAAGATCAATGCTGTAACTTTTAATGATCCAGTCAGAAAAGAGTCTGGAGAAAGAAGAGGAGGAGGAAAATCAAATGATGTCTCTTAAAGAGAACATTGATCGAGTCAATAGAGAAGTTTTATTTAATATGTTGAGACGTACTGACTTTCATGGGAACAGCGATTATTCTAAATAATCAAAAGAAACGTAGAAATGATTTTATTGTCTCAATTAAGGATAAACATGGAAACTCAGTTTTCAAAGAAGAAGGAAAACGACAAGTTATTAGAGACTATTGTTCGGAGATGTTTTCATCCATAGCTACAAACAGTGACGCTATTAACAATTTTCTGAGCGAGGTCGAACCATTAGATTCTGTCATTTATGAAACCTTGATTGGAAAAATTAAAAGAGAGGAATTGAAGTCAGTAATTAACCAACTTAGCACCGATAAAACACCTGGTCTGGATGGACTCCCCTCTGAATTTTACAAACTAGTGAGTAAAGAACTGTCTGAATTATTAACTCAGTACTATAACGAAGGAATAGAAAGAGGAACAATGGGTAAATCGTTTTATGAAGGAGTTATGTGTTTATTATATAAGAAAGGTGATAGAGAAGACATTAATAATTACAGACAATTAACAATAATGAATGTAGATTATAAAATTTTTGCTAAAATAATTATGACCAGACTAGAGAATGTATTAGATATTATCATTGAAAAAGAACAAACATGCGCAATTAAGGGACGATTGATGTGAGATAATTTATGCATGTTAAGAGAAATTATTTATAATGGAAAGGATTCAGAGCTCTGCATCCTAGGCTTAGATCAAAGGAAGGCTTTTGATTCTGTTTCCCACTCCTACTTATGGCAAGTAATGAAAGCTTATAATTTCCCGGATCAATTTATTTCCATTGTGCAACTGATTTATAAAACGTTCCTAGTGCGAGTTAAGGTAAATGGAAAACTCTCACCCCCTTTTAGTGCTGAGTGCGGAGTTAAACAAGGATGTCCTTTGAGTGCTGCATTATATCTCCTTGCAATCAACCCCTTATTGAAAAAGATAAATAATGATAAACGGATTAAGGGATACATCCTAGACAAATCCCATAAAATCACAGCCTTGGCGTATGCAGATGATGTGACGGTGTTAATTAGAAATCAAAATGAACTGTCTTCAGTTATGGAGATATTACACCAATACGAACTGGCATCAGGTGCCAAGCTGAATCAAGATAAAACTGAAGGGGTGTGGCTTGGACATCAGAACAGACAACCTAAAATGACGATCTCTCTATGTAGGGAGATTAAAATCTTGGGTTTATGGATCGATAATACTGACTCTAGTCTACTAAATTGGAATAAGAAAGAAAATGAAATCAGAATGGAAATTATGAAATGGGAAAATAAAGATACAAATTATAAAACACGTATTAATATTGTAAAAACACACATAATTTCAAAACTTCTTTTCCTTGCCACAATACTTCCTCCTCCGAGAAAAACCGTAATGAAAATAAGTAAGATGTGCATTAAATTTATCTGGGGATCCAATCGTGAAGTGACTAAGAGGAAATTTATGTACAAGAGTAGGAAACACGGGAGATTGGGAGCCCCAGACTTAGAGATAGTTTTGCGAATCCTGTTTATTAAAAATACTCACAGTGCAATTTCTCGGGGTGCCCCGTGGATTCGAGGGAAGGAGGAACAGTGGAATAAAAAAAGAGGCAGAGCCAGAGCAGGCGTACCATACCACAGACTCATGTTTGGAGATTTATCAAGTCAATGGGAACATTATAGTCTAAATATTCTCCAAGATAATACGAAAAATATTTATAAAAAAATTAATGAAATTAAAAATGAAGGTATAATTCAATATAAGTACGTAGATAAAGACGAGAATCTTTCGGTAGTTAAAAATATACAAGACAAATTATTATCCGAAAGCATGAGAGACGTGGTTCATCTCGCTCAGGCGCCTCCCTGTGAGGGCAGTGGTTCAGTGGAGTTGTTTTGTTACCACCAAGAAATGTCCTATGATAGACTGTGATGAAGATGAGACCTTAGAACATCTTCTATTGGACTGTTATAGGACAACTGAGATAAGGCAGAAGATGACAGAAATTGGTTTTGATGTTGATGTTAACATTAAAGCAGTTAAATATGGTTTGTTTAAAGAAAAAAATGGGTGAAGACAAAAGGAGACTCTTTTGGTTAATAATGTGTGTAATAAACACACATATTTGGAAAACCCGTGCCAAAGGAGTAATAGAACAAAAGATGATAAGTAGTGATATGGTGAGTAAACATATCATTACAGATCTGCGGAGAAGAAGAACAATGGACCTGAAACTTGGAAAAGTTTTCCCTTGGGATGTATTGAAACTGTAAGTTTTAAAAGTTTTGTGGACTCAGATGCTTGACTTTCCTCCTTGTTTTCCTTTTTCCTTAATGAGTAGTATATGATCACGATTTTGTATATGTAATTGTATGTGTATGTAAATTTTATATGTATGTAATTTTGTATACTTTAAATAAAGTGTTTTTAAAAAAAAAGATGATTCTAAAATTCATCAACTGACTCAAAATATCCAGATCTGAACTACTTGTCTGCTGAAAACAAATCCACCAATCAAACAGAAGCCTAAATTGCATGGGCCAATCAGAATGCTTGATCCAGTTGTGCAGGACTAACTAATATAGTATTACTCTGTGGCAAAACCCTGTCAATTTTGCCTCACCTGTTGCACCTGTTGAACAACTGCTTCTAAATAGAAGACCATAACTCCCATCAAAATCATTTTACAAACGGTGACGATCCCGAGGACTTGTTCTACACAACAGTGTGTTCTTCATGTTCCTGCTGTCAAAAAAAAAACAATTATAAAGACAGCCTGTAGAAGAACTATGTGCTGAAAAGAGCTTACGAAGCTGGAATTAATGCTGAAAAGTAGTGAAAAACTGAAGATTCTGCTGAAAGGAGGTGAAGAAGCTGAAATTTGTGTTGAAAAGAGTCAAAAAAAAAGTTGAACTGTTAACTGAAAAAATTGTTGCCATAGGCGGGAGTCCAACCCGGGCCTCCCGCTCTGAGAATGGCTGCTCATCTCACTGAGCTAAAACATGGCTCACCCTTGGGAGCTAAATCAGCGAAGACACTTGTAACGTGGTCTTAGTCATCAAAATGGGCCAAAAATTGCATAAAAAGATTAATATTTCAAAAAGTATAAATGTTATGAGCACCACAAGTCATACCAGACATTAGCAGAAATAGCAGAATAGTTTAAAGTTAAAAACTGTGGGAGTAGTTAAGCAGCAAAGAAATGGAGCAACTAGAATAAGGTAGAAGAATAAAGTTTAAAGAGATTGTTGTATTGTTGTGTGAATACCTTATGCATTAATGTGGATGCTTAATCAGCATCCACACTAATAATAATAAAGATTCGAAGAACAATACTGTGGATGCTTAATCAGCATCCATACTAATAATAATAAAGATTCGAAGAACAATACTGTGGATGCTTAATCAGCATCCATACTAATAATAATGAGAGCAGAGATTTCACTTTAAACACTCTCTGAGACGTTTGACATAAAAACAAAATTACAGATAAAATACTTACTGCTGCTGTCTGCTCTTCTCTCCACTCACATTCTGTAAACATGAACGTACACGGACATATTTCACTGACTGAGCTGGAGAGAACAGTGCTGTTCAAATTATACAAGACACACCCAACACTCACCTTCCCAGGTGTTGTTTCACTATGACATGTTTGTCCTCCACAGGGAGCGCTTTCACTGTGTGGGGAATTTCCAACTGCCTTAGGAGAGCTCTGTTGTCACAAAGGGTGGACGGGGAGAAAACCTCAGGCCTGGTTTACAAGCCAGACAAAGGAAAATCTACAGTCCTACTTCATTCACTCATTACAACATCTGATCCTATTCATGATCCTGATTATTACACTGACTGACCAAAACTACATGAACTATGAGCTTCAACTGGCAATTAAAAGAAAAAGTTTAGAAAATGTATCTGGGCATTTTCATTTTTAAGTACATTTTGTTATTTGTTATAGTTCTATTTCTAAATGTGATTCTGGAGTTTTGTATTTTAGGTCATCCGTTGTAGTTGTAGTTCTTTGTAAAGATGCGTAATCTCAGTTAGTTCTTGGTTTACTGGTTGAGGGGTTGTTTTATATCCTCCCTTTGTTAGCTCAGTGTGCTCTTTCATGTGTTCTTTGTTGTGTTGTACTGATTACCTTGCTTGGCTTGCTTTGCTTCTTGGATTTTTGTTAATTTTATAATTTGGACTCTGATTTAGATTTATATCAGCCAATGAAATGGCTTTTGTTTTGTTTGTGAACTCTGCAGCTTTGCATTTGGCTCCTAACCTGGTACCCTCCACAATATGACAGTTTTATAGCTGCAGTGTCCGATCAGCAACAGGTGTTTGAGGTCCTAGGCGTGACCAGCCAGCTGGCAGGGCCACACCCACCAGGCCTGGGAGTGTCACTGATGCACACACTCACACACACACACACACACACACACAAGCATGGAAAACAGGGCAGCAGCACAATGC